>NC_081828.1:34101250-34404285 GCF_030867095.1 Alligator mississippiensis
GCTAGTCTCAATGGAAATCCTGGCCCTGTGCTCTCAGATCACTGCTGCTCCTTGGGGTCTCCTTGGAAACTGGCCAGCGATGCAGGCAGAGGCTGCGGGGAAATGAACTCTGGCTGCTGGCTGGATCCGCCATTTTGCCCACCCCTGGCATAGATAAACAGTAGTAAGTTGAGTCACTTGAATCAAATGGTTTAGCTATACTCTATTTAGCTTTATCACACATAAAAGATTAAATATGACATTCAGGTAGGAATTAAGAGTCAGGTTTTAGTTATAACATTAATATTGTACTTGTTTAATGTAGCTACTGAATATACAGAGCTAGGGGGATGCATAAATCATATCCCAGTCATGGTGAAATGACAAATTCCTTTTTACTCTTGCAAAAATTCTATTTCACCACTGTGTTTTCTTCTGTAACATTTTTCCTTAGATTTAATTCCAGATAAACAAATGGTATTAATATATTAGTTCTCACCCATCCACTTGGGAGCTCTGAGTTTCAAAGGAACCCGATTCAATGGGAATATCTTCCTTTGGCAAATTTTTCACAAACTCCAAATATTGCTGTCCTGGGTCATACAACTTGGCACTCTCACAGAGGGACTGACAGTTGACTGGAAGGGACACAACCTGGGCATGCTGCAGCTGGAATAGGTTAACTGTTGCCTGTTATGAAACAAAAGTGTTTTGTTAAAAACAAAACACAACACAAGTTTTAGACATTTTAAGAACGTTTACAAGTCTGCTTATACTTCAATCCACCCCTCATGGTAACTTTATTACGGAAAAAAAGTTAAGCAATTCATTTTAAGGACACAAGCCAACTTGCTAACAGTGCCAAATATAAATGTTTATGGCTAGACTTTCCCAGGGTTTCCAGAAAACAGCTGCAGATCAGTGTCACTACACTTCTGCTCTCCCCTTCAGCCCCAACATATACCCATTCCTCCCCTCTTGATAACTATAACTCCAGCTTCTCTCTGCTTAAGGTTGGTACATGACAAAACACATAGGCAATTTGCATCCTCTTTTCATCAGGAACAAGCAAGTCACCTTCACAATGGTGAAGGACTAGAAGCACCAGCTTCAGCTTGGTCTCCATGTTAGATCTCAGGATTCTAATATTATAAAAGCCTAAGTCTGTCTGTCTGTCTGTCTATAATGCTTTATTCACACTCTGATCGGCTGATGGAAATAGCCAGAGTGCTCCAAGTGTGGGGGAGCGCTGCCATGATTTCGAAGCCGCGCCAAGGACCTGACAGAGGGTGGGGGAGCCAAGGCCAGCTGGCCTCGGCTCCCCTACCCTGCTCCCTGCAAGAGGCAGAACAGCAGGAGCATGGGGCGTTAGGTGGCGGCACTCCATCCCAGCCCCCTCCCCTCACATCATTCTTGATGGGCAGTTGGCTAGTAAGAAATAAAGAGCAAAAACCTTTTCCCTAGGAAGCAGACTATAAAATAAGAACAACTTATTTTCTGGGGTCTGAACAGCTCTGGAAAGAAATGATCTTTTCATAGGGCAAAACTGACAACCCAGTCATGGCATGGCTCTAGCTGTAGTTTTGGAATTGCTACCGTTGCTGCTGGCCTTCCACCTTACTCTACAGGTGATGACTTCCTGTCTTGTAGATTCATGTTCTTGTTACCCCAGAAACTATGCTCCCTGCAGAGCAGCAAAGGACACAAAGGATGTGAACCTGAAGTGGGGTCACTACAGCCTCCCCTGCACTCAGAAGCAAAGGAGCTGTGCCAGTTTTGCACATTCTAAATTTGTTAAGCAGGGGAAGTGATGAGCACAGACCATAATTCCGGTAGACTCTGGATAAATGTTTTGGGTCTACATGTTTGAGTATACACAGAAATAGCAAGTTAACAAATAAGGTACATGCAATATAGTTCCTAGGTTTTGTAGGACTAACACCACCTGATATTGTACATCACATCACATCACAAGTGGCTTCTTTTCAACCCTCTTTCCACGGAAGGTGTAACTTATTTATGTAGTGAATAAGAAAATTGTAAGTACCTGTAAAAATGCTATTTACCAAAGCTATCCTTATTGTAAGTTGAAACATAAAACATGGCTCTCTTTTGGATTTGGTCTTTTCTAACAAAACTTAGATTAGTTATTCTGCATAAACAGTTTTTCGCCTAGAAAGGCAAATGACATTGATTCAATTACACCCTTTCACTAACTGCACTAAACATTAGAGCATTTAAACCAGAACATGTGGAGAACTGGAACGAACATGCCAAGATAAGAAACTGTGCATTTCTATTGAGAATGGTTTGGCATAGTTAGAATCTGGAAGCTTTCCACATCGGTATTAGTTAATTTGATGCTTGGTCCTTTTGCGCTACCTTGAAATCTTTGCCTATTAGGATTTACTAAACAGTGCGACACACCATCCTTCAGCCTAGAGAGGGGGTAGGGCAAGGTGTGGCTTGGATTAGTGTAGGACATTGGGGAGATGACCAGGGAGCAGGCACAGGAAGGGAGAGACCTGCCCCCCAGCTGCCACTGTCCTCAGCTGGCCTGGGGGCAGAGAAGGGGCCAGGAGCTGCCCCTACCCCACACTGCAGGGAGTGGCTGTTTGGGAAGCTGGGCTTTGCTGGGGACAGAGGCAATGGTGCATACGTTCCTTCCACCCTTGCGCCTTGTCCCTCCCCTTCCCAGGTGTCTCCTGCTGACTGGGAACATGCATGCCACCCACCACTGCTGTCTTCAGCTGAGCTGGGCTCCCCCACACAGTTGCTCACCACAGCACAGGGCAGGAGAGGGTTATTAGTGGCTTTTGGGTTGCCTGCCTCCATGCCTGCATCAGCTGGGGACAGCAGCAGCAGTTCACAGGTTCCTCCTTTCAGTGCCTGATCCCAGCCAGTGGGGAACAATTGTGGGTGAGGGACAAGGAGAGAAGAGGTGCTAAAAGGAGGAACCTGTGACAGCAGCAGAGGTGGGGTGTAATCATACCACCTCACCCTTCCAGGTATATGCACAACCATTTTACCATATATTGCCAATTGAGCTCTTTCAGTGTGTTTTTTTAAATTAGAACCCCCCCCCTTCCCATAACAATTTGTCCTCTTAACTAGAAATATCTGGAACATTATATAAAGTGGTTAATGTCATTAGTAGCATACATCTAAGTTGTCAAGTTGGCCTAAGCTTTTTCTAACCTTAATAACTATGTCCGTCTTCTGAAAAGAAGATTAACCAAAACAAGACAGTAGATCTTTTCATATATTTTCTAAAATATTGATACTATATCTCTTGGCATGTTTACACATGCCCACAAAGTTTCATACTGAGTCAGTCAAAACTGAATGCATAATAGTTTCAAGAATGTCACCTAGGTTAATGAGCTCAAAACTACACCCGTTTTATATTGGCTTGCATACTGTAACTCTTAATACATGAAATGTCATTCTTAATGCACAAACAAAGACAATGCAACACGTTTCATGAGCAACACAAAACAAACCAGGGCATGTCTCTTTGCAATTGTCATCACTGGCATTTATACTAAAGTTTATAAAAATTCTACCCACATACAGAATTCTTGCAGGTTTATGAAAACTTATGGGGGGGAAAAAAAAAAAATCAAGATATTAAAAAAAATGGGTAGAACCAAATAATGTATGTGAAGGCAGCATAATTGTACCTCAAGAACTTGTAGTCTTTTTCAGAGCGATGCCTACAATCATATGAGAACATGCTGCTTTTCTTCTAGTTTTGCATACATCAATCCTTACCCATTCCGAATAAGCCCTTAACATTTACCCTTGATTTTCTCCTTTCCACTAAGAATTTTTTTTTTTTTTTAAAAGGCATCCTTACAGCTTTAAGAGTAAGATCACACTGGTAAATAAGTCCCCGTAGCTGTGTTAAAATATCACTTTTGATGCTTTCCAGATCATTTCTCTTTTCTTCAACTTCTGCCATACTGGCTTTGTAGTGTTCATTGGCCTCTTCAGCCTAAAGAAAATAAACATAGCTAAATACAGGTAACTGATGGACTCTAGAACTTTGGTACCTGAAATAAGCTAAGAAAAAAAATACTTTAGTAAGCTTGTAACTTGGGATTCTTTTGTAGGGAAAAAAAAAAGAAGAACATTTACTTTTATTTATACAAGCATGGCAGGAAAGAAAATTATAAACAGCTAAGTGATCTCTCATTGTCAAGGTAGTGGTAGAACCAGAAAACACCATCATGAAGCCCTTAATGAATAAGCAAAGAACTTACTTTTTGAAGAGCCTCCTCTTCGAGCCTTCGTTTTTTCTCCAATTGTTTGCTGACATCTTTCATAAGACCTCCACTATAGCTCAAATGTTCTTCCTCAGCACGAACAGTGGAGGATTTTGCCTTTTCATAGTCATCTTGGCGCTGCATGTAGAGTAGCTTCGCTTTTCTTAAAGTAGCTTCCAATTCTTGCTACACAATATATCAGTAGAAAAGCAAAGAACAAATCTTTCTTACATATAAAAGTGGAAGTAGGCAACCGGAAAAGGACTGTTCAGCAAAAGCCTCCATTTTGTAGTTTTAATTGCATAACAAGCAAACACCTGAAGAACTGGCATTTGCTAAGAGCCTAGGAGCTATGAACTGTGGTCAGTAAGAAGGATGAATACTCAGTATAAATTTGGAGGCCTAACTTCAGATGTTCAGTTTTGAAAGCATCAGTTTACATGGTGAAAAATGTGAAAATATTGTTAGGTACAAAGAAATACGAACCATTTTCTTCTGTTCTCGCTGCCAAAGCTCCTTAATCTCTTTTCTTTGTTTATCCAACTCATTTTTTCTCCCTAGGAGAGGCTAAATAAGAAAGATTCATAGAGTACATAAAGTTTATAGGCTAAGTATGTTTTCCCTTATTTTATTATAAATGGTACAGGCATAACTTTTTAAAAATCTGAACAATGAGTCAGAAACACATTTTTACCTGCACAAATTTGTTAGACTGCAGAGCAGTTGCTGTTTGTTGCCAAAGTTGACTGTTCTCAATATCATTTTGAAAAGCATTTGTGAATATCGATTGGAACGGCATGTAAACCTAGGATTAAACACAGTGGAAAATAGTAGCGTTCTAGTGAGGAAGACAGGGATGCAGTCAGTCATTCTAGAGCCTATTAGGATTTAGCTTTTTTTTTTTTTTTTTTTAAGAGTGTAAAGTTTAACAAAGTTTCTCTCTATGAGTTATGTAGTAATGTGAAGGTTACTGTTATCCACTTTTCTCAAATGGATGAATTTAAAATAATACTTCAAAAAAGGAAGGTGTCCACAAGCTCAAATATAAAGGTTAAGAAAATTAGAAAAAAAACCCATATAACAACCCACCCCCCAAAAATAAGAAGCATGTTGCAAGGCAATCTAAAGACCTTTTATTGAAGTTAGTAAATTCCACAAAGAGTTCACTTCCAACATAAAATTTTTCAAATATCCACAGAGCCAAATAAGATACACAAGTGTATTTTTAGTCATTAATTTATCATGTAACATGCTTTATACTAATTAAAGCAAAAGTTGAATGTGGTGCCTAAAAATGGGACTTTTGATGGCAAGGAGTGTTATTCAAATTCAAGACATTTTTAAACAAATTCAAAATCAATTAGTCACTCACCTGGGACCCAACAACAGTTTTAGCAGTCTCAGCCATTTTTGCTAAATTTTTAGCACATTCTCCTTCTGTGGAAAAAAAAAAAAGGTCCATACATTAAGTATATAAAGAGCAACAACGACAAATGACATTTTATACTCTTTGTACACCATTTTCATTGTTACAGCCCTTTAATTAAAGGAAATGGGCAACAGTTCTAGTCACTTGAGTGGAACAGCTACTCATTTAGAAATCACATTATTGACAGTCTACAGCACAGGCCTGACAACAGATTTAATTCCATCATGACAAAGCTGATTAGATACCAGAAAGAGCCACTCACCCAAGCTCAGCTTTTTTTCTACCCAAGCGACTACATCCTTGGTATATTTTGACCACGCTTTAGCATAAGACAGAGCTGATTCAATTCCGCTGTCATTTCTTAGGAGCTTGCTATCAAGCTCTTCAGCTTGAAGCTGTCCTGAAAACAAAGGGTCAAATGCAAACAAGTGAATTTTAGACATGACCACACACCAACGGTAAATCTAGCATCAGCCGACTGCAAATACTGAAGCAGCTCAAATCTTGAGCTGTTCTTTAATACCAGTTGACTCTAAATAGAACTGGCAGGGATTTTAGAACATATTAAAGGGTCACAGTGTTTTATCTTTATTAGTCATCTGGTCAGTATAAAAACTTTCTTTAAAAAAGCGACCCAGCTGCATACAAATCTGGCTCAGCATTGATCTACTGTCTTCAGAAAGATACATAACTTTGGTTATTATCACAAATATTGAGCCTGTTGAAATGTAAGTTGTTTACATTAATTTAGTTATAATGTTAGTCTGCATATGTAAAAAAAATGGACACAAGGATTTTAGAAATTGGTTTAAAGTATAAAAATAATGCAAGCTAGTAGGCATACATTAAAAAAATTAAAAAAGATGCTTGTTAATGTGAAAAGTTACCTGTACCTTGAATATCATCCCTTTCATGCAGTGATCCCACAGATTCCACAGAAAGGTTTTCAAAAGACTTACATGTAATAAAAATAAAACCGGGGTTAGACTAGCTACATCTAGGACTGAAAACAAACTAACAAAACATGAGCTACCTGCCCTTTGTGTCACAATTTATCACTGACAAGCAGGAGACAGGGTTAGAATCCATTCATGTCTAAGAACCTGGAGCACCTCTTTAAAGTCCCAGTGGCCTCAGATACAAAGACAGTTTAAATACCAGGGAATCTTTGCATGTCTTCAAACATTTTTGAGCAACAGTTTTTCAAGTGGTTCTGATGAATGAGTTAATTATTTAACAAAGCAGTTCATTGAATCCACCACTTTTTCCACCCCTCTATTAGAAAGAGTTAAGCACTTCATGCAGGCTTAATGTCAAATACACACATGCCTTTCAGCAAATCAGTGGCATTCTGGATAAGAGTCAGGAAAGAAACAGAGCTACAATTAACTTCTCCCACCCCACACACAGATGCTCATTGCTACTAGCAAGGACAGAGAGAAACAATCCCTGGTAAAACAAGGGAACTTATCAGAATTTCATCCAAATCTATAGTTACTGATCACCATTTATAAAATAAGTTATTTTCTATCTGGACAGTTCCCCTGATGCTTCACAGGAGATTTCCCTCCAATACTTCATTAAAACCCCATCTTTTAAGTTCTCTACCCCAATAGACTAAATATATTTGGCAAAATACAGGAAAGCTAAAAATAAGTGCAATTTATTTGTAATGTTTATGGGAACAGATGTAAAAATCAAACCAGCTGGGATATTAGCATTGGAAACAAACTTAAGGTTAAAAATAGTATACATGTAGCTTTTCTGCACCACTTTCTTGAGCAACATGCTAGCAGCTCAATATCCAACTCCTCCCTTCCCAAAATAAAGATGTGTATCATCAGTCACACAGAAAATTTCAAAAGGCCCGGGCAATCATCAAATCATTGCCAAAGGCTAGAGAACCCCCACTTCTCATATGCAAGTCAAATCACCACACGTTTAATTAGATGTTCTGGTTGGAGATATAGATTTGCAATGCAGTAAAAGAAAATCAAAGTCGTCTCGTCAAACTAGCAAAACAGCAAACGAGTATAGTTTTAGATCAATATGGATTAGTGATTTGGCTTCTACTCACACCTGAGACATATCTAAGCTTCTGACTCTGGTATGGCAGAGGGCTTTACATAACTTGTAAGCCTCTAAGGATGAATAAAAAAGGGGAGAGGGAAGAAAAAAAGAAGAAAGAAAAATGGATACCCTGCATTAATCAAGTGACACTTCTACTTAAGCTTACTTAAGCTTACAGAAGATCCATCTGATATGGATCTTTACGATACAAGTCATTTAGTGGTTGAAATAGTAACTTACTGACAGCTTTCACTAAATCACTGCAATAAAATTAACAATCAAAGTAATATACTATATGATAATAAAGTTACATGTGTGGTTATTGGTAAAAGCATACAATCTGCCTGGCAACTGACTCCCCAGCCCAGCCGCTGGCTTCTTTACTTTTCATTCCATCCAGGAAGAGCACACACCAACTGCTGAAACTTCCTTAGCCTGACGAAGGGTTTTTGAACTCGAAAGCTTGCTTAATAACTATTCTCCAACCATTTGGGTTGGTCTAATAAAAGATATCAAATTCACCCAAGGAACCTTGCCTGCCTACAATGAAATTACACATTCTATTAATTTTAACAAAAGCAAAATCGAACATAATATATGATGAAACAACAAAATAAAGTGAAGCAATATAAAATAGAGTGAAAAAAGTAAAATAGGCAATTCTAGTTGATTTTGGCCCTTATTTGTGTAAGTAGCGCAAAAAATCGTACATAATATAGGACAGGCTATAAGTTGTTAGAGAGAAGCCAACTTGTTTTTTCTTCATTAGCCTAGTAATTAAAATTTTCTATTAACGGAGACATCCATTTCCATCCTATTTCATCAAAGAATGAATAAGACCACAAACAGTGAGTTAAATCATCTATCTCGCTCTTCCTACAAGATGTCCTATCCAAATATAACCACCAGCCCATGACATCTACAGAGCTCATTGGAGTGAACTGCAGTCTTGTAATGGCTTCTTGTTGAATATGTGGTTTTGTATTTCAGAGAGGGAACTATCTAGGCAAAAAAGTACCCTATAGATCTCAAAAAAGAAGGTTGAGAAAATCTCACTGCCTGGATATCTGTCCACATGCTGGCTACTTTAATTCTAAAATCTATATCTTGCTTTAAAGAAGGGGGGGAATATTGGGTCAATAACTGTCAGCACATTCTCAGAAGATTAATCTGGAAGAGTATAAATGTTATTTAACCATCCACATAAGGATTTATTTGGAAAAGAGGCTTCTAAAATACACTTCTTGGGGTATCTGATAGAGGTACAAGCTCTAAATTTATCCAATAATTTAGTTTTTAACTGAGTTAAAGAGCTCATTAAGCAGCTCTATTTCAGATCACATAATTCCTCCCACTGTAGAATTTGGCAGAGATAAAGGCCACTAGAAAAGTTATTTGAAATGTATTCTATTTTGGAATGAACCATGAGGTCCACACACCATAGTTCTGGTCTATGCCATAAAATGGACTAAAAATCTACAGACCTTTACTGCTGCCAGTATTTCTTCACTACCAGTCGTATTGTAAAGGGATATAACATCACCTGAGGCTGGTTTTGCTTTAATGCTTACATTTTCAATGCATTTATTTTAGCTCAGATTTTTAGTAAAATAAATTCTGAGGTTTCTGAAAAAGGACACCATTTCTAATTTCTTTTTTTTTTTTCCACAAAAACTATACTTGTTTTTTCCTTTCATTCCCAAAAGGCAATAGCTTGCATTTAGGAGTGTTGATTTCCCAGCTATTTGAGACAGTATTGATGAAAAGCATCTCATAATCTTTGGAGACCTATCTGCCTATCACATCATCTGCATAAAGCAAGACAGGGATACAATCATCAATACTGTGGGTGCATGGAATTGATTCCCTATTGTCACGTTTTAGATCATTCAGGAATAGATTAAAAAGTAGCAAAGCAAACAGGCATCAATCACACAAGTCATTTAGGTCCAGATCCTCAGCTGTCTGTTTCTCTCTATTCCCAGGGATAGAACCTCACTGATCTTCCTTGGTAGATTTTAATTCTCAACTTACTTTTTGTTAAAATAACTCTCCTTCCCCCTGTCACTTCATTCCCAGCAAAGACATTTTCTTTTAAGCTTAAGATAATTGAAATGGGTGAAAAGAACTTTCCCCCTTTGCCATGTACTCAGATATGCATAGATTTCCCTCTCTGAAAGGCTTGCTCAGAGACATAAAAGATACTGCTCACCAGTTCTGATATAAATTTTAAAACCATACTTTTCATTTTAAAAGGTGATTTACTAGCTCCCCCCCTTAAATTCTGCTTACATAAAATTGGGGTTTTATAAGGAAAAATGCAAAACTTTCTGTACAGAAAGTGCTTATTTACTTGGTGTATTTGGAAACGAGCAAAAAACTCTCCTTTAGCTTTGCATTTTTTTCCCAACTATAGTTACATATTATTTTTAACCACAGCATGTAAACATTCACATAGGACTGACTAGTTGATATCTAGTCAAGTGTTTAGCTTAACCACTAACTGCAATATGCCTCCAACTCTGTTCTTCTTATTAGACTGAGGCAGAATATACTGTTAAAATGTGTGTACCCATGCATCTGTTTGGAAATATATGTGCTTAACAATGATGCAATAATTTAGGGCAGATGTCTAGTATGTGAGCTTTCCCAGGTCTTCCAAGTTGCTCCAGAACTGATTCTAATCCTCTCCCCTCAAGAAAAGCATCAGGACTAAAAACAGGTCATGAAATATGACATGGTGAGCCTTACGGGATAATTAACAAAGTTTCTTCATTGTGTTTTAGTCCAACTTCCTCGTTGGCTTTCCACTTGCCCTGACATTTAGAAGCTTGCTCTTTCACTCTGTTTAAACAAATTCTGCATTTTTGTCTCCCAAGTCAAATTCTGGAAGATTGCATAAATCCTCATCTGCTAATGTCCCATTTCTATTTTTTCTATAAAAGTCCCATTTTTATCTTACAAGCTGATTTAAAAGAACTGCATGCAATTTTCACACTTCTTATTCACTATTTCCATTGTAGAGTTTGCTCCGAGTAGATCTACTGAAGTGTCAGATAATTTTAATAACATAGCTAATACACTGTTTGCAAGCTTGCTTGTACATCTCATGCTATTCTTATGCAAATCTCCCTTTCCTTGAGAACTTGTCCAAAGTAACTCTCTTAAGAGGTTGCTTTTTCTCTCTAAAACTTACTTTAAAAATTTGTATTTTGTTATAAGCCACACAAACCAGGAATACTTGGTTTAAGTTTCACAGTGATTTTCTCTTTATGATGATCAGAAAAACCATAAAAGTGAAACTCATTTGAGATACTGATCCAAGTAACTGAAGTGCTATAATAATAACCAGATACTTCTAGAATTTAATTAGTTCCCATAGTTTGTGGAACAAGTGCTTGAAAATAAAGTTCTACCAAACGGATTGATTTTAGTCCATCTTAATTTTGTTCTGATTTCTTTACAAATTTATTTTCTTAACACACAGAACTTAAAATTAACCCTGGATAGTTTCTATTTTGGTATTGATGGTTATGGTGGCACCAGTTTGATTAACACCTTTACAAAAACGTTGTTATTTAATGTTATCTCTGAATGTCCATCCAACTGGTAAATGGAAACTCCAGGCATCTTTGTTCATTACTGTATTTTAAGTCAGGAGAAGTTTGGTTGCTGACATATTTTTAAATTTCTTTGCCGATCAATTCCTCTCAGAACCTCCTCTGCACCACCAAAACGTTTGTGTAATGAACTTAATCAGTCTCTTTCATTGTGTAATGAGACTGTAACCAAAATATGTTATGAAAATACCGCTTAACCTGCATGGACAAGAAGATGCCTAATAAATAGCTAGCAAGAGAACCATGTCAGGACTATGGATTAAAGCATACTTCCTGAAGGCCTGGTTTCCATAAGTGTGTTTTTAAAGCTCCCCACTCTTGCAGAGACCTTTCAGTTGAACCAGTATTGGCAACTTTGGAAACCCTTTGATGCACATGGCATACTAGCAGGCTCCTCTAACCAGTGGGATCAAGTCTGAATGGTATGACGCTCAAATGGTATCAATTGACAGCAACTTATCTATATTGGGGCTCTTGACATTAACTGACCACTATCAACACACACTTTTCTTCAAATTGATAAGGCCAGAGTTATTCCCTTGCTATCAGCATGGTTTTCTAGAGCTATAAAAATATATTTTTAGAATTACACACAAAAAAACCCCCTTTCATCTCAGACTTGGCCATGATAATACTAGGCAACTACAATTGACAGGTCTGTTGGTTTTTTTTAAATAGACAAGACCTAAAAAATATACTCCAACAGCATATGGGTTTGAATTTCACCCTTCATTTTTAAGGCTATAACAGTTTGTCTCAATATATTCACTGATTTTGTTACATGTGATATATACTAGGCTTGGATTACAGGAAAGTTCATAGAATCATAGAAAATTAGGGACCTCAGGAGGCCATCTAGTCCAACTCCCTGCTCAAAGCGGGACCATGCCCAACTATATCATCCCATCCAAGGTTCTGTCTACCCAGTTTGTAAAAAACTACAAAGATGGAGGCTCCACAACCTCTCTGGGTCACTTGTTCCAGTGCTTTACTACCCTCCTTGTAAGAAAGTTTCTCCTAATATCCAGCCTAAATTTCCCTTGCTGCAACTTGAGACCACTGCTCCTTGTTCTGTCATCTGTCACCACTGAGAGCAGTCTAGCTCAGTGGTTTTCAACCCTTTTTCATTTGCAGACCCCTAAAAAAATTCAAATAGAGGTGTGGACCCCTTTAAATTGTAAGTGTGGGTTATTCACATACCTTTGGATAACAATAGTCATCTTTCACAGACCTCATTGACAGTCTGCAGAACCCCAGGAGTCTGCAGACCACGGGTTGAATACCACTGGTCTACCTCCATCCTCTTTGTAACTACCCTTCAGGTAGTTGGAGGCTGCTATCAAATCACCTCTGAGTCTTCTCTTCTCCTGACTAAACAAGCCCAGTTTCCTCAGTCTCTCCTCAGAAGTCATGTGCCCTAGTCCCCTAACCATTTTCATTGGCCTCCACTGGACTCTCTCCAATTTGTCCATATCCTTTTGTAATGGGGGGCCCAAAACTGGACACAGTACTCCAAATGCAACCTGATGAGTGCCAGAGAGAAAGAATCACTTCCTTCAAACTGTTAGCAACATTTCTATTAATGCAGCCCAGTATGCCATTAGCCTTCTTCGCAACAAGGACACACTGCTGGCTCATATTTTGCTTATTGTTCATTGTAACTCTCAAGTCCTTTTCTGAAGAGCTGCTGCTTAGTCATTTGGTCCCCAGTCTGTACTAGTGCATGGGACTGTTCTGTCCCAAGTGCACGACTCTGCACTTGTCCTTTTTGAACCTCATGAGATTTCTTTTTGTCCAGTCCACCAATTTGTCAAGCATATCTGCTACTCCATCCAGCTTGGTATCATCTGTGAACTTGCTGGGGGTGGCTGCACTCCATCCCATCTTCTAGGTCATTGAGGATATTAGACTAAACCAGCCTCACGACTGACCCCTGGTGCACTCCACTTGATATGAGGTGCCAACTAGACATTGAGCCATTACTTACTACCCTCTGAGCCCAATGATCCAGCCAGTTTTCTATCCAGTTTACAGTCTAATTCATCCAACCTGTACTTCCTTAGTTCGCTTGCAAGAATGTTGTGGGCAACCATATCAAAAGCTTTGCTAAGATCAAGGTATATCACATCCACAGCTCTCCTTGCATTCACAGAGTCAGTCATCATATTATAGAAGGCAATCAGGTAGGTTAGGCATAGCTTGTCCTTGGTAAATCCATGTTGACTGTTTCCAATAACCTTTTTCATACCTGGATATCCAAACCACTTTTAAAACATCATTTCTTATGGGGGGTTTTTAAACAAAAACTCTTTAAAATACTTCCATCCATTTTCAAGACAATATAAAGGGTAATTAAAACATTTTTAGCTCTGCTATACTGATTACCAGCTGACACCATTATTTCTAGTTCTTTTAGTTAAATCCTGTTAAAACAGCCAAACCAAAAATAATCTTGGAAGAACTAGAGGTTCAAGGAAATCAGATAACTTTTCTGGTTTACATGCTACTATTTTAAGTATCTTTAAAAAAGTACTTAAATGACAACTCTGGTTTGAGGCCTGAAATACCTACTTTTAAATATGCTAGCATGATTTTTTTAAAATGAATGCTTTACTAGAAGCACACACAATGTGCTTACTCTTTTATTTAAGCTTACTTTATACCTGTAATAATAATCTAAACAAACTACATTTTCTTTAATATTTGAACACTGGCACTTCTTTTAAAATATAAAAAGATTTTCTGTTGGAAAGCTGTAATAATACTAAAAATGTAAAATGTCATTTTAGAAGGTGTCTACAGTTTTGGTAAGCTCTAAACCAGTTAATCCAAACAAAAGACATTCCATGAAAGATGAAAAAGCTCTGACATTGTCATTTTAAAATTTATTCTCTACTCCCTAGAAGAATGTATTCAGCCTACCCGACTTCTCCGAGATACAGGAAGTCCCAGTGACGAACCATTGTCTACATCTCCCATAAGGAAGTCTGAAACACTGCCATAAAAACAGAAGTGAAAAAACTTGCTTCATTACTTAGTTACTTAGGAAATAACTTTATGTCACTTAAAATGAAGTCACATAGTATCCTTAGTACAGATCCATCTTTTTAAAAGCTTGTATAACAATAGGTTCTACATAAATCAATTTTTCTTTACAAGTTGTAGGCTATCATTTTTTTTCTTTTTAAATACAAACCACAAAAACAGCAAAACCTAAAAAAACAACAAGCCTGTTTAAGGTGTGTTTTACTTAAGCTCACAGATCAACCAGACTTTGTTAAAAACAAAACAAAACCCCCATCACCCCAAAACCAAACACCCCTCCCCCCTTATTTGCCATTTAGTAGTCTCCTTTGTGTTAGTTTTCTTTATCTCTTTAAAATTCCTTTCAAATCAACCTGTGTTTACTTACATGTTGCCAAAGGTAAATGCCAATGTGTCAATGGACGAAAATATTTCACCAAATAGCTCTCTCTTGTTTTCTTCATTAACTTCTTTAAAGTTCACAGCTTTGGAAACAAACAGAATTCAAATAAGGAAAAAAAATCCAACATACTTACAAAGCCTAGAGAGGCCTGAGAGTAACATGTCTGTAGAGAGAGGTAATTGTATTTGAAACTATACTTTGAGAATTGTTTATAAAAGTTGTTAGTAGCAAAACTAAAAATAATTCAGGTTGATTGCAATCAAATGGAGTATACTAAGCAAGATGCTTCTCTCACTGATATAAATTAACACCTCTCACCTAGTATCATATGGCTTGCAGTTAAAATGTGTGTGGGAGCTTTTTTGAGGTAAGGGAAGGCGAGGAGGGTGACTATTCACAGAAGAGATTCAGTCATCTAACAGGTGGGCAACACATAGCTTGCAAGTATAGTGTGTAGAAGTTTAAACAATGGCACAAGCCACATTTTTCGTATTTTCCAGGATAGTCAAAAGAATCTAAAAACAAATTTACCACAATAAAAAGGACTCCATTTGCCATTTTATACCTGAAAATAGGATCCTTCCCCAGTTGATGCATGCAAATGAGCAGATAAATATCCTAATCTATATCTATGGCAGAACACTTCCGTGACTGTTAGGCCTGCATCCTGATGACCATGCTTAGTAGGGACACTTGCACTGTCTGTCAAGGTGGGAGAAAAATCTCCCCACAAAATAGGAAAGGGAGGCCTATTTCAATTCAAGTGGCAGGCAGTAACAAAACCCGGATACTGGAGCACCCAGTTATGATGGAGGCCTCTAGGTGCTACTGTAAACACATATGATTGAGGATGGATTAGTAACTGAGTGTTGTTAGCTTGGGTTAATATAGCTGTTGGAAAAAACCTTTCCACTCACAGCAGTAATCCTCAACAAAGTAGAAGCAGAAGGATATAGGGAGAGGAGTAGGAGGTACAAAACAAAACAGACATATATACAAGGTTACTGATCTGTTCCCAATTTAAGCACTCAACAAGGAGGTTGGAGTAGTTTTCTTTCCAAGTGTCCCCACAAAATATCCTCCACTGAATACAGCTGGTGGTTTTTGGGATGGACAGTCCTAATTACTTCTTCGTGAGGCACTGGACTTTTAGATCACTATCTGTTCAGAAAGGCTTACTATTGGAGCTTTGTAAAATGTCAATCCCTCCAGATCCTACAGAAATATTGTACCAGCTACCAACTCTTCTCAAGAGCTGATAAGGACAAAAGTACAATTAGTACTTCCCTTATCAATTACTTTTGCAACACTAGCAACGCTAGATTAATAATTAATACAAAATGCATTGTACATTGATTGTGCTTCAAAATATACAAATATTAAAATATGAAAATAAAAACACACTTTATGTACTACTAGAATTAGTAATACAATTGAGAGATGTGCAAATTTTAGTCCACATAAAACAGTTTTCCTAATGAGTTGATGTAACTGAGGCTGTGATCTTAAAAAGCACCAAAACTTCCTGCCAGGTGTCTAAACACTAATGGGCAACTAAAAACAAAAAGAAAGTCCAGCAATCAGATATTCTATTCCCCTTCCTTCGTGAAAGGAAAAGTTTTCACCAGTAAATTAGATAAATTAAATCCAATTCTCTTTCCATACATTTACACACTATGATATATATATTTTTTCCTTAAAAAAAAGAAAACAGTGCTGGTATTATGCAGTAATCTCCTGTGTAGAAATTGTGCCTTGTTTAGAACATCCTTCAATAAACTAACAATTTTTAGTAATAGCCACACAAATATCATCAATTACTCTAGGCACTATTCAAGTCAGTTCAAGTCTTTTTCCTTCTCGCCTTCCTTCTTGTATTACCAAGAAAAAAGTGCCACTGGTACTACTAAAGGAAATAAAAAAGGCACTATAAAATTCTATGGAGCAAACATGCCACGTTGCATACCGCATTACACAATTTGAGAGCCTATTTGTAAGTTAATTTAATATTTTAAAAACTATTCAATTAAAAAAAGTAGTTGAGAGAATAAATTCAAGCCTAATGCACAACATTTAGCTAAGGGATTTATTGATTACTAATCATCTTACAGGCATAAAATTCAGACTTTGAAAAGTCATAATACACAATAACTATACTGTATTCAGAGCACTTACCATGAAAATATCTAGTATATCCATTAGTCAAAATATGTTCAGAGTAGTTCTTCTCACACTGTACAAGACAGACATTTAATGTGTAACCTCACCCTAAAGAAAAGCTGTTCGCCTTAATCAGCTTTCCTGTTCCAGGAAGACTGCTGATCAGTCTTATTAGGCCTTCACTTCATATGCTGGAGAAATCTTTCCTTTTCATATTCCATTACATTATGTGAGGTTAAAATGTTTTTTAAAATTATATGATCAAAAGTTTCAGGATTCCTGCCACACTCCTAATAAAAATGTCCCCAAATCCCTACTGCCAGCTGGAGGTAGACTGCTTTCTTTGTGTCTTACTAATGGAATGCTGATGTACTTCACATCAACTTTAAACATGTACACACTCTTTCCCCAGGACATCCTGAGTGCACACAATAGCTACGGACAACAATGAACTGTAGTAATATTTCCATCTCTGGAAATGGCAACTATCTATAGTTCTACATATTTCAAAGTGAGCATGCAAATTAATCGTATTTGAGAAGAAATATGTAAGTGATATGCAAGACACTTTTAAAAAAAATACTATGAAGATAACATTATAAGCTGGCTTCTAGAGCCAAAATGGCACTTCTTATGCTGCTCTGAAAGGCAGACTGTATTCCCAAAGGAAATGGAGTTGCATTTACTGACTGTCAGCTTGAACAAGTAAAACATTGCATGTAAGACAAAAATCCTCATGACCAATAAAATCAGAAAGTTAATCCAAACACAGCGCTATAACAAAGCAGACTGTGTGGATCACTTCAACCCAATATTTTTCTAAATGAGAATTCCAGAAGCAGCATTAGTTGCCTATGAGCCAGGGGTGACTGGTGTCTCTCGAGTCTGGGGGGGCACAATTTGCGGGCAGGCCTGGGAGCAGGCCAAAAGCCCCATATCAACTCCTATACTTCTGTACCGCGGCTTAGTGCCCCCCTGCCCTGCAACACACTGCCAGCCTGCGCGGCAAAAAAACTGCCCCATTCCGAGCAGTGCCGAGTCGGGGGCCAATCTCGGGGGGGGCATGTGCCCCCTGCCCATACCCATCGCCTGTGCTATAAGTCCATTCACCACCCCACCTTCTCTTACTCAGGAAGCTGGCATAAGCCATGCCAGCCAACATGTACCCTTGCTCACTAAGAGGGTCTGCTGGTATAGCTAGCTTTGGTGTGATTTTAAAGTGTGGACAAGACCACTATGTGGTAATTTCTCTTCACAGACTAACTCTACCATACCTGGACAGACCAACAATGTGCATCAACAGCAGGATTACAGCTCTAACCTGCCTTCTGTTGTCAAATGGCCCAGTTGCCTCATTATCTATACAACAGACTCATATAGTTATTTTATTCCCTTAATTCAGTTGTTTTCAACCTTTTCAGACTCGAAGCACCTTTCAGTAAATGCCCACACCTAGTTCACTTGTTTTTTTCAACTTAAAAGCTGAAGGGCAAATAGCAAAACTGCTGCTGGAGGGAACATCAATGAAAACTGATTTTCCATTTGTCTTCTGCCTGTCTCTAGATCCAAGTGGGTTTGGTTTTTCCTCATGATGACTGTGGTTTACTGCCACTATTACATAGTATCACTAGATAATGAGGGCAGCTATCTTTTTCCCCTCCCTCCTCCCCTCCACAACATCTTTATAAAATTACATAAAGTGCATATTCAGGCAATTTGCACCCTCAGGACACAATTGGGAGCAACAGGGTTTCTAGAGTGAGGCGTGATAGTTGATAAATCAAGGCAGATAAATCAAGAACTAGGTCAGTCTAAAGTGAATGGCGTTAACTAACACAACCTCTCAACAGCCAAATGTGCACAGCAGCATCAAGTCTCAGGTTATGTCTACATCACAGAAGCAGAGTGCTCATTTGTTCCACTGAGGAAATAAAATCTGTTATCCTCTCTTGGATGGCATATCTCAACCCTGGGGTGGTGGCGCAGAGGTGGGTAGGAGGAAAGGGGCGCTCTTCCTCCAAAGGCTGCCTCAAGCAGGTACTCAAACATTACAGAACCCAGGTTTTAAACTTGGTGCCAAGACTATCTCCAGGGTATCTTCAATGCCTCATTTCTGGAGTTGATGTATGCACATTAGGAATGGCTGGGTGGGACTTATTTTCTTGCTGGCATGATTGACCAATTAGTGTGTGCTACAGACATGCCTTTAGAAATCAAGCCAGGTACGAAAGAATGACGTCCCTGTTCAAAGGTTGAGTCCTCCCAGCTGACTTTCTTTCTCTCTCTCTCCACTCACCCTATCACTTTAGGCTAAACATAGGCTGAAATTTGACAACCAACTGTCTTCTTGATAAATCACTTGTTGTGCCCCCCCCCCCCGCTTTTTTTCCCTTGATATATAAAAAAAAACATTAAAATTAAAGTATGCTGTCAAAATCAAAAGTAGCCTGCAAGAACGTCAAATACCAGTTTATAGTCATTTGTATCTGTAATTGCTTCTTGACTAAAAGTTGTTTGTTTCTCAAAACTCCCATTCATGGAAGATACAAAATTAACTCTTTCCTGAAGTCAATGAACAAATGCAATTAAGTCACATCAAATCTGAAGAGATGCAATAATGCAACACACTGCAGTTGTGGTTGGATTTAAAAACTACCCGGAACTTGCATGTAGTGTCCATGGGAGGCATTAGATCTATGTTTCTGACAGTTGCACCAGCTTCATATTTACTTTTGAACAGTTGTGCCATGAAGTCATTTGTGGCACTCAAGCCAACAGCCCTTAAAGAGTTAAATCAAGCACTAGTTATTTTCTGGGAATGCCCTGAAATCTGGAATTCATCTGAGTTGAAAGGGGATCACCCCCAGAAGTACCACGCTGTTAGACCATGTGACTAGCTGACAATTTTTAAAAAATGTATTAGTCTACAAAGAGAAATGATGACTTACAGTTAGTTAACAGGCATACCAACATGCCGGTTAGGCATTTTCTGCTTCCAATTTATTGTTACCTTCTAGGATCTTACAGAAACCACTCTCTCTTCCCCTAAGCTTTTGCCTCAGGGGTGGGCTCACGGTTACTGGTTTATCTGAAGGAAGTTTTTTTTCCCTTTGTGTTCTGATTAGTAAGCCAGCCTCAGACTACATAATGTATGCATGCCCGAGACAGACCCAGGAACATTTCAGAAACAAAGTTTTCATTAGGGCTTAATGACAAATGATGCATGTGTAAGTACTACGGTGTTACTGGCTGAAAAAGGCCTTAGGAGTACAAGCATGCAATAATGTTAATGGAAGGTCTGGTCTCCTGCTCCAGTTAACAGTGATGTTTTCATCTAGGTATACTGTCCAACAGAGGACAGGCTGTCTGCCAAATAAACAGCAAAAAGAACTTTACTAATCATATCTTTAATTAGCTGAGATGACTGTAAAATCTTGATAAAAAATACCAGTTAACTTGAAGCAAGGTGGCCCATTTAAAAAAAGAAAATAAAAGAAAAAACAGAAAAAGAAAAGAAAATTATTTTCTTTTCTTTTTTTTTCTAACCTCTTTTATTACTGGACTGAAGCAGATCAAGTTTGCCATTCTTTTAATTTCTATTTAAAAAACAAAAGCTTAATTTCATCATTGACATTAAAAGGTAAAAATGCACATAAGTCAGGGAAACACATTTGGCTCCAAATCTGTAACTTATTAATATGGCTAAATTTGAACATGAGGGAAGGGGACAGGAGGAGGTAAAGACAAAGGAGGAAAATACTTGCAAATTGTCAGGTTATCTTATTTGAGAAGGTAGATTAAAATACTTGACTAGTCCCATGTTTTGCATTGTTTTCTTTGCTTAGAAGCTTAAATTCAGGATTGTTCCGTATTAATTGTTCCCTAAAAGGGAAAATTCTTTATTAAAAAGATGTCAGTGCTGAAGGTACTGAGTATCTGGTTCCCTGAAAGTGTTTGGCAAAATGGCTCATGAGGTAGCCTCCTCCCATGCAAACTGAAATTCCCATAGTTCCAACATGAAAACTGATACAAGCATTAATCTTGCCCTACTCATCTTTTCTGACTACTAGCCAGCCTACTGGGTGTCAGGTTGAGCATTCTGCGAACATCCACCTCCAAACTTCAGTGCATTAAAGGGACGTCAGAGCATCCACACAATTTAGAGACTACAGGTGGCACACAGTAATGGAATTAAGGTACAGAGGTAGGTTCACACACTGCACAGGTAGGAAAGGCTGCATGTACGTTCATACTTCAGTTCAGACACTGCCTCTTACCCTTTCCTTCTCCATATGATGTTACCTGCAGCTTTAAAAGTGGACATAAAGCACATGCTGCATACTCACATTCTTCTGGAAACACCCTATCCAAACTCATCAAAAGTTTTGTGGGTGTTTTTTGAATCATAGAAAATTCTCTGTTACAAAGTATTACAGGGCAGTTCATAAACTGAAGAAAAGACAACTCTTTTTAAAACTCTACAGGTTTAAAAACTGCTTTATAGAATCTCTCATTTCTACAGGATTCTTGTTAAGGATAGTGTCATGGACAAAATAAGGATTAAACTGGCCAGAAAAGTGTGGCCAAAAAAGTAAGGGGGGGTCTGGGACAGCTTTCTACTGGGGTGTGGGAAGGTAAGGTAGAAAGGAAGAAGATAAAAAAACAAAAAACAAAAAATGACTAATGTGGTGTTGTCATTGTAAGATGGTGGTTGCATTTTAAGTTTTAAAATGGAAAGGATTGTATGATATGATTGTCTATGACAGCAGAACACTGATTTTTACAATCCAGGATGAAATTGCATGAAGGTCTTTAATGCTGGTGAGACAGTCTCAAGAAGTTTCCTCATACCACAACCAATGCAGCTCAAATAAACTGAAATGGGCAGGTAAAAATGTCTCTGCATTCAGCAGAGCTGGCACTGCAGGGGAGAGGAAAGCCTTTTTTATAGAAATGCAGTCTCCTGTTTAGAGTCAAATAATTACAGGGAAGAGTATGAAAGAAGACAACTTGTAGAATCACTTGCATCATTATCTTCCCAAGTATAAGGAATACAGCAAATGACTTGGATCAACAGTACTAAAATAATTCCTTACCAGCTTTCAGATAGGCTGTAGCCAATTAAAAGGAACAGGAATTTTATAATAGGTAGGACAGCAGCTACTCATATTAAGACTCTTGTTAGGTCACCTAAGCAGATATTCCCCTCTTCCTGCCCCGCTTCCAAATTGCCACAAGTTCCACTATTATATGTAAAAATATAACTAGACCTTGCTTTTTAACAGCACCTGAGAGGTTCTTCAAAAAGGATGATGAATTTGCAGTAGCAACATACTGGAACTTTGGCTCAATTCCAGGCCAGGACAAAGACTGCAACAACAAATTCCCCTCATGCCATCCCCCTTTAGAAAAATTTCCTATAATGCAAGACCCCTACCCCACACTGTTTAAATAAATACTGTCTGCATGCCAATTCTTTGCATATACAATCAACTATAGCCATGCTACCAGACCTAGCACAGCTCCATTGTCAGGAGATGACTGATATGACTTCACTGCTTTTTCTTTAGCTCTATCTTTAAAAAATAATAAATGTTGTTTGCAATTCTTTCATAATTCAGTCATTACACAATATATATATTTTTTCCACTTGTGGTTTCTCTTTCCCACCCAGGACATTGTGCAATAGCTTCATTACTCCAAACCACTGATAAAACTCTACATCTAGTTTCAAATTCTGCAAGATGCAAATGAAACAAAAGCAAATGTTCTCATTAACCATTTTTAATGAAGGTGCTTTTAGACATTGTTAAAAGGCCACAAAACCTTTCTGGCTGTTTGCAGGCCATCTTCAAGTATGACAGTACATAAAATTGGTACATAAATGCCAGAATTAGACTAGATAACTGGTGTTGGTGGGGGGGGTGGGGGGGTGGGAAGGAAAAGGAAGGGGTTATTAATTTGATTTTTTCCCCCATCTTGTTTTCTACATTAAAAACTGGTGCGAGCTGCTTTAAAAACTACTCAAATATTAGTTGTCAACAGTTCACTGTCAAACTCAAAGGAAAAAAAGATTAAAGTTATATCAACAAGAACTTAACTATAAAAGCACAGTTATAGACTAGAACAGGTTCCTGGAGGTTTTAAAAACAGGTTAGAACCGTCTAGACATAATTGATATTATCTCAGAGTAGGATGATAGACTAGATGTCTTTAGGTATTTTCCAGCTCTACAATTCTGTGACAGCCCTTGTAACTATTACATAACTAGCAGAGCTTAGATGCCAGAAGAATTTTAAGATGCCAAAGACAGCCCTACAGAAACCTCTAAAGTGCAAGCAAGTAGAGCTATATGACTAGTGCAAAATCTCCAGAAGAGGCTTTACCATCCATGCATGGGAGTGAAGCAGAAAAATCCATTGGAATTATTGACTGACACAGCAAGTCCTCACATCAGAAATACAGGAAAAATCTAGGAAAATAGATAAAAAGATGGACCTCACTACTAAAGTTTGCAAGTGGACTATAGGAGAAAATAACAGCTACAGCAAGGGAAAAGATTAAATATAAAAAACATCTGCAGAGAAAGGATACTCCACATGGCTCTGGATCAGTAGTTCTCAGTGAGGGCGCTATGAGATCCTTTTAAGGGTGCTGCAAGGTGCCACACAATATTAGCACTGTTAGGTGTACAAACACCTACACACAATTCACAAGATAAAACTTTAAAAATGTCATATAGGGATTCACTGTCAAAAACATTCTGACCTGTTATCATCTTAATGAATTATTTGCAACCGAAGAATTGCACTCTTATTTTTCTATAGTCAAAAAATGAGTGAAAACTAAGAACTGGTATTTTTCAAGGGGTGTCTTGAGTCCAACAAGAGATGCTGTGAGTTGAAAAAGGCTGAGAACCACTGTTCTGGACAAAGACAGCAAGTGGCATTTAGGGGTGCACCAATAGATTTTTTTGGGTTGGTACCGATGACCTAAGTTTAAGGAGCCATATTGGCCAATACCAATCCGATTCCAATATGTAGCCAGTCAGCTTGGAGACCAGCGTTGGGCTGGTAAGTTGGTTGTGGGGGAAGGAGTGTGGGGGGGGGGGGGCAGGTTGAGGCCCCTGCACTAAGGGGAGCAGAGCCAGGGCAGGCACTGCTCAGCTGGCACAGGGCAGGGTACAAGACAGCTGCAAGTGGCTTTTCCAGGGGGCAGGGAAGCTCCCATCTTGTGCACAAACCAGAAGGGCATGTGGGGCATGTGCCCCCGGATCTGCGTGCGGGGCAAGGGTGGGCTGGGGGCTGTGCTGGGCTCTTCCTGGCATGGGGAAGGCTGGGCTGGGCTGCGCTGGGAGGGGGCTATGAGGGGTGGCTATAGCCACCCCAAAATTTGCAGCATCCCCTCCCCCCCCAGTCCCCTCCCAGTGCTACCACCACCCGCCCTGAGCTCAAACTCAATCTGTGCCCCCATCCTCCATTCTTCCCCTTACCCTTTTCCCTATACCAGACTTACCAGCCCAATGCTGGTCTCCAAGCTGCCAGGCTGTGCTTCTGGCTCCATGCATGCTGTGGTTGTGTGCATGTATGGGGCATTTATTGGCCACATTAGGCAAGAAAACCTGATTTCCGATCCTGTCAATTTTCCCCATATCAGTGCCGATCCGATAGGGAACTGATATATCAGTTCATCTCTAGCGGCATTTTTACTCACACTTGAAAACATTATTTCTGTCAGGCAGGTGAGAGTACTACTGACTTCACATTAACTTTCAAACCCAACTGGTTCTAGGGCTGAAGAAAGCTGCTCTCAAAGGCTGAGTACAAGATACAGATGGATGAGAAGGATCTAGAGCGATTATGTAGTTCATCACAGCAGTGCCACTTTCTGGGTGGGCTGGACCTATACACATCTGCAGAATTAGTGCCTTCTATCTTACTGTAACAACAGCTACATCTCTGTCATTTGTGGACAGCTTTAGCAAATTTATTTTCCCCTTGTTCTCGGACTATATGAACACGCACTACCAGACCATTACAGATTTATATACTAATTTGGATATTTCTTCAATCAGGATATGAATCTAAAAGCTCTTGTCTATACATTTGTGTAACTTATTCATCCATTTGCTAGGTCATCATGGCAAAGTAAATATGAAAGGATGAAAAACATATTAATATTGATTTCAATTCACAGCTATGCATGCACGTGAAAAGTGTTTGTGGTTTCATGAGCCACGTTCTTTTGTCGATTGATTTCTGTGTACTACCATCCAACTTCTATGTTAAAAAAATTAAAAGCTTATTTAATGCTACACTTGACTTGAGGGAGGTACTCACATATCAACACAGACTATTAAATCATTAATATAATTAAACTGTTTGCCTTTTACATGTACACAATCCATTCCAAAATTAGGGAACGAAGTTAATATGCTGAAATATGACAGAGTAAAATCGACATTATGTCCAACTAGTTGAATTCTCCTGGTATTTGAAAGGCATTGTTTTCTTACCTTTTACTTTTGCAATGACCATTCCTGCAGCACTAAGAATGTCAACTGAGTTGAGAGTCTGATGTTTGTTGATCACTGCTTTTAGAACACGCAGCAGCTCCCCTAAACGTTCATGGACTACATGATGCAGACAATCTTGGTTTTCTGGGGAGAAAAAAAAAAAATAAAAAAAAAATCAATAAAAACAAATTAAAGCAATGGATAAGGAAGAACTAAATGCATATATCTAACCTCACAGTGATATTAAAGCCTTTTGAGCTGTGTTCCCTGAAGGACTAAAGCTACCCTGAAACTTACCAGAGCCAGTTTTGAGTTCACTAGTAAGCCCTAAGCTAATAAAAGGACATGTAAATGGTTCTTTTTTGTGCCAGTACTAACTAATGATTTATTTGCTTTATGGGGACCTGCAAGATTCAGTCTGAACTTCTTTCTGAAAAAGATACCAGACTAAATCATTACAAGTTTAAGGATGCTACAATAGAAATCTCCAAACCTCAAGAAAAATGAACCAAGCCCTGTAACATCACAGGGAAGAGGATCTCTACTATAACTTTTTAAAAATGCATATTTGCAATAGGAATTCAACCAAAAACATAATACCAGGCTATTCTGCACAAGAGAAAGCATAACACGGTTCGCTGTCTCAACCTCGATTTCAGCTGAAAAGTAGTCAACATCCAAAGTAGTAATTAATATGCATGATTATGACTATTACCCATGCTTTTTTTCTCCCTACTTAATCTGCTATGCAGTTTAAGTAATTTTATAGTTGTTATATATTATCTGATACAGACTGAAACAGAGATCTTCTGGTCTATGTCAAAAAGAGCTTCAAGGCACAGAATTTTGATTTTACATGGACCAGAGTGCTGTTGTCTGGATTGCGGTCACAAGCTCGAAGAGTCAGGAAATACTGACTTACGAGAAATAAAAAGAGGATCTAATATAAGTCTACTTACTTCCCTGAAGAACAAAAAAAGGTGACAATTGTAACTGTGGTGTTTGTGATCAAAGACTAAATTTCAAGTCTGAACAGTTTCAGTTTTGACCCATCTTTAAAACCAGCTCTACTTTAAAAACAAAACATTAAGGATTTGCTAAAAGGTCAATGTGGTGCTATACTGGCATAGATCAATTTTCTGTTAAGTAAGGGCAAGGGTAAATTGCAATGTCTGGCTTAGATAATTCTACTTTGACAAGCAGCTCTGTGCTTTGGGTTTTGTTGGGTCAACTGCAAGGATCCCACACAGAAAAAAAAAATCACTTCATTTGACAAAGTCAAAATTCTTGCACTTGATCAAAATGGTGGTCATAGTCCAAGACTAAAGAAGCTCAATCTATTAATTTAACCAAGAGAACATCAAGTTGTGGTATTAAATCTTGGTCAGTAAGTATTTACATGGGAAAAGGATTCTTTATTATAGCAGATTAAGAGACAATAAAAATCTACTGGCTGAAGGCTGAAGCTAGACAAATTCAGACCAGAAAGAAGATATATATCTTAACAACTGAGATAATAAATTACAGTAAAAGCTGTGTTAACCAGCATTCTACTATCTGGAATACTTTATTAACTGGAATTTCTAGCCAGCTGGATGCAAGAGGGGCGGGGGGGGGGGGGGGGGGGGGCGGGTGTTGAGCTTGCATGTGGCAGTGGCCGCCACTCACCACCCTGTGCTGTTGCTGCTCTGCACACACCCCTGCTCCATGTGTGGCTTCCATGCCCCCCCCACTCCATGCTCCGCACTGGTTTTCAAAAAGGTTGAAAACCCCTGCCTCAGAATAACCAGAATTTTAAGATACCTGGCACCCCCTTACCCCACTCATGCCAGTTAACACAGCTTTTACTGTTGTAATAAAATGGGTATCTTTCTAAATAACAGAAGTTAAGGGTTGATTCAGGTTAGCAGTTGATTCAGGAACACTTGGTGAAGTACTCTGGCCTGAATGCAGGAGATCCGACTAGATAATTATAAATAGTCCCTTCAGGCCTTGATCTATGAGAACCTCAGTCTCACTCCACATAATTAACAGTAAATATTATTTGAGATTGTATGTAGCTGTAGGCAAGGAGCAGCAGAACAAAAAACTGCGATAACGTAATACTGATGAATACTGAAATGCCAAGTGGGTCACAACTGTATCCAAAGGCACGCCACAGAGCATACAGCACTAATATCCAATAAACTCCAGGGCAATGCGGATCCTGGAAATTGAGAAAATTCCATTTATTTATTAAAGTATCAAATCTGCAACAATATGTTTCAAGCCACAATCACGGTAGAAAATTACTACAATACAATCTACATGATAATATATTTAAATACGAAAATACATATTGTGTTCAAAATTCTCTCTCAAAAGCAAGAATCTGGCTACATTAAAATTAGGGTTAGTCATCCAATGTCTTATAATACTACATTTTTTTATTTTTTATTTTTTTACAAAATATTTGAAAACGTATTGTTTTCAGTGATGATAAAAGACAAAAAAAAATCTCACGCAAATAATCCTGATAAGAAAAAAAAGGTCACCATGAAACAGAGTTTCATTGTAGTCAGCATTTTAAAACTATCCAGGACAGGAAGCCTTTTGTATTAGTGTCCATTTGGAGAAAATATACATCATGAGGTAAAAAGTACAACCCCTTCTTTTTTCATGTCTTTGTGACAAGGTACTTAGCAGAATGTGCAGATTTGTTGGAATCTGACAGGACTTCTGCTGTGGCCTTGAACTTGTGACCTCTGACCTGTCAACTGTGTGCCTGAATGCCCACACCACCCCAACCACCAAAAGTACAATATAGCAGGTTGATAAAAATATTTCTACTGCCAGCCTGTCCTACATGGCATAAGCTGGTCACTAAACAGGAGAAAGTAGCTTACAATGAAAAGAATACTTTACAAATTGGTGCCTGACAAGTTCCTGTTTGACCCGCCTTTTAAGTCACAAAAATAGAATATTTGCTTTGCATTTACCCCTTCCATCCCTTCCCAAATTCACTGCCCTCCCAATCCCAATTCTCTTGTCAAATCAAGACAAGCAGGTAATTCCTCTAATGAACTTCAAGGTCCCTTTTCCTTATTGTAAAGATACCAACCCCTAAAAGGTCAGCTACAATTCTTAAAACGAGGGCAGTTATTGACCCCTCTGACCCTCTGGCAGAATGGAGGGTTATGGGTTATGCTAGTCTGTACAAGAACTGGGGGGATTGGGATGGCGGGGAGGGACAGATAGGGACACCCTGCAATAGTTACTGGCCTTCTCAGCCTCCTAAATGTAAAGACTGTGGTGTCAATCCTGAAGTCTCTACTTCACCTTCATTTCCCATGGTGATTTTTTAAAAAAAAAAGCTAATCTATAGAAGACCACAAATAACCTTCCCAAGAACGTAAGTTCATGCCCAAAGAAGGAAAATGGATTTTCACACACTGAGTTTATTTGCTTGCTTATGACATTTAGATTTGACTGGAATTTAAAAATTGCTACCTCTTTCTCTAACAGGAAAGAAAGTATTTAAAAAATGTAAGTACAGTTATAAATCAAGTGTCATTTGGGGGACTAGATGTGGAAAGGGGGGACTAAAAATAGTCAGAATGAATGTATTCATCACAAATCTAGGAATGAAGCAATATCGGTTTTAGATACAATTCTGTTCAAAGTTTTCAGTCTTAGTTAATGAGAAAGGCAAGGATTTTTGTGGGGGATAACTTTTATTGAAGCAACTGCTTGGTTGGGATAGACTTAGACAAGCTTCTGAATGTGGGGCATTCTTCAGGTTTGACCTGAAGGCAATTATAAGCTAAAGTAACTGAAAAGTATATCAGAATATTTTTAAGACCTATAGTCAGCACATTGTTTAGTCGTTAGTGTCAAACATACCAAGAATTTCAAATCTCCCACTGTTTTATGGCAACTCATCCATCTTCATCAGTGTCAGAATAATATTAAATTACCCATTACTAATTTCTGACATTTCTCAAGAAAAGCCTACCGAGCAAATATTAGTAAATAACAAAAGACTTACAGAAATGGATTCTGCTCATTAAAAACAATTTTTATAATTTTTAACATTTTAAAATTTTTATGAAGTTTTTATAATCAAGCTTGTCAGATTCTATACAACTTCCTGCCAAGTCAATTTCAATTATGTTACATGAAGTAGGGAAAGGCACTTCTGTGTCAGTCGGGTTGGTATTCCTTTGTTCAATCTGCTTTAACATAACATAAGCCCAAATGTTTTGTAAGCAACTGTTTTTGAGAAGCCCTTGTGAAAACTGATTTGTCCCAGTGGTAAAGTACAAAAATGAAAGCAACTAAGTTATATTTTGAAAGCCAAATATCTATCATATTTCCAACATTTTTCATTAGAGCCATACACAAGATCATGTGTTAGAATTAATGTAATACTGTTTGTTTATCCATGTTTTGTTGGAAATATTACTTTATGCTAAAGTCACCCTCAGCCTCATTTCACAAGTCTATGGAAGGCGAAGCCAAGAGTGCATAAGTGGATTTGTCATACTTGAAAAAGGTGATATATGGGAGCAACCTTGATTTTAAACTGATGATAAAGATAAAAGGAAAGCATACATAATTAAGAGGAGACTAAAACTTAATGATGTTTCAGATGGACCTATGTATTTCCGTTTTATGACAGGAAAAAGAACAGGGGGCTACATAGGCTAAGTGTAACACATGCAAAAAATAAAAACATAGTAGATACAGGGATGTATTAGTAGAAGTATCATATACAAGTTGTATGAAGCAATTCTTCCACTGTGTTCATCACTGCTAAGACCACATCTGACATCCAGCATCCAGTTTTGTGCACTGCACTTCAAGAAAGATGGAAAAAACTGAATTAAGAGTGCAGCAACAAAAATAACTAGAGGTCTAGAAAACATGATGTATGAGAAAAAAAAACTGGGATTATTTCGTCCAGGAAAGATAAAACTGAGGGGAAATTTCATTTTTGTATTTGATGACAAAAAGGTCGCTATAAAAAAAGGAGGGTATTTTTTTTGTCTGTGTTCCCCAGGCAGCACAAGTAGTAACAGCCTTAAGTTATAACACTAAAGATTTAGGTTAGAATCAGTTTTCCCTACTATCCAAGGGCAGTTAAACACTAGAACAGATCGCCTAGAGAGGGTGTGGAACTTTTGTTATTCAAAGTTAAATTGCAAGTCAAGCAAACAATAGGCTGAGACAGTTTAGAGGGAGGGTCCTTGCTTGAGCAGGGGGTGGAACTAGATAACATCCTAGCAAAGGCTTCTGGTTAATGAAATACACAATAAATTAGTTACCACATTTCAAATAGCCCTCTCTCTATTGAACAAATTATGCCCACTAGGTAAAAAGGTGTGTTCCTATATTGACCTGAGATGAAATTGTAAAAAGTGTAAGGCAATTTGCAGATGAACACTACAAATTGTGTTGTCCTGACTAAGATTAAGCTTTAACATAGGTCAATGGCTTTTACAATGATCAAGATGTGGCTTCTACAGACCCAAAAGTTTGTGAAGATTTTAGCTTTCAAATGTGAAAACCATTTGTTTTAGGGTCAAAGATACCATGAGGCTGATTATCTCTGCTCACTTTTAGATCCTTTCTTAAGAAATGCATCTAATTGACCCCAAACCTTTAGAAAATAAGAAAATTTTAAACAGCTCTCTTCAACAGGAAAGAAGTTTTCATTACACAATCATGGACTGAAGAAGCTTGTTCTTTTCCTCTTGGCTGTTGATGTCCTTTCTGTTTCTACTAAATTCTTTAAAGGATTTAGGTGTTATCAGCAATTACACCTGTAGGTCAGATGGTTGAAGATCAAGCCTCAAAGCAAAGTAGTTAACAATGCAAGGCAGCTTTAAAACAAAATCTCTTGCTGCCAAATTTGTTAACTCCCAACCTGCATAGTAGAAAACAGCATTCAGATCTGTACTGAATCCAGACTATGAGACTCCCAGATGAGCACTGCAGACTAAGCAAAATGTGTGCAACAATGAAGTGTGTTGAAGCTATCTAACACATGCATCAAAGTTTTGGAAAATGTCCAAGATTAAACCCACTGGCTGATTTTGTATTCCCCCCTGACCAGCCCACCTAAGATTGTACTACATTTGGCTAATCTGGCAAAGTACATCATTAAAATCCAAACAAAAAGTCTAAGAAGTTTCCAGTGTTACATATCAACATAATATATAGCCAAATAAAGTTAACAAGTACTCTTCAGCCCAGTCCAAAGAGATATTCTTATCAGACAAGCATGGACATTGGTTAAACTACACTCTAAAATAATGAACAAATGCTGAAAAGCACTTCACAAACACCATAAGCCTAAGAACACTGCCAAGGTACCATCAAACTGGTACTGATGCAGAAAACAAAAGTTAAGGAAAAAAGGTCAAGGCAAAGATGGGGAGGTGGGCAGAGGGACTGCAGAGCCAGGAATTCCTCAGCTCTGAGCATCTGTGAAAGCCATACCTTCCCTGGTCTTCATGGGAGCTGTACAAGCTAGGCATGTCATGAAAATTATGGTTGGGAGGAGAAGAAAATGTTTGGGGGAGAGGCTATGGGGAAAGGATCAGCCATTCAAACTATTCAGAGAACAACAAATCTAATATATTTGCTTAATTTTCAGCAGAACTATCAAGGCTTAAGATATGCACGTTTAGTTTCTGGAGATAACACGCTAACAGAGTTTTGGAATAAAATTGTATTTTACAATATAATAATAAATACTATTGAAAGGTTACATCCTGTGTTAAACTAATTTAACAGCAATATTTGCTTATGCTCGCCTTCTAAGTACAGGGATCATCATTTAACTTATTTCCATTCCAGCTGCACCCACAAATACCTTATAGCACTAGAGCAGTAACTTACATTGGACACTGGCAACTTTGGCTCACTATAAAAATAGATTGCAGGGTTGAAGTAGCTGCAATCTGTAATACAGGACAATACGTGGGCATTATACTATTTAAGCATAATTTGGATCATAATGTCTAATATATTGCAACGGCCAACTTAAGATATAAATATTTTTTAGGAGAACAAAGAGCAGGATTATGACAAAATCAATAGCTAGCCATTTCCTCATTTTAACATGCATTTTTAATTTCTTTTGAATTTATCCTTATGGCTGTCCCTAGCACCACATGGAAGCAACTGAAGAAGAGTGTTCCTGGGAATACTTGGAACCAAAAGGAAATCAGTGGGCAGAGCGATGAAAAATAATGAATCAGGATCCCCAAAACATATGTTTGGCTTAAAACAATAAAAAGGAAGACAATGTACAGCTGCTTTTATTTTGCTTTCCTTGCTGAGCCTTTCCTGTTCGCATTTTTCCCCTGCAACCATGAGGACTAGAATTTCTACCATGAAATCTACTATAGAATGAGAAGTTATCAACTCTGAGTACTTTGCCTTTTTGGAATTACATACCTGAAGGGTTGTGGTGGTAAGAAACTGTGCGCGCTCTGGTTATTTAAAAACCAAAGAACTATTTATACAAAGGCAGTGATTTAAAAAATATTCTGCTACAAAGGACAGCTTGCAATTTAGATATCCAACATGAAACACTACATGCAGGCCAGCTAGCACCAATCAAGCCCCATGCCATTTGTGTATTACACACGTACCCATGTATTCCAAATCAGGGATGCATGTCTCAGAACATTAGTTGTCATCAGGGATCCTGGTTTTCTCCAATTAAATTCTGATTTAAAGGCCTGCAAATTCTCTGATAAACCCCCCCAAATCCACGATTAAAATGAAACACCACTCTATATATTGGTATCAAATGAACACAATGTTTTATTGATATAGAGTAAAAGCTGTATTAAGCAACATTTTGCTAACTGGAATACTCTAGTAAGCAGAATTTCCAATATCCCCCAATACAAATCATCATTTTAGCAACTGGAATCTTTGCCGTGTCTATCTGGCATGCACATCAAGTATTTGCACTACAAGTATGGCACTGTCTTCCATATAACTCAGATAACTGGAATTTTTTGATAACTGGCACCCCCCCCTTCCCCCACTCATGCCAGATAACAAAACATTTACTGTATACACAATTTTACAACAATTGTGAAGCCTACCAGTGCCTCAACCACTATAGCAAAATAAATTCTAAATACCTATAAATGTTCATATTTGATTTTGGGTTTTTCATGGAAAATCAAGAGTTCTTCCTGTCCCCTTAGCTCACAAAACGCAGGTCCAGGCCCCTCACTCCCAAGCCACAGCCCCCAAGCCCTGTTGGGGCCCCTCACTCCCCCACCACAGCCTCCCCTCAGCTCTGTGGGGCCAGAGACCTGGGTCCGCAGCCCCCTGCCCCCCACAACAGTAGTGGCCCTGGCTAGCATTCACAAGAGGTGGCAACAGCTGTAGTGGAGCAAAGTAGAGCACAGAGCCGGCTCCCCCTCCCCTAGAAGCTCAGGCAGGAAGGGTGAGGCTGGCTCCCCGTCACTGTACACTCCGGGGGGAGGGGAGGCAGGCATGTGCTTCTCCGATCTGTGCGCAGGGCAGGGGCAAGCTGCCCACTAGGGGCTTGGGCTCCCTGCACTGCTGCCCTCCCCCTGGGGCCTCTGCAGCACAGCTGGTGGGACCAGGCAAGAAACTCCTTACTACTGTGACCTCTGCACTGCCCTGGCAACACGTCCCCTGCCCACCCCAGAGCAGCAAGAGGCACAACCTCATGCCGCTGCCCCTGCTGTTCCTGGTAATGCAGGGCTTGCACCAGAAAGGAGCTTCTGTACCTGGCCCCACTCTGTGTTGCTATGCTGGGTCCCACCTACTAGGCTGCAGAGACCCTGGGAAGAGGGCAGCAGGGTGGGGAGACCGAGCCCACACTCATCCCTGTCCCGTGCACAGATCAGGGGTGCACGTGCCTCCCACAACCCCCTCAGTGTGCACAGTGGCAGGGAGCCAGCCCCACCCCCATCATCACCCCAGATGAGCTGTCTGCAGCCTTGTCCCACTCCCCACCAGGGCCCTGCTGCTGCACACAAGGGCCCTGAGCCCCAAGCCCCATGCACAGCCCAGCTGGGCAGCATCCTCAGCCCCAGCCGAAATCCCTCCCTCCCTATGGAGGCCTTTCTCCCCTCTCCCCCCACCACATACCTGCAGGAGCTGCTCTCCAGGGTGTCTGGTAGCCATGCGCATATATATGAACATGGCACCCCCTGCCTGACCTCCCCTCCTTCTGCTCCCTTGAGCCCCTTGCAGGCTGGAACTCTGCCAGTCTGCAGAGAGCTCTTTGAAAAAGTGTAAAATCCACATGTTTCTCTGTTAAAATGAAAAATCCACATTTTTCTCGGGTAAAAGGGGAAATCTGCGCTTTTTTCTGCAGGGAACAGACAATCCGGATCCCTGGTCATTGTACACACAAGAAGATGGTTCCTGGTACAAAGAGTTTACAATCTATAGAATGAGCCACAATATCATGTGAAAAAGCAATTAGCAGGAGTCTATTCTCTTTTGTACCACTCATAGTCTTTCTCTTGTGCCCTCCATGCTTTAGTAGTTTTGATTCATATTTACAAGTAGTTAAAATGACAACTCTCCATAGCAATATATAAAACAGGGGTCAGCAACCCCTGGCACGTGTGCTATTAGTGGCATGCAGAGACATTTTCCCCAACATGCCAGAAGGTGTGCAAGAAAATTGTTTAAAAATTAAATAAAATGTTTTTTTAAGTTGCTGCTCTGGGTTCTGCAGGGCAGCCACACATCACAGCGCCGTGGCAGGCACTGCGGGCAGAGTCAGGACAGCACAGACAGGGACAGTGTCTGGGTTTTTCTGACCCTGCCCCCTGTCCCTGGGCTATGCCCTCCAGCCCAGCTCAGCCCCTGAAGGCTCCCAGCAGGTGGGCAAGCCCAGGCTGCTTCAGCTGCAGGGGGGAGGGGCAGGCACACTTGGATACCCTGTGCGCTTGCAGCCAGCCCAGCCACAGGCAGCTAAGTTTCTTTCAAGCTGCTTTATTCATTACTGCCTGGGTTTGTGGGGGGAGAGGGGGAAAGGAGCGTGGGAGAGCCAAGGGGGAACATGTGGACCCCCAATCTTTGCATGGGGTGAGGGTGCTACAGCTGCGAGCTGGGCTCCACCTCTGCGCCTTGCTGCCTCCACTGTTTTGAAAGTGGCTCACCCAGCAGCAAGACACATGGCCCCATGCCCAGCCATCCCAGTGCCTTGGCTCCCCAAGCGCAGCATATCTAGAGGAGCCGCCGGGCTGCGTTGGGCTCTTCCTGGGAACAATCCAGGGTGGGTACAGGCATCCCGGGAGCTGTCCCCTCCGGCCCGATGGTGCAGCTGAGGCTGGCACCACTTTGGCCCCAGGCTCCAGGCCCCCACAGGTGGTGTGGGGCTGGTGCAGAGCTGAGGGGCAACAGTTCGCAGAGACCACCAGCATTGGGCACCAACCCCAAGTGCAGGGGAAAGAGTTGCACGGGAGCAGCAGGTCCTGGCCCCGTTCCCCCCGCCTATGCCCATGGATCAGGCAGACAATGCCCTGTCCCACCAGGGTGCCGGGGACAGATGGTTGGGGAGAAGCAGGCCAGCCTGGGCGAGCCTTTGGGAAGGCAGGGGTTGGGCGGGAAGTGGGGCTGCATCAGGGCTCTGTGGGCTGCAGCAGGTGGAGGCGTCCAGCAGCACCTAAAGGTGGGGCCCAACCCAGGCACTCCACAGGGATAGGGCACAGCTGTCCTGCTCGTGAGGGGATGCCAAGGTGGGGCAGGATACCGGGCTTGGGGTGGGCTTTGGGCTCAGCCTCTCTGCATGCCAGGCACAGTGCGAGCAGGGCAGAGCTTCCCCCAGTGCAAGGGCCTGGCTGCGGGAGCTCCTGGGAACATGGGAGCTTCTAGGAACAGCCACAGCAGCTGACCCAGCCTGTCTGGGCCCCAGCCTTGTCCACCCACAGCTCCCCTTATTGAGCCAGGGCTAGGCCAGGCCCTGCGCAGAACTGCTGGCTGCAGATTCCCAGCCCTAAGCACTGCCTGCAATGGCTGTTCCCAGGGCCTGTGGCTCTTTTTCTTTTTTCTCTCCCCTCTTTTTTGTCTCTTTTCTCTTCTCTTTCTCATCACAACATGCATTTTTAGAAAATCTAGTATTTACCACAGAAAGACAACATTTATGATTATTAACTATATTAATATGCAGTGCATCCTGCCATGTACCCGCCCTCCCCCCTGGTTTTGTTTTTTTTAGCATGCCGGCATTCCAGCACCTTCCAAGGTAGACAGCGGTTTTTTCGGCACTCCGGCCCAAAAACGTTGCCTACCCCAATATAGAAAGACAGAAGAGTATGTATACATTTATATTTGGATAGTAATTACTATAAATTTAATAAAAAGTTTATTCAAAATAAACATAGCTTTTAAGTTATGACTTAACTGTCAACAGATTAGTCCTTACTGTATTGGCTCAAATTTTAATTTAGTTTTGGAAAAACAACATAGGAAATCAAACTACTTCCATAGGAAATGAAAAAAAGTGTATTGTGCACTATTCCAAAATGGGATGCACTTTTCAGAACGCTTTCATTCAAAGCAAGTGGTGTGTTGATAAAGAGAGACTTTACCAGAGGTACATAAAAAGTGACTATAAGAGCCCTTTGAGAATGATTTATGCTGATTTAGATTTGGCAACTGGTCTTTCCACTATCACTGATCAGCTTTAAAATTCATGTTTTTGTACAAAACATGCAGCCATTTTGTTGTTGTTTTCCACTCTTCCTATTCACAAAATCTTCAGCATACTGAAGGGGAGGCAGTCTATACTTCTGTGGATTTGAAAGAATGAACTGCCGTAAACAGCTTTTGTACCCAGAACTGGGCTTAGAAACTACAAGCACAGAAAAAATCCCAAAGAGCAAGCTTGGTAATATCTCATTTTTGTTAATTAGTATCAGGGAGCACTGAAATCAGAGTGCTTGTCACAGAATCATTTGAAAGAGAGAAAGACTAAAGCAATTTCATATATTTTTGCTTTAACAATGCATATGCCATAATTTGCAGCAGCTAAAGTTCTATCATGCTAAATTCTAACAAAAAGGTAGCGATCTGGGGCAGTAAGGTACTTCCAAGTTAATGAATAGGAACCAAATAGAACAGACATTCACTTTAGTGATGTAGTTATTCTCTTTGATGGAAATCTGAAGGACAGATGAGACTTGGATTTTTCCCCCTGCTAATCAAGAAATCAAAAGAACAAGAAAACTTGCATTTAAAATCAGCACATCAGGTTGGGTATTTTACCTTAAGGCCAATGGATAAAGATGCCCCACATCCCACTTGAAATAAGCTTATCTGCAAAACTTAAAGTCGCTTTAATTTTGGATTTTGGGCAGCTTATGGAAGCTGAGTGTTTAATTCCAGTTATTATGCTGTAAATTCCTTTTCAAATATTTTAAACACTGACTTGCAAACTATGAATTAACTCATTTTAATCTCTAACAAAATCAAATCTCTCAAATTTGAGACTGCTCTGATGAGGCAAAGAAATCAACATTTACTGGTATTTTCATTTTTTGCAAAAGGTAAGTACCCTAAACTACTTCCATTTAAAAAAAAAAATAAAAGAGTTTGTTGAAGCAGTTTGCTGCAGAAAATGCCAATGTAATGGACCTATGCTTTTAGCCCTTCTCACAATTATGTCATAAAGTAATTCCAAACCTGCGCCCAGAGTTTCAGGTAAGATTTCTAATTTGCAGGGGCTTTGATAAGTCTGTGCCTTTGAGTACATACCCAATCTAAACTCTTCCAAGCATCCCTCAGTTCCTTGACCAACACAGAATCAAGATTGTAAATCACGCTTTCATAGAGAATGGGCCATGAAAATTCTACACAGCATCTCGAAGAACCACCGTTACTGTAAGAAGTAAAAAAGATGCAGGATCTGGCAAGGGAAAGGAGTTGAGCAATTCCTCACCATAGATTCTGCTTCTAGACACCAGCAACTAGCAAACTTGGTCAGGAGGTGGTTGTTCAGAGCCTTAATTAAATTATTGCAGGATTGGTCTTTCAAAGCAGACTTCCAAATCTCAAGGCTAAGGAATAGTGCTGCACAAAAGCACAAATTAATCCCTACACAATGCCCAGTGACTTTCTGGAATATGTATGCCCCTCAAACAAGCTTGTGGAATAGGGCCAAGTAAGTGTGAGCAGACCTAATCTAGCAAACTCACAACATGATTTAATAGTTTTCATACCATTAGATAGCCTAGTACAATTAGAAAGGTCTCTCCATCCTAACCGCAAACGCTATACAAACAGCCTAGAGAAGCTCCTGAAGGATCTTGTTCTGTTATTGCAATGTAAAAAAACCCACAAAAACAAAACAAACACTAAGAACAAGTACACAGTTTGGCATCCCATGCATGGAGCACAGCTTGAGAAAGAAAATGTACATGGAGCACGAATGAAGTCTGGCACGCTGCATGATAAAAGCAAGGGACTTCTGGATCCAGGAGACTGAGACATGCACTTAGGCTAGGGACAGAAGTTACACATAAACCAATTTAAGCAATCAGAAACTGGTTTAAACCTGTAACAGAACAGAAGATCAGTGCACATAAACCAGTTTCAAAATGGACAAAACCAGTCTGAGATAAACATGGTTGAATGTAGTATCAGACTTAAGTGGTTTGGGTCAAACTGGTTTATGAAACTTCTGTCTCAGATCCCTTCCTGGTTCAAGTTAAAGCACAGTCCCCCAGCATTCCAGCAGCCCTGGGCTGGGCTGTCTGCTCCAGAGAGTAGGACTGGACCTACCCCTCTGCTCCCTAGCCGAAGCAGTGAGGTCTGGCTCACTGCCCCCCACCACCTCCCCCCAGGCAAACCCTGGCTGGGGTCTGAGGCCAGGGAGGGGGGTTAAACTCACCTTCCCTGAGCACAGAGCTGCCCTAATCTCCTGGCTTACTTAGTGCTGGCTGTGGACTACAAATCCCAGAGGCACCTGGAAACAGGAAGAAGTGATGAGCAACCCTGCAAGAGTCCTGCTGTTGGGACTGTGCACTACAAACTGCCTTACACTGCTGCGATTGTGAACTGCAAATCTTGGGGGCAGTAGGAAGAGGAAGCGAACACACAGCTCACACTGGCTACATGCCATAGAGCCATGCTCTAGTCCCCCCGGTCTTCTGGCTTGAGCCACGGCAGGCATATGGCTGCATTTCCTGAATCAAAAAGTTAATGTCTGTTCATTTGCTTATTAGTTCAATCTTTGCAGTGTAGACTAACCCACAAAGACTGAATCAATTCAGCATTGGGCTTGTTGACTATCTGTACTTAGCCTTAAGGACATTTGTGGATGGACTTCTAGCCACTTGACAAGGTCTGTTCCATGATCTCTAATACTTCCTGTGGTAGATATGCTCATGCTGATGTGGACCCTAACACTGACCTCATGAACTTCAATTTTTTATTCCTCTTTGTTGATTTCAAGACTCCAGAGTAGTAAAATGGTGTGGGACTAGGTCCTACAGTTTAATCTCTCCCATGGCCCTATACCACAGGGTGCTCTCTTTCAGTCATACATACAGGGGGAAATAGTATAAAAAGTAAAGTTATACAAGCTACAACTATACACACATGCAGACAAAACACCGTACAGCTTCTGTCCTAGGAAGCTCCAGGAAGAAAGAAGGAACTGAGGAAAGGCTGGACTCATTCCACTCTTTATACTGTCAGATCTCATGGGAGCATAGCACAAGAACATCCAGGGTGAAGGCAGAACCTAATCGACACTGCCGGTCAAAGTTTCTGATCTTGCATACACGATGCAGGTGTACCATAAGCAGAATCCATGCAGAGGTTTGAATCCATGCTGTTCATTTTGCTTATCTCTATTTGTGTTTCACAATGACTGCCCACTGGAATTTGTTTTAGGAGAGCAGCCTGCCTTTGACATTTGTAAGAGACATGTTACTCACAAGGATAAGCACAGGAGTTAGTGGTCAAAAGAACAATTGCTGTGGGTGTTTCCAGGAATGTATGCAAGTGTCATTTTTATCATCACCACTGTGTGCTCAGTGAGTTTGTAAAATGTTTTAATTTATTGTAACAGGAAGATTCTAATCCTTGAACTTTCTATAAAAAAGAGAAACTGTGTTAAGGTTTAATATTGAGTTTATTTAAGAAACTGGCTTACTAGGCTATCTGGTTTTTTGTTTGTTTGGCATATGACTGTAAGATCAAAATAGCCGAACCCCAGTAAACAGAATATAGCTTTGGACTACACTAAGGCTATGGACATGAACCTGGAGCAAATCTTTGGGGGCAGCTGCATACAAACAAGGAGTCTCTGCACTGGAAGGGAAGCATTTGAGTGACAAAGTTAACTGGAATTCATCCAAACCGGCCATTGCTGGGACAGGGCTAAACTACTTTTAAGGGCAGAGTCACATGTTTACAACTTAACCCCCCATCCCCCCAAAACAAAAAACAAAACGGGGCATCCTGGCTTACCTCAAACTTACTCTTTCAGATGTCCAGGGTACAGACACTGACCATTCTATGACAAAACCAACAGAAAAGCCCACAGAGCCTATCTACTAAAGTAACCCTTCATAAGAGTTGAGGAGTACCCTTTAGGAGTCCCATTTATGTGCAATGAGGCTGCTCAAAAACTATGGGATTACTCCACTCAAGTCTCGGAGTCAATTCTGCCCTTTTAAATATAGCATTTGTGCAAGGAGCTCCCATAAGCTCTCAGCATTACAGCAAAGTTAAATCAAAAAGTGTGATTTTTTTTTTATTTTTTTTTTAGAACTAAGAGAAGCTGACAAATACTAAATAGAGCTTTTGTTTTAAGTGAGGCTGTAGGAGGTACGCCTGCAAACATGCCCGCACACTGTTGAACTTAAGATTTTTGTTAACAGTATTATATTTGCACATGCCTTTAAAATAGTTAAATATTTTCAACAAGTTTATCGTCAACTGATATCAGCAACCCAGTTGTTCCTTTACATTCATTTCACATTTAAATTAATAGGTTAACTCTCCATTTTAAAGGAAGCCTTTGGAAAAACCATGTCACAATGCAGCTTTTGATCAATCTATTTCAATATGCTGTATGCTACATTCCTTCAACTTTTGTATTTTATTAGACTTGAGATTCCAGTCTCAACTAACCTAGATGTGTTCAGCCATGCAGTTTAATCTTTAGAATACATTAATCTTTTTTAAAGCCAGATTTAGAGTTTAGATTTTGTTTTAAAAATAAAAATGTGAATACAATATGGATACTCATTGTGCTCCGAGAAGTAAGGATCAACACAAAAAAGTTGACTCTGTTAACCAATAACTAGATTACTTTCCAGAGTCTATTAATACTTGATAACATCCATTTCAGGGAATAAAGTTAAGGGAACACAATGCCTTGAAGCCTTTGCTTTTGACACATTTTATTCATTACAGAAACACCTAGACAGGATGGATTTTGATGTTAAAACTCTACTAGGACTAAGTTCTTCATCAGGAATATGTTCAAATTAAAGTAACCATTATCTTTTTTCAGAAAGTCTTAGAAGTTTGTTAAAAATACTGAAAGCTTGATTACACAGACTTGGCAATATTATATTGTATTATTTTACAGTATAGTAGGTGCCTGACACTACATAACACAGTAAGACAGTCCTGGTTTTAACATTTAATACATATTTTATATAACTAGCTACCTTTTATATCAGACCAAAAAAGTATGTAATACTGTTGTTTAAGCTTTCAGGCTATATTAAAACTGAAAAAGACTATTCTCAGAAAGCTGACTTTACCATCCCATGTTGGAAAAATCCACTCTTCATGTTTGTCTGTTCGTTTAAACAAGACAAAATTTGCTAACTCACAAAGGGTAACATAACTTCACTTAACCCTTCCTTCATTTTACTTTCAGCATCCTAATCTATCATTTGTTCTGAACAACCGCTTCCTCTTCTCTTGGCCTCAGCAATTGCTGGAATGAAGAAGCAATTTCTTCTCAACAGCCCACCTAGTCAAAGGCCACAACACAGCTAGGATTATGATCTTATGTGGTGTTAGTAAAGACATGAACTTTGCTTCACCTACCTTTAATTATATAAACAGGAACTTTGCAATGTTCTGCACTTCATTATTAATGTTTAGATGCTGTGTGGTAATATTCACTTTTTATTTTTACAATAAAAAAACCCCCAACACCTTGATCTTTAAGTAGAACTCAAGTTAATGCAGTAAACAAGACAGGCAATAATCAAATGGATAGAGAAGTGGTATACTTAGACAAATTTCAGTTTCATTCTACATAACTCATTCACAAAACTACAGAGTAAAAATGTTTTTTTTAAATGATGCTCTGGTACTAAAGAAAGAGAATACGCACAAGAACACTATTTGTTACAACGCAAGTGCAAAAGCATCCCAAAGGGGAACAATAATCCACTGCAGTAGGTACCAAAAAGCCAGAAACCTGTGCATTAGATGAATGGTAGAAGACAAATACACATAGTTTATGTAAACAGTTTATTAATAAAATGTTACATTAACTCCACTATTGAAATAATGGACTCTCTTACTCTCCAATAAAGTCAATACTTAAATTAAAGGAGGTACAGTCAATTAAATAGGGAAAAGCTAAATGAACAGTAAATTCAAGTCTAGTCTGTGGGGATTTAACCAAATAAGAGACAACATTTAAAAACTGCCTAATCCAAATAAAGAATATTCCACACAGACCCTTTTATTTCATCATTTCAGGCTCACGATTGTGAATACATTAAAGAATAAACTGTGAATAAAGAACAACAAAGGTCAAAGTTTATTCACTGATAAAGTATTTTAAGCACCTGACACAGGAGAAACTGGCAAGAACTTGACAGGATGATTTAAAGGAATGTTTCTAAGACCTACAAGCCCAGAAGTGATGCCTTTCACAGAGTTGCTGAGATAGAATACTGGGCATCCATTTGGATGCAAGCAATGCTAAATAAAACTCAAGAAGAGTTGTGTTTTTTGAATTACATGCTTTTAAAGTAACTTGGATTTAGGACTTTCTCAAGTTGATTTTTCACAAATCACACAGAAGTTATGGAAAAAGACAGAAACCACTTTATTCCCATCTTTGGGAGAGTTTTCCTGTTCAAGATTTATTATTGTGTGTGGCATGTATGCCACATATACACAGGATCACTACCATTCTGTGTCTGGTTGCTAAGGCTTTGGTGCTTACAACTTCATAAAGTTTCAATGGGCTGCTACAACACTTAGCAATGGCTTCTAGCATAAAGAGACCCTCATAATAATGTACAACAGTGGAAGAATTATTCTATTTAAAAAAAAAAAGAAAAAAAAAAGACATTGATGGTGTGAAGGAATGAGATGCAGCAAATTAATGTTCCAGTTCTTTGGCAATCCTGCAGAAGCAGTTAAAGTCTTAAGCCATTATTCATCCATACCATACACACATTCCCCAGTCCTCTCCCCCACCTCCAATTCCTAGTTAGAACATTAGTACAAACTGACTGGAACACAATTTCTTCTTCTCACCCACACACTAAGAGAGGAATGGTTAGCTTTCAGATAGCTAAGAATGTGCATTCCTTCTGTTCACTTGTTCTTCTGGACAGATATAGGCTACAAGCAGGTTTTAGAATGGTAGTGTCAGAATATCCATTGGAAAAGTGAACATTCTTATCAACTACTCTACTCTGGCCTTGCAAGCATATAATCCTATTTAACAAAACAAAAGTTACTGATTTTAGTGGCAGCCAATCAAAATGCACATACTTCCCATTTATTTTCTCACCTTTTATTTTAATTCTAAAGTGAACACAGATAAATATGAAGTAAATAAGTTATTCTAAGCAAAATCAGTTTAAATAAATTTGCAAATAAGCCAGTTTTATAAAAGTAAGAAAGAGGTATATTCATTGTTTTACTACTACCAGAGAAAAAGTCTGACAATTAAGAAGAGGACTTTAGAACTTCTTAGTGGTGGGCCACCTTTGCTCCCCACTGAGTTAATTCATGAATTTCATCATTGACTTAACAGTCAGATCAGTGCTAAGTGCTCTTGGAAGGCCCACAGTAAAAGCTTGTGTTAAACCAAGCTGTATATGCGACATTTTGATGCAGCAAATTAAGGACTAGATTTACTGTAGTTTTTTAGCTTCTAGCATTTTAAAAGCAACCTGATATATTTTGCTATTATTCAAAAATGGTACACAAGATGACCTCTGTCACTACATGCCAGTCAGCCTAACATCCATCCCAGGCAAAGTCATGGAAAAAGTTGATGCAGGATTCGATTAATGAAAAATAAAGGGAAGGAATATAATTAACGCCAGTCAACATGTTTAAAAAAAACCCAAACAAACCAAGAGGTATTGCAAATAAGTCAACTTTATTCTCTGATGAGACTACAAGTTTGGTTGGAAAAAGGTACATCTACAGTTACAGGTTTATGTAAGATGTAGTAGTATTGTACAATATTCTTAAAAATAGCACTATTAATGTCAATTAAAGACTACATTAATGGTTAAAGGACTGGCTAACTAGCAGATCTCAAAGCAGTCACCAACAGAAAAATCACCACTACGTGAGAGCATTTCTAGTAAAATTCTTCAGAGGTCAGTACTAGGTCCAATGCTACTCAACATTTTCAATGATCTAGAAGTAATTACAAACATCACTGTTGACAAAAACCTTGTGGATGGTAGACTGGCAGAACGGTAAATGAGATGGATGGGGCAAACATAAGCAGAGAGAACGGTGTGGCAAGCTGGACTCAAATAAAAGGAGTATTAATACACCAAAATGCAAAGTGATGCCTCTAGGAACAAGGAATGCGGGCCACAGCTACAGAAAGGGAAACTGTCTCCTGGAAGCACCTGAAAAGGATTTAGATATAGTAGACAAGCAACTGCATATTAGTTCCCAATGCATTGCTGTAGCAAAACTTGCTATCAAAATCCCTGGATACATAAGATCTGAAGGAAGCAGGTAAGAATGTGAAGACTATTTTATTCCTAAATTGGTTCTACTTGTAGGGTCTGTATAGTATTGACAAGAATGATACTACAACAATACATACTGTTCTGGGGTCCACATTTTGAAAAGATTGTTGATAAACTAAAGATAGTGCAGATACAAGCAACAGAACTGACTCAAGTTCTGGGAAAAACCCTTTACACTGAGAGACTTAACTCAATCAAAAAAAATATCAAGACTTAACTTTGCTGTCTATCTACATACATACCATCTTGGGGAAAAAAGAAGGGATAATAAAGGTCTCTACAATCAAGCAGTTAAAAGCATAACAGAACCAATGGCTGCAAGCTGAAGCCACACCGTTTCAAACTGCAAACAATGCATACACGTTCATCAGGGAGGGTGCTTACCCACTGGAGCAAACTATTACGCAAGTGGTGAATTTTCCATCCCTTGATGTCTTCAAATCAAGATGAGGTAGGTGCCTTTTAAAGGAACTGTTCTGGGGGTAAATGCCCTGGCTAATCCAGTTAGTCTTTGCTGCGAAACTTTAGTCTTTATCCACTGGCATATCTGCCATCTACTTAGTAGACAAAACTGCTTGTATCCAGCATGGCTTGGAGATCACCATTTTTGCTGCAGTCAGAGTATGGGGTTGAGGAAACCCAGCCTTGTCCTGTTTATATGGATTGTTTTAAATTGCTATTTTCCACTGATGAGGACAATATGCTTGCAGGGGGATGAGTTGTGAACTGGATCTGTGCCTATTCTGGCTTGTAAAAAGTCAGCAAGGGGAAACTGGGACCACTGCTGGTGGGGCAGTCAGTGCCTACCTTCATGAGGACAGGGTGCCTGATTATCCAGCCCCTGTTCAAGACACCATCACTTAAGGATGATTCCCCAGCTAGTTATCACCCTGTTTCTAACTTCTCCTTTTTGGGGAGCAGTGAACAAGTGGTCACCCAGTAGTTCCAGGCATATGTGGATGCCATGGGTTTTCCTAGATACTTGTCAGTCTGGTTCTTGTCCTGGATATAATCACAGAAACTGTGCTTGTGACTTTGGTTGATTATCTTCATCTGGGCTAGAGACACACATTACACATAAACCAGTTTAAATGATCAGAAATTGGTTTAAACCTGTAACAGAACAGATGCTCAGTGCACATAAACCAGTTTGAAAATGGCTGAAACCAGTTTGAGATAAACCTAGTTGAACGCAGCATCAGACTTAACTGATTTGGATCAAACTGGTTTATACAATGGCTGTCCAAGACCCCTTGCTGTTTTAAAATAAACCAGCCACTCCCAGCATCCTCTCTGGGCTGGGTGGGGCTCTCTGCTCCACAGCAGGGCTGGCCCCTCCCTTCTGCTCCCTGGCTACAGCTCTGGCAGGAACTTACAGGTTGCACTCCTCTTCCCCTTACCACTCCCTGATAAGCAGGAATTCCCCCCTCCCCTCTGCCTTGCTGAGAGGCATCTGTGTATTAGCTAGCAGACCATGTGCTGGCTATCCTCCCTGCTGTCACAAAGGCAGAATAATCAGGTAGCTGGAAATGTCCCTGTGTTGCTTTCTTAATTGGGTGATAAACATTGTTATCAATTACCTGCTGGGCTAATCAGAGTGTCCTGCCAGGGCCTGGCCATGCTTCACCTCAGCTCAGTAGTGTGGAAAGGAAGGGAGGGCTGCTGTAGCGCCCCCTGGCTTCTAGCCTGAGCCACTGCAGGCATGTGCCTGCATTTTTGGAATGAAAAGGGAATGTCTATCCACCTCCAAATCAGTTCAAGCATTGCAGATTAGACTAACCTGCAAAGATTGAATTAATTCAGGCTCAGGCTTTTTTGAATGTCTGCCCCTAGCCCTGGAGCTTGAGGGCAGAAATTATGCCCTGCTGATCTTACTAGATCTTTCAGTGGCCTTTGGTAACAGTTGACCATGAGGTAAAGACAAAGCATTTGCAGGACTTGGTGTGTAATTGTGGGACAGCTTTAAATTGGTTCCACTCTCTCTCAGCCCTGTGGGGTCCCCCAGGGCTCCGTCTTGCTGACCTTCCTGTTCAATGTGAACATGAGAACACTAGGTGAGATTTTTCAGTCTCAGTCTTTTCTCAGTACCTGGAGGCAGTTGGTGACTGGATGAAAGTGAATCAATTCAAGCAGAATCCAGACAAGACAGGTCATGGTGGTGGGCACACCACTTGATTTTTGGAGGACTGGGACACCTATTATTGATGAAGTTTGCTTTTATTCTACCCCTGTCACTCAGTTTTACAGCCTTGGGGTACTCCCAGACCTTCTCCTGCACCTGGATCTCTGGGTGGCAACGGTAGCTGGGAGTATTTTTCAACAACTTCATCTGTTGAGAAGGCTGTGACCTTTTTTCCTCACGTTCAGATTGGACTCGCATCATCCCTGACTTTGTAACCCTAAGCCTAGACTACTACAGTAAAGACCAACTGGAAGATACAACTGTTACAGAACATAGTGGCCCACCTTCTGACAAAGGCAGATTGGCAGGAATACATAACTCCAGTGCTCCAGAGTCTGCACTGGGTTCCAGTTGCTTTCTGAGTGCAGTTCAAGGTGCTAGTTTTGAACTATAGGGCCTTAAACAGCCTGGGGCCTACATACCTAAGGGATCGATTTCTCCCTTGCAACCCATAATGACCCCTAAGGTCAGCCAAGCGCAACCTCCTGAAAGTACCAACAATATACCAATTCTACTTGACAAAAAACACGAGAGATCATACTCAGCAGTTGCTCCTCAGCTCTGAATATCCCTCCCTCTTAAGGCCTGCCAGAGGTCAAGCCTGGGCATCTTTTGGAAGTACTGCAAGACGTTCCTATTTGGATAGGCATTTAGCAAACAAAACTAAGATGAGATGCTGTTTAGAAAAGGCCTCTGGTTTATATTAATACTTTGTTATTTTATTCTCTTGTCATTCTCCTGTTTTATAGTTATTCTGTTCACTTATTGTAAGCCATTTTGAGCCTTGTTGGGAAAAGCAACATATAGATCAAATAAATAAAATAATATAAAAATATGCTTTAGCCAAACAAAAGCTATTTGACTTGATACAGGGGTAACTAGTCAAAATTTAAGGGCCTGTGAGACAGAATACCCTCTAGGCATCCCCATATGGCCTTAACATGCATTAAGCTATGAAAGTTGCCTCCTCTGGATATGTGTTTAGTCTGGAATAGTCTCTCTGGAAAAATAATTGCTGGTCCATTTTCTGACATTTTTGATTATCCAGCTCTGCCTGAACCCCAAAAACAAAGATCTCTTTCCTCAATTACAGCCTCATAACCACAGTTCATGCTGAAAGCAAGGGAAACAAAAATGTAACACTTCAAGTCTCCCTTCATCTTATTACAAAAAGAAGGGAAAGAATGGGCAGGAGCAGGTGCATCCTTCAGATCAATGCTTGGCTGTGCAGGTGGTGTTGCTAGCAGGGCTTTGGCTTCTTTGACCATAGGATTTTGTACCAAGAAGGACTGCTAGGAAGAGATGGGATTCACCTGATGAAGAGGAGAGGGAAAAGCGTCTTCACAGACAGGCTCGCTAACGTAGTGAGGAAGGCTTTAGGCTATGTTCACTGGGGGATGGAGACAAAAATCCTGAAGTAAGTGGCAAAGTATGTGACCTGGAGGAAGAACAAGCAGAAAGGGACAACAGGGGAGATTTCTCAGAAAGAATGAGAACATCAGGGCAATCGACTAGTTACCTTAGGTGCCTATACACAAATGTACAGAGCCTGGGAAATGAGCAGGAAGAATTGGAAGTCCCTGCACAGTCCTGGAACTGATGCGATTGGAATAACAGAGACTTGGTGGCAGCTCACATGACTAGAACACTGTCATGGATGGGTACAAATTGTTCAGGAGGGACAGGTGAGAAGGAGTAGTAGGACTTTCACTTTATATGAAAGAGCCAGATGATTGCCCAGACCTCCAGTATGAAACTGGAAATAGGCTTGTCAAAAGTCTCTGGGTTAGGGTCAGGAAAGAGCAACAAGGGTGATGTCATGGTTGGGGTCTGCTATAGACCACCAGAGCAGGAGGTAGTACTGGATGAAGCTTTCTTCAAACAGCTAACAGATGTTTCCCTGATTCATAGATGTTAGGGTCGGAAGGGACCTCAATAGATCATCGAGTCCGACCCCCTGCATAAGCAGGAAAGAGTGCTGGGTCTAGATGACCCCAGCTAGATGCTCATCTAACCTCCTCTTGAAGACCTCCAGGGTAGGGGAGAGCACCACCTCCCTTGGGAGCCCGTTCCAGACCCTGGCCACTCGAACTGTGAAGAAGTTCTTCCTAATGTCCAGTCTAAATCTGCTCTCTGCAAGCTTGTGGCCATTGTTTTTTGTAACCCTCAGGGGCGCCTTGGTGAATAAATACTCACCAATTCCCTTCTGTGCCCCCGTGATGAACTTATAGGCAGCCACAAGGTCGCCTCTCAACCTTCTCTTGCGGAGGCTGAATAGGTCGTTTCTCTAGTCTCTCCTCATAGGGCTTGGTCTGCAGGCCCTTAACCATACGAGTGGCCCTTCTCTGGACCCTCTCCAGGTTATCCACATCCCTCTTGAACTGCAGCGCCCAGAATTGCACGCAGTACTCCAACTGCAGTCTGACCAGCGCCCGATAGAGGGGAAGTATCACCTCCTTGGACCTATTCGTCATGCATCTGCTGATGCACGATAAAGTGCCATTGGCTTTTCTGATGGCTTCGTCACACTGCCGACTCATGTTCACAAGCCCTGGTTCTCATGGGGGACTTCACTCACCCTGACATCTGCTGGGAAGGCAATACAGCAGTGCACAGGCAATCCAGGAAGTTTTTGGAGTGTGTTGGGGACAACTTCCTGGTGCAAGTGCTGGAGTGGTCAACTAGGGGCCATGCTGTTTTTGATCTGCTGCTCACAAACAGGGAAGAATTAGTGGGGAACGTAATAGTGGATGGCTACTTGGGCAGCAGTGACCACGAGATGATTGAGTTCAGGATCATGAGAAAAGGAAGGATGAAGAGCAGCTGAGTAAGGATCCTGGACTTCAGAAAAGCAGACTTTGATTCACTCAGGGAACTCATGGGCAGGATTCCCTGGGAAACCAGACTGAGGGGGAGAGGAGGCCAGGAGAGGTGGCTGTACTTTAAAGAAGCTTTACTGAGAGTGCAGGAACAAACATCCTGATGTGCAGGAAGACTAGCAAGTATGGCAGAAGACCAGCTTGGCTTAGCAGGGAACTCTTCAGTGAACTAAAATCACAAAAAAGGAAGCTTATAAGAAGTGGAACTAAAGAACTAGGGAGGAGTATAAAAGCATTACTTAGGCATGCAGGGATGAAGTTAGGAAAGCCAAAGCGCAATTGGAGTTGCAGCTAGCAAGGTATACAAAGGGTAACAAGAAGGGTTTCTATAAGTATGTCAGCAACAAAAAGAAGATCAGGGAAAGTGTGGGTCCCTTACTGAATGGGGGAGGCAACCTTGTGACAGGATGCAGAAAAGGCTGAAGTACTCAATGCCTTTTTCACCTAAGTCTTCCCATGCAAGGTCAGCTCCCAGACTACTGCACCTGGCAGCACAGTTTGGAGAAGAGGTGAGCAGCCAACAGTGGTGAAAGAACAGGTTAGGCACTCTTTAGAAGAGCCAGAGATAAACAGGTCCATGGGGCCAGATGGAATACACCTGAGGGTGCTGAGGCAGTTGGCTCACATGACTGCAGAACCATTGGCCATCATCTTAGAAAACTCATGGCGATCAGGAGAGGTACCAGATGATTAGAAAAGGCCAAACAGTGCCAAATTTAGAAAGGGAAAAAGGAGGATCCAGGGAACTACAAACTAGGGATGCACTGATAGAGATTTTGGGGCCAACACCAATAGCCGATTTTTAAGAAGACATATCAGCCGATACCGATCTGATATTAGCCCAGCAACTTGAAGAGTAGTGTATAGCTGGTAAGTCTGCTGTGGTGGAAGGGAAGCGGGGAGGGGAGGGGAGGGGAGGGGCATGCTCAAGGCCCCTGTGGTGAGGGAGGAAGTGGGGCTGGGGCAGAAACTACCCCGCCAGGGCAGGGCAGGGGACAGAGCCACAAGCAACTCATTGTGGGAGGTGTACGGGGGGGCCAGCTCCTACTAATGCACACACCCAGGGAGGGCATGGGGTCACATGTGCCCCCAGATCTGTGCAGAGCAGGGTGGGGTGTGGCTGCGGGCTGGGGCTAGGGATGCACTGGGATCTTCTCGGTGGGGGCTGGGCCGGGCTGTGCTCAGGGCAGGTGGCAGCAGGGTTGGGAGGGCTATTGGGGGGGGGGGGGCGGGAAGGAATACAGCCACCCTAAAATTCACTGTAGCCCCCCCAAGCCCTCCTCTCAGCACTGCCGCTACCCACCCCCAGCACAGCCCGGCCCAACTCCACCGGGAAGAGCCCAGTGCAGCCCCTGACCCCCAGCCCGCCCTGCCCTGCCCTGCCCCACCCTGCGCAGATCCAGGGGCACACACCCCAACACCCCCCATGCCCTCCCCGACAAGCAGCTCTCAGACAAGTGGCACAGAGCAGTGGGAACTGCCGCCCCTCCCTTCCCACATCCCCTGGACAAATCGTGGCTCCGTCCCACACCTTCCCCACCCCGGCAGCGCTTGCTTCAGCCCCACTCCCCGCTCACCGTGGGGGTCTTGATCTACCCCCTCATGCCCCTTCCCTTCCACCACACCAGACTTATTAGCTGCATACAACTCTCCATATTGCTAGCTGTGCTCCTCACTGCCTACATGCTGCACTGTGGTTGCAAGCATGCACAGGTCATTTATCAGCCATATCAGGCCAATTTCCAATACAGACAATTTTCTTTATATTTGTGCCACTCCGATATCAGACTGATGTATCAGTGCACCTCCGCTACGGGACCAGTCAGCCTCTCCTTAGTCCCTGGAAAAATAATGGAGCAAAGAATCCATCAAAGAATCCATTTCTAAGCACTTGGAGAAGATGGAGGTGATTAGGAACAGTCAGCAAGGATTCACCAATGGCAAGTCATGCCTGACCAACCTGATTGCCTTCTATGATGAGGTGACTGGCTCTGTGGATGCAGGGAGACTGATAGATGTGGTGTACCTCAATTTTAGCAAGACTTTTGATATGGTCTCCCACAACATTCTCGCAGGCAAGCTAAGGAAGTACGGGTTAGATGAATGGACTGTAAGGTGGATGGAAAACTGCTACAGCATCAGGCTCAGACAGTAGTAATCAATGGCTCAATGTCTAGTTGGCAGCTGGTATCAAGTGGAGTGCCCCAGGGGTCAGTCCTGGGACCGGTTTTGTTCAATATCTTCATCAACAACCTGGAAGATGGCATAGAGTACACCCTCAGAAAGTTTGCAGATAACACCAAGCTGGGGGGACTAGTAGATACGCTGGAGGATAGAGCTAGAATTCAGTGTGACATAGACAAATTGGAGGATTAGGCCCAAAGGAATCTCACAAGGTTCGACACAGATAAGTACAAAGTCCTGCACTCAGGACGAAACAATCCCACGCGCCGGTACAGGCTGGGGGCTGACTGGCTGGGTAGCGGCTCTGCAGAAAAGGAACTGGGGTTACAGTGGACAATAAGCTGAATATGAGCCAGCAGTGTTGCAAAGAAGGCTTGTCGCAAAGCAGGCTAACTGCATTCTGGGCTGCATTGGTAGGAGTGTTGCCAGTAGGTCAAGGGAACTAATTATTCCCTTCTACTCAGCACTGGTATGGCCACATCTGGAGTACTGTGTTCAGTTTTGGGCCCCCCACTACAGAAAGGATGTGGACATGACTTCTGAGGAAAGACTGAGGGAACTGGGTTTATTTAGTCTGGATGAAAGAAGACTAAGAGGGGATTTAATAGCAGCCTTCAACTACCTGAAGGGGGAGGGGATTCAAAAAAGGATGGAGCTAAACTGTTCTCACTGGTAGCAGATGACAGAACAAGAGCAAGTCTCAAGTTGCAGCAAGGGAAGTTCAGGTTAGATATCAGGAAAAATTCTCTCGGGGGGGAGATGGGGAGGGTCATAAAACATTGGAACAAGTTACCCAGAGAAGCTGTGGACTTTCCATCCTTCGAGACTTTTAAAGACCCAGCTAGATAAGCCTTGGCCCGGATGATCTAATTGGGGATGGTCCTGCTTTGAGCAGGGGGTTGGACTACATGACCTCCTGAGGTCCCTTCCAACCCTAACTTTCTATGATTGGGAACCCCAATTCCTTTTATAAGCATAAATTGAAGAAAAAGAAAACTTAAGCCATAGTAGTATATGAAAGCCTGCCCAAGAGACAACAACATTAACAATATGCTGTTTCAGGAAAAATGAAAAAAAACCCAGCATAGTTCTCCTGACCCACTTTATACACTAGAAATGTAAATTTTAAAGCAGAGATTCAGGACAAAGACTCAGGACATCACCACAGTCATAACATTTTGTGACAGGAGTGGAGATTGAAGGACTCAAAGAAGATCCATGGAGAAATCACAGTTTTATTTCTGTATGATTTCAAAAGGATTCATGCCTGCAATAAGACTGCATCTGACCTAGCTTTATAACACGATAGTTCAGGTACCAGAGGCAAACTAGTCCCAGCAGCATAGAGCTCTGCATAGGCTAATTTACCTTGCTTCTTATATAAAACGAGTGAAGGGGTCTCAATGCTGTACTGAAGCCTACAGTGCTACAGTTGACAGGCTTATTTCCAAGTACTAGCTGTTTAAAGAAAAAAATGAAAATGAAAGGCAAGGATTTTGAGTGATAACTTTTTCTGCATCAACTGGAAGAGCCATTGGACAAGCTTACAGGAATCAATACCCTTTCAAAAAGAATCTTTGCTTCTAGAACACTTCTTCGACTTTCTCAGCTCCAACACTTCAACTCTTTAAAATGAGTCTATTAAACTAAGGTGTGTGGTTTGTTTGTTTTTTAAAGGCTCTGCACAAGAGCTTGCATTCCTTTGCACTTATTGAATGCTTTCTCCCTCTGTTTGCTCATTTGCACCTTTATGCATCAAATCTAGCCTTCCCAATTTTTACTAACAGTACCCAAGAATAATAAAAGGAGCATTCAGGAGTCAACTCATTTGGTGGGCATGAGCTTTTCCTGAATCATTTGTCAGCTGTTTTCCGTTAAACATTAAATAAGAAGAGAATCTGACTAAATAATCTCTCCCCTCTCAGCTGTTAAAGTTTCAGCAAATCAATTTCTTGATATCAGTCCCACTAGCTCTCCTGTCCCCCGGCAAATGGGGACTTGTAACAAAAGATTTAAAATGCTCAAGTCGTCTCTGTACAGCATGATGATATAAAAAAGGGAGGAAAACTTTTTTCCTTTTCTAAACCAACCATAAAGTGCAAAAAATGTAATTTAAGAGCACATAATATTTTCCTAATTTAAGATATTTTACTTGTTTTAATGACACATTAAATATCCAATTATTTTAAGTCAGCCAAATCTTCTGAAGTTTCTGTATTGGGGTTGATTTTACATTTTAAACACTCACATGAGCTCAAAACACACACCCCTACGGACTGTTGTTCTTAGACACTATAGCAACAAGTGAACATTTGTTCTGAAGGAATGCAGAATATGTGGCTGGGGGAGGGGAGGCAGTTTCAACCACAAACCAGTCTGCTAATCAAAGGGTCTATTTGGTTATCTTTTAACTTTAAAACTACAAATAAACTAACTGAAGAGGGGAGTATTTAACATCCATCATTTACAATCTGCATTCAATAGACTCTTTACCTCCTCCCCCCCCACGCTATAAAGATGCAGAAAACAGCTTTGCAAGAAGTGAATTCCAGGATTTTTGTTCTGTTTACAGAGTAATTGGAGTAGAACTTTTCCATGAATCTGATGTTACTGTTAAGATATAGAGTTCTGCACAGGACTAGTAACATTAATAGTGCAACTATTGTTCATCTACTTGAGTTTTCAGTGGTAAAAACAATCTTAAGTGCATCTAAATTCTTGAAACTACTCTCATTTTCACCTGTATTTGATAATGCCTCATCACCTTCCCCTAGCAGCCATGTAGACTGTTATTATTCCACATAGAAAACTAAGTTAAATTTGTAGGCACATTGTAATTTGAATGTATACTGCCTGTCAAGAACATTATCGCAACGGAAGGGATGGACATGACGACCAGGACGGGACAGGGGGACGGAAGGACGGACAGACGAACTCAAGTTAGAAACCAGTAAATAGGTTTACAGTTCTGTATTTGAATTTTCATTATTTGATCTTCAAGGACTGCATCGTCACAAAGGAACAGGGAGCAGGTGTTCCCTCCAGCGGAATTCAAGGACTTAGAAAGCAGGGCCATATCCCCATTATTTGCTGGCTGGCTACAAAAATGTCGTATTAGCTGAAGAGGTTAGAATTCCACTTTGTAAAGTGGTGATTAACATTGTACACTTCAAATCTTCACAAAAAAGTCCCACTTGATTTTGCAGGTCCCAACATCTGAGGACCTAGGGACTCTTTACCAGAACCTTGGAAGGAATGGCACTGACAAACCAGCGAGTCCGGAGTGAGGAGAATTACTGTGGGGGTTTTTGATGTATGGGAAAGAAGTACCAAAAGAGGTCAGAAAAATGGTTGTCCCTCCTCTCCCCCAGGGACTCTCTGCCAATCAGCACCAAGTGGCAGGGCCGCTTCAAAATATCTGTGAAATGGACTCTGTGTTGAGACAGAGCTTCAAAAATGGCTTTGCCTCACTGTGATCTTAGTCGGTCCCTATTTATAGAGGGGGAGGAAAGAACTGTCCTTTTGCTAACTTCAGTAGGCCCACAAAACAGGGGAGTTCACATCTGCAGAACATGCCATGCACCTGCACGCTCTGTAGATATTCTCACCTTCCTGAGAAGTTTGTAAGCCAGGGCTCCCACCCATGGATCCATTCTTCATGGAAGAGGAACTGGGGAAGAAATGGAGGCTGAAGAGAAGGTGGGGCGGGTGGGTGCATAAGAGAATGGTGAGGGACTCTGCAGTCCTCAAGTTTCGCTCACAGGAAGAACCCTCAAAAAGTGTTAAGAAGCTGTGCCCCCCTCACAAGCTAGCTGGAAAGGTGAGTCACTGTAAACAGAAACTCATTGTCTTTGGCAGTAGTACATGTCTCATGAGGTGTTAAATCTAAATTTAAATATTTAGTTTTGCCTACTATTTATTCCTGTTTACTTCTTGCATTTCCCTCAGCCTGAAACAATAACATCAGCTTCACTTTCAAGTAGGCAAAGCTGTAACATTTTTACTATAAGTATTTCACAGTAGTGGGTGTAGAACATGGTGAAGAACAGGATCTGTGGGAGGGTACAGTGATATGGTCATGCTGTTCTTCAATTCCTCAGCATGGCATTAATGCCACTAAGACCGTGCGGCACACGCACAGTGAGCGCTCTGCCACCCACTATTTACACCCCTCCTTTTCAAAATCCTAGATCTGCAACTGCACTCTACTGAAGAGTTTACTACAGGTCAGAAATATTCCCGCAACCTTCCACCTTAAATGTTAAAAATGGGTTTTTAGAACAAGCTTTTTGGCCATATTTGACACCACTTAAAACCAGCACAGAAAGCCAATTCACATTCAACTTCAATTATTTTTATCATTCAGAAAGAGAAACTCCAGGAGCCTAATATCACTCTTTCTTCCACCTGAGCCTAGTTTTTTTGTGTCATAACCTGATGTGATGCCTGCCATTCAACTAGGGTCCAAGACCTAACAGGCCAATTGACAGTAGGGTCAGGTACCTAAGCAAGAGTTTAGAGGAAATTCCCAACTCAGTACTTATACAAGACTCCACCCTGAGCAAAAGTAAGTACAACAGTGGTTCTGCAGACACCAGAAGCATTATGTACCAAGAAGTCAGTTCCGCTGGTGCACTGATAAAGATTTTTTGGCCAATATTGATGGCTGATTATTAACCAGCCATATCAGCAGATACCAATCCAATTCCTGTTATGCAGCCCGGCAGCTTGGAGAGCAGCATCTGGCTGGTAAGTCAGGGTGGGAAGGGCAGATCAAGGCCCCTCAGCGAGGGAAGGAGTGCGGCAGGGGTAGGGGATGCCCAGCCAAGGCAGGGCACAGCACAGAGCCAAGCCGTGAGTGGCTTGCCCGGGGGGGGCGGGGGCAGGTAGCAGCTCCTGCCACTACATGCACCTCTAGGGAAGGCATGGGTGGCATGTGTCCCCTGGATTTGTGTGCAGGGCAAGGACAGGTACTCGCTGTACCTGCCGCATCCTGGAGTAGGGGCTGGGCCAGGGCTATGCTTGGGGCAGGTGGCAGTGGCACGGGGAGGGGGACTATGTAGAAGGGGACTGTAGCCACTCCAAAATTTGCCATAGCCTGCCTCCCAGCCCCATCCCCACCCACCTACCCTGGGTGCAGCCCCAGCCCAGTCCCCCGCATTGGGAAGAAGCTGGCACAGCCCCCAGCCCTAAGCCCACAGTGAGCAGCCCACCCTTGCCCCATGCACAAATAGGATGGCCATCACAGAGGACATTCCCGTTTTCTGCTACTCTGTCCCCTGTTGATACAAAACCCAATGCCTTTGTCCTCTTTTTCCTTCAGGAGAAAAATAGAGGACAAAAGCATCTGGTTGTGAATCAATAGAGGATAGAGGACAACCGGACTGTCTTCTATGATGGCCACCCTATGCACAAATCCATGGGGGCATATGCCCCGTGTCTCTCCCAGGGGTGAACACAGTGGCAGGAGCTGCCCCAGCTCCACCCCCCAGATGAGCTGCTCACAGCTCTGTCCCATGCCCTGCCTGGGCAGGGCCTGTCCCAGCTCTACTCCTTCCCTCATCATAGAGGCCTTGATCTGTCCTCCCTATGCCCCATCCCTCCCCCACACCCCTTTCCCCCCACAGACCTACTGGCCAGATGCTGCTCTCCAAGCTGCAAACAGCATTTACCCGTGACATTAATCAGGCACATTGGCCAAAAAAAGCTTATTGCTGATCATATCAATTTTCCTTTTATTGGTACCAATTCAATATGGACTGATATAATGGCACACCTGTAGTCACATCTATGCAAGAGTAGGTTGATATGTTTAAACATGCAGTTAGTTCATTATGGGCCAAGTCTGAGGTGCTGCTTTAGAAGATAAAAGTTATCAAATACCCATTTCAACCTTAAATTAGTTTATGATATAGTTACAAAATCCTCAGAAAAATTAAATGAACTGAATCGTGCTTTAGGCAAAGTTACCAATATCCTGGGATTCTGTAATTATTGTTACAGGATTTTGGTATTTAATTGGACAGGACAGTCTGTTTTACCCATTTAGTGTGGGGTGTAATCTGGTGTGGAACGGGAGCCACGTGGTAGCTCAGGAAAAGGAAGGCTGCAGGTCAAGAAGGGGGGATGGAGAGAAGAAGGGAAGAGCGAGGAGGGGAGGGGAGGGGGGCTAGTATCCATAGCCTATGAAACTAAAGCAGCAAACAGTGGATGACCTAGTGACATCATCATCAATTAAGCAATTAACTGCTTGTTCACAGGTGCTCCCTCCCACCCAGCCTGATAGCCACTGCAGAAGACTGGGAAAGTGCCTGGCCTGCTGCTGCCTCCCCCCCCACCCCCTTTCATGTGGGCTGTGTTGTCTGGCAGGGCCTGCTACCACCTCCTTCCCACCTCAAAGGCCCAGGAAGGGAGTGCTGCTGCCACGTCCATGCTGCTGTGTTATCAGTTAACTGATATAATCAGAGAAGGTTAAACTGATATTTTTTTTTAAACAATGTTTACATCCCTAATTTGCTCTGCTCTATCTGCTATGTCAGGATCAACATGTCTTTCTTTACCTGAATTACTTTTCCCTTTCTCCAAGATACCTAAATGTTATTTAATCAGCAAGCAAATTGCTTATGCATGTGACAGTTACTTTACTGAAAGGACAGAACATAACTGCTTTATAATGGTTTAATTTATGTATTTTAATTGGGTCTTATACCTTAAGGAACCTTATGAAACAGGAAGCCACCAGTTGAGAGACTACAGTTTTAGAGATGAAAAAAAAATGTGGCTCAGCACACTAACGTGCGAGGGGCAGAACTTGTTTAATGACTGCAAGGCAAGTTGAGAAACTTTTATCAGAACTTGGCTTACAACAGCTATCAGAGTTGCCTACCCCTCATGTATTCAAACCCAGAATACAGATTCTACTCTTCTAGAGTCTCAGAGGTCATTAGATTGGTCATTTTAATGCAGCATGCTAGAGAGAGAGGCACTCTTACTGAAACATATCAGAACTATTGAATTAGGAAATAATCAACTAGGGTAAACAACAAATATTGAACAATTCCCGGTATTATAACAATTATTGCATTCTCTCTTTAATTACCTCTATTATTACAGACAACTGTTTATATCAGATCTCTTCACTTATTCAAGTTAGTTTATTAGAACTTTGTTAAAACTGAAGCTCATGTTTTGAACAGAGACATTCCTAAAAGAAACAAAAAGATTAAAAAACAACAACACAGCACTGTTTTTAATTTGATTAGAATACTGACTGTGGCAAAATTAGCAAAACACCAAGAAAAAAAAAAGGACTTCTGAAACAAGCAATCTTTCATATGCGACTCTTCTGCCTTATCTACCCTACTCTTTTGACATCTGCTATAGTACTGATAGGCTAGGGACAGACATTCAAAAAGCCTGAGCCTGAACTGATTTAATCTTTGCAGGTTAGTTTAACCTGGCTAGGCTGAACCAGTTTGTAACCACAGACGCATCCCCTCTGGACTGAAGAAATGCAGGCACATGCCTACAGTGGCACAGGCTAGAAGCTGGGGGGCACTAGAGCAGCCCTCCCTTCCCTTCCATTATGCTGAGCTGAGGAGGGCATGGCATGGCTAGGCCCCCCACCAGCCCAGCAGGGAGTTGATAATAGAGCATTCATCAGCCCATCAGAAAACAAAAGCCTCTCATTAGTTCAAGCTCTTCTTAAACCACTTTTTCCAAGGAAGGAACCGAGGGTATTACCAGCTGACCTGTTGATTAGCTTCAAGAAAGCTTTCAGCAGACACTGTCCTGTCTGCCTTACACAGACACCTCTCAGGATTAGCTAGCATACCACATGCTGGCTACTCAGTGTTGTGCGAGAGGGGAGGGGGGGAATCCCTGCTTGAGCAGGGAGTGGTGGTGGGGAGGTAGGGAAGGGGGAAGCCAGGCAGATGCCACTGTACCTGCAGTCTCCGCTGTAACTCCAGCAAGGGAGCAGAGGGGAGGGGCTCTCTGGAGCACAGAGCCTGGCCCAGGGCTACAAAGCATCTGGGATGCTGGGAGACTGGTTTAAGTGAAACCAGGAAAAGTACCAATGCTCCTAAGACTATGATAAGCCACTTTAAGTGACTACCAATTTAAAGCATCTCCTTTTAAGAGCTGCCCACCTTGACATTTTAAGGCCCCAATTTCCAGAAGGGCTGACCACTCATCCTCTGAAAGGTTAGGACACTTTTTAAAGCATCTAGATAGTATGTAAGCATTTCCAGCTCTTGTCATCCAGCTGCAAAGATGCTAGAGTGGCCAACCCGCAACTCCGGAGCCACATGCAGCTCTTCAGAAGTTAATATGCATCTCCTTGAATCTTTGCATAAGTACACAGTGACCAGCTTCCATAGCTCTTATGTCACATCATGTGATGTGACTGCTTGCAGTGAGCTCATTACTCAGTTTGGACTCTGGAGCTGCAGGTGTAGCACAGGGGTGGCCAACCAACAGAAGAAAGAGTTCTAGTGAAGAAGCACCTTTAAGGCAACACACATCCTTGCTACATGAACAGAAATATAGTTGCTACTCCTCCCGTATTTGGATGCATTCTCTCTCTTTCTGCCCTGTGTCCACAGGGCCCACAATTTAGGTACCATCCTGAACAGAAGACACAAGACTGATGTTGCTTTCACTGAGCATGCCAAGGACAAAGCAGAGAAGACAGCCTTGCCAAAGGTGTGCCTTATACAGTCTGCACAAGTTGCAATTACTACATATGTCTAAGTCAAGTATCTTGTATCATTTATAGAAGTCGGGCTACAACTAACCTTACCAAAGGCAACTCCTTGCCTGCCACAAATCAATATCTGCTTTCTTTAGGTGGGATCATTAATTACCTACCTAAGCAAAAGGATTACACATCCAAAATTCCTTAACATTGAAAAAAGTACCCTACACATTGCTACATTTTTCTAACAAAAGTTTCACTGATTCAGTATAAAGAAGGAAAACCTGCAACCCTATCTATCTGAACTGTAACATATCCTTCTAGGCCCCTGGACTCAATATTGTAGTATTCATTTTATGCATACTGTACACTCTAAAAATATCTTGCAGTTTGGAAGCTGAGATATTAAGTCTCCTAGAAGCTATGCTGCAAAATATGATTCTTTAAGAAGTGTGGTATTAAAGGCAATATCCAAGCAGAACTCCAAAATACCCAATTACCATTTTGGAATGTAAGCTACACTTATAGTAACTGAAGATAGAATGTACCCAAGGGGGTGGGGGATAAGCTTTGTGCAAGAAAGGACCCAGAAACACCCACATAAGGTATAAAGGACAACACTTTGAAAATTACTTTTATCACAAATTTTATTGAAACCAGCAAGTAATCTACAGGCAAAAAATAACTAAAACCAGAACAATACAATGCTGAAGCAGTCATACTAATACCAGATGCAAAGTTTAGCCTTTCAATTACTTCTAATGAACTACCATGAAAGACCTAGAAACAGCAGTCTACACCTGCCAAAAAAATGAAAGTGGTGCATTATATTTCTACAGAAAATAAGTATTGCAAAGGGCACAGTCACAGGACCCTGTCATTTGCTACATCAAGGATGGGAGGAAAGCAATTTTTTCTTCTATAATTTGGTACAATTAATGGTTACCAACGCAACAACACAACGACATGCACTTATTGGAAGATTCTTGACTGTCTAGTACAAACCAAGTTAACAGGATGGACAGCAAGCTTGGAGTGGAAACTCTACTTCTATATAGACCTCTGAAGTCCAAAAAATGTATTCCTTTCCACACAATTGGATTTTTAGTTTTAAAAAGACGCTGTACTGAACATTTTTGCAATATAATATTTTGGAGACTTTGAAAGAATTATCCAACTTTTTGGCCTATATCCAGCACGCAAGCATGGATGAGCATAATTAGGGAGTGAAGGGCCAGAAGGGCACCAGCCCCAGGCTTCAGAATACCCTCCTCCCACCCCAAACTTGTTACTACAGCAGGGGTAACCCTGTGCTATCCAGCTCTGGGAGCCAGGCAGTACATCTGGGGCACGAGAGGGGGTGAGCTGAATGTCCACTCCCCCCTGCTCCTGGAGTTTTTTTACAGTAGGGCACAGCCCTGAACCCAGCAGTATATCTGGGCGTATTTGGGCTGAGCTAGAGCAAAAGGGACCAAGCCTAATGGGCAGCTCCCAGGGAGCCTGCAACATGAGGCTGCTGCTGCCAGACTCTGTGCCACTGCTGCCTGGCTTCTCTGCACAGAGAGCGGCATCCCCTCCCCTGCCATAGATGCTGAATGATCTATGTGCCTCTGCAAGCATGGATCTGGGCTAGGTCCAGCAGGCAGGCATGCTCCCTTTGGCAGTGATATGTTTTTCTTTTGCAGTATGCACAGTCCTTTGGAGACACTGAGCAATTGCTCCACTTTTCCTCTCCAACAGCAAACCTGAGTATTCTCTCTCGCTCTCCTTATTCAGGATGCGAGAGAATTAGATCAATTAACACAAGCAACAACGTCTTTAAAATGTAAATGACACCCAACTTAATATCTTTCTTCTGTTACAAATGATGAACCTATAACCCTTCCTGGGGTCTGAGACCCAGACATGGAAGAGGGCAAGCTAGCTAAAAGTCAATATAGATGAACGAAACAAAGTGATACTGGTGTGCAGACTAGACAAAGCTTGCACCCATCTCTTTGAACCAGGGATGTGTACCTGTAACTTTGGGTATTTAGTTCAGGGGTACTCAGCCCCTGGTCTACAAAACATATCTGAGCCACAGAGCCATGTAATCCAGACTGCCGGTCTCCCCATGTGGCCAGAAATTTGGCAGTGGGGGAGCGATGGCAATTAACATGGCCACCCCCACTGCTCCCCTGCTGCCAAATTTCTGCATGCAGAGCTAAAGGGCCTTACATATACTTACAAAAGCCCAAAGGAATATTTTCAAAGTCACAAAAAAAAAAAACAGTTTAGCACCAAATTCCCTATAGCTTTTAAATGGCTGAAACATAGACACCTGCCTGTTTTTAGAGCTTTCCCAAGTCTCCTTGTGGATGCTCTCTATACAAGAGATCACCTCTTTTCCAGTATGATATGTTGCAAGCTGCCCACAGCATAGGCAATAGGCTGCCTGCTAGGACATCCTTCAAGGCAAGGTATTTTTCTATCCTCCACCCCCAACAGGATGGACAAAGCTGAACTTCTGAGACTTTTCAAAACTGTTTAATTCTGCTTTTAAAAACAGCTGCTGGAATGTTTTAGTAGTTACAATTTGGGATATACACTTTGGATATACACTAGGAACTAGGTCTGAATTCAGAGGCCCCACTCTAGTTAGAACATGCTTTCTCCACCATTCAATATAGCTATAAGCAACAGGACCAAGCCCTAGAAGAGAATCAAAAGGAGAGAGGGAGGGAGGTCTGTAAAAGTGGAACAGTTGCCACTAGAGGAGCCCGAAGGTTAACATCATGGTGTGAAGGCTCAGGCCACTGTAACCAGAGTTTGAAAAAGGAAAAGGGCCTCGTCTGATCCCTCCCCTTAGGATTACAGGAAAGTAGGGCTGGAAGGTACCTCACAAGGTCAGCTAGTCCAGATCCCTGCTCAATGCAAGATCATCCCTGAATAAACCATCCTAGCCAAGTGTCAGTCTGATCTGCTCCTAAAAATTTCTAGGGATGGAGATTCCACAATTTTTCTAGGTAGCCTGTTCCAATGCTTGACCACCCTCAGCCGCACCTTGTGTGCCTTCCGGCTTTTCTGCCTCTCTCCAGTTACCTGTGCCAGCTGTGAAAAGACAGAAATCAGGGATGAAAATACTCATTACTCTGTCTTTCCTCCAGTACCATTTTTGTCTCTTATCCCACAATAAACTCCAGAGATCAGAAATACAGCAGTGCCACAGGTTCACAAATTAATGCAATTCAAAAGTTGTAGCTAGTGAACATTGCTCTACTATGACTTAGCAAGGTTGCGATCCACAGAGGAGCACCAAGAGCTGCCTGCATACTCAGGAAAAGGATATCTGGTAATTTATACTCCAATTTCAGAGGTCCTCTCTATATCCATACACAGTATAGTTGTTAGAATTGGATATTTGAAAGGTCAAATAAAGTTGGGTCAATTGACTGGTAAAAAATTGTAAACAATTGCCAAGAGGTCCAAATTATACACAGTAAAAGCACAAATTTTCCATTAAGAAATGTGTCAAAAAACAATTTAAAAAAATAATACTTCTGCCAAGAAAACAACAACAAATGTATTTTTTTTTGTAATTTGCTATAATCTTTGACCGGTCAAAAATACAGGCAATTGACCAGTCAATTGATAATATTTGACCAATCAATTGACCATTTTGCCAATCCCAATAATTGTTTTTACATAAAGAATAAAATCTTTAGTTTTGCGAGAAAAAGCTTATTTCTTACTCCGAATAAGTACTTTACACAAACTCTTTTTAAAGTCCCACTTTATGTAGCACCAATTCTTAAGCAGGACAAAGGTCAAAGTTAACGCAGATTAGAAAGCACAGCAAATCATTGCAATGATGTTTTTCAGCAGACTCTCGCAGGTTAAAAGCAACACTCCCTCTGAAACCCAAACAGCACAATGACAAACAATTATAGAAAAGTCTGGATCTCAGTTAACTTATTTATAAGTTATTTATCCATACGCTCTTCTGAAGTCAAATGGATGCATTCCTTTCTACATAGTTGAGTTTTTAGTTTTAAAAGCATCTAAAAATTGTATACACAATTAATTCTGCAACAAACCATGCGAGTAATATTGTTCTGAAGGAGCATGGAAAAGTTCTTATCTGGTCCCTGATGTTGATTATTTTGCACCAATGATTCTTAACCAGGGTGCCGCAGTACTCTGTGGTTCTTTCAAGGGTGCCACACAATGCTAGTATTGTTAGGTGTGCAAACACGATTCACAAGATAAATCCAAACCTTTCAAATACAAATCCATATCATTAAAAACATTCTGATCTGTTGTGATCTTTCTGAGATGTTTGCAACAGAAAAATTGCTCCATTATTTTTCTGTAGTCAGAAACTGAACAAAAACTAAGAGCTGGCATTTTCCAAAGGATGTCTCAAGACTAAGGAGTGCCTCAATTCTAGAAATGTTGAGAACCACTATTTTACAGTTTCAGAACAAATATGTTATACAATTCTTAAATTGTATAACTAGTCAAAAGTTTTGGTTTTTTTTATTTAACAGTTTGCCTCAAGGACCTCTCATCATGCTAAGACCACAGCATTGCATTATTCCTTGATTACTCCAGTTTGCCAGCTATTAGTTTTAGCCCAAATATTGGGCCATTTTGAGTAGAGGTGCAATTCAGCGTAATTAATGCAGCTTAACTTTATTTTGTATTACCTATCTTTGCTATATTCTTTTGCAGTTACTGTTGTAACTATCCGTGTGTGGGCGTATCAAGTACAGAGACAATGTGCCTGTGTGTGTCCCTGTTCCCACAGCAGCAGCTTGCACTCTCCTCAGAGAGAGCTGACCGCCCCAGCAGTACCACATGCCAAGCCCTGCGGTGACTAGGCTTCCTGTGGCAGCAGCCAGCAACCTGGCAAGTTGGGGTGCTAGCAACCTGAGCAGCACCATGGTCAGAAACTCCACCCCCACAGCCAAAGTGGTTGGGCTGCTGGCAGCAGCCAAAAACACCATGGTCAGATACTCTATTACGGTGGCCAGAGCCCCAGCTTACCACAGCAACAGCCAGACCCCTGTTTTTTCAGGGGCACGTGCAGCTCCACCAGCACCTTGGGCAGAAGCTCCTCTGCTGTGACCAGAGCCAGGGCTCTGGCCACCATGGCAGGGCTTCTTACAGAGGCAGCCACTGGCAACCAAAGCAGTACCACAGGTCTCCACTGTGGCAGCCCATATCCCAGTGAGAGCTGGGGTGCTGGCAGCACCAGTGGCACCCCAGGCAAAACCTACTACTGCAAGTATAGCCAGGCCTCTGGCAAGGTAGTGAGCAGGATCTGGGTTTTCTGTTTCCCACAGAAAAACAAAGTAAACCACAGATTTTGCCTTTTACTAGAGGCAAATGTGGATGTCTCGTTTTATCAGAGAAACCCGTGGACTTAGCAATTTTGCAATGACAAGAAGTGGGAGGAAGATGGCGAGACAGGGGGCACCACATTCATGTACAGTACATGGCCCCAGGCAGCCTGCAGAGCAGCTCCAGCAAGTAAGGGGGTGTAAAAAGAGGGATTTTGGTCCCTGTAGGGAGGCAGGGAGCTGGGCAGGGCTGGGGCTGCTGCCCAGCCAGGTAGTGTTTGGGGCCTGGGGCTGCAATGCGTGGCTGCAGGGCCCCAGCAAGGAGCAGGACTGGGCTACAGGTAGCTCGTCCAGGGGAGGGAGAGGGTCGGCTCCCCACTGCCCCGTGCACTCCCAGGGGGCAGGGGGGACCTGCACCACAGATCTGTACACAGGGCAGGCGCAAGCTGCAGGCTCCCACCCTGCTTCCCTCCCTCAGATCCTCAGCAGCCCAGTGGGCATGACTCAGCACAGCAGGGAACAGCCGGGCCGCACGGGGATCTCCTCACTGATGTGAGCTCCATGCTCCCTGGTGATGTGCATCCTGCGCATGCCGCTGCTTTGAGGAGCTCAGCCCCACGCACAAGAAGCGTGTCACCAGGGCAGCACAGAGATTGCAGTAGCGAGCAGGTTCTCCACACAGCTCCCCTGCTCCCTGCTGCACCAGGTCATGCCCACCAGGCTGTAGAGACCCCTGGGAAGGGCAGCAGGGAGCAGCAGGTTCACGCAGAGAAACTGCTCACCGCTGCGAGCTCCACCCTGCTTCCCTCCCCCAAGGCCTCCGCAGCCCAGCAGGCACAACATGGCATGGAGCAAAAGGAGCCGTGCGGGGAAGCTGCTCGCTGCTGCAAGCTCCACGCTGCCTTGGTGACATGCCCCCAGTGTGCAGGGCTTAGCCCTTCATGCAGGAGGCATGTCACCAGGGCAGCATGGAGCTCACAGCAGCAAGGAGATCCCCACATGACTCAGCCATTCCCTGCTGCACCAGGTCGTGCCCACTGGGCTGTGGAGGTCCCAGTGGAGGGAAGTAGGGTGGGAGCCCAAGCCTGCAGCCTGCACCTGCCCTGCGTACAGAGCTGGGGGGCACGGGTCCCCCCCATCCCCCCCCCCAAGAGTGCACGCAGTGGTGGGGAGCCACCTCACCCAAGTCTGCAAGCTGGGGCGGGGCAGGGGGCGCGGCCCTATGGACCCGAGTCTGTAGTCCTGGCAAGTATGCAGATGACACACTAATTGCATTAGTCATCTTCCACACTATTTGTTTGGCTCCTCAGAGTTTAAATTGAAAATGAACAAGCTTATTAGTTAAAATGGTCTTTGAGGCCACTAGAATCAAATTGTGTTCTGGAAGCTGTTTTCTAAGAAATGCCTTAATATGATGTCAAAAGATGCCAGACAGACATCCAGATCACAGACATGAACAGGACTCACCTCAAAGTGGTCAGGTTTAAACTCAAAGTTGCCCTGTATTTCAGACCCGTTCAAACTTTTTGGTGCAACTGCTTCAGTTTAAGTACAGGCTCAAAGCTAGACCTGAGTTAGGACGGAGTACGCTCCAAAGCTTGTCAAACCTCTCTCAATTATACAATATAAAAGGAGCCTTGGAGCTCAAAACGATGCTGCCCACATTCCCATCTTGAACCCTTTTTCCCAGTCTAAACAAAGCCTAAGTTAGCTAAGCCTCAAATCCACAATACACCAGTTTTTTTTTCATTCCAGCTAATATTTACTATCCTGTTTATGATCAAACTTGGATGTATCCGAGAGTTCCTAAATCCTCTAGCCTGGAAATCTTCAAAATGTTTATACAAGGAACATTACACTGACCCGGAACCCAAAACAGAAAGGTCAAATATGGTCTACACACCAGGTATAAACATGATCCTAATTTCATTTTAATAAGCCACATTCCAATTAAGGAACCCTTCTGCTGTTAGTATTCTCCCACAAAGAAGAAACTGCAAACCATCAGATCATGTAGCTAATCTAACTCTTGGTATCTACAAAATACTGTCCTGACTAAAAATGTCTGATGTGCTGCAAATGTTATGAAATCCAAACCACCAATGCATTTTGCCTTTTCCATTCCCTTCAGCAGCAAAAATGATGCTAATCAAGTCCAGCAGCAAGTCCACTGCTTTTGTGCTTAGCGGACAGATACATGCCCAGTGGCAATCAAACCATGCAGGAATAGCTCAAGATTCTGCCTAAACTTTAAAACCTAAGACTTACTGAACATGCTCATTAAAAGCACAAATTGCAAATTAAAGAAGAAGGACATTGGGATGCTGGCACTGATGAGAGTATAAAGGAGATGAAACCATCTAAAGGTAAATAGAGGGGAATAAGTGCTGTATTCATGAGATCCTGAACTCTGTCCAGATTTGCCCAATATAAACTGCTACCAACAGAATACTTCTTAAATAGTGAAGGAGTAAAAGTTATTGAGCCTCATCAAAACCAGAACCCAATGCCATCGCCACCTTAAGGAAAGGAAAACAAAACTGCATGCTCTAGAGCAGCAGTCAGCCACCTAAGCCCATGGGGGCATTTTATCTGGCCCACACAGCTAGGGGGTTTCTAAAGCATTTCGGGGGGGGGGGGGGCTTTGAATTTCAGGGAGGGGTGTTTTACCCATAGTGAGAAGCTACAGCAGTACTGCATGGGGGGATGGAGGGGGAGTGAGAGTGTAGTGGCTATGGTGGCGGCAGGCAGGTTGGAAGTGGACTGCCTTTCTGCGTCAAAGACATTGCCAACCCATTCTTGAAGCTGGATCTAAGGCTAAGCAAAAAACCTTTAGTTTCCACCTGTTGACAAAAAGTAGCATTTAAGTACCTTGAGCTGTAAAGAGGTAGTATTTCTAAGAGTTAAAATCTATTAAAAACAAACAAAAGCAAAACAGAACTTGAAAAGTAAATTTAAGTGATTAAAATAACAGACTGTTGAACAGCCTCCCATGTTATTACAATTGTGACTGGATCTCAGCCAAATCACCAACAGCATACTCTGGAATTACAAAAGCAGTTAGTAGTTTAAAAACTCTAATGGGCTGATCTAAACAGTCTCACTATTTTTCCAATGTCAGTTCAGTCAGTCTGATAGGAAACAGACTTCCCCTGCCCCTCCTCCTCTCTTTACTCAAGTCTTACCAATTCTAGCAGCTCTAGATTTTATGTCTGATTATGAAACAGATTGCACTGTGTTCTGTTGAGAAAACATAGCACCCAAAGTAACAACCACCATTTCCTGTAAGCATCATGAAAGTGCTTGGCCAGGAGGGGGGTGGGGGAAGAAGAGAACACAACAAAACAAAACAAAAAAAATCACAATAAAGTGACTACAGCTCCTATGAGCACAGGTTTTTTTTTAAGAATTTCTTCATTAGGAAATGAAGAAAAAGTATCTTACGTACCTTCTGATAGAATGGCCTCTCTCAAATAAAGTAGCACATCTGCAAATTTTCTCACATCATTCACCAGTTGCATGATGTACTCTGGATCCACAATAGGACTGTCATAGCAGTCCGAGTTGGAGCTAATGCTGCTCAAAGAACTGCTCTTGGTGCTGCGCCCCATTCCCCAGTTTCCTGAATTAGAGATGGTGAAGAAGCTGGAGGTAGATAGTCGGGCTAATCCCAAACCACGCTTGTTACTTCCACCGTTCTGTCGCAACATCCCAGCTGCTACAGTGCCTCTGAAATGTTTGCAGTTAACAGTCGACTTCACTTAATGCCCATCTGACAAGCCAAAGATGAAGCCCTTAAAATTAAGAGGGAGAGAGAAAAAGAAGAATACACTTAGTGGAAACAGAAAAGAAAATAAACAAACATTTATGAAATATATAAACTTTTGTACTAACAATCCCAAAGGGGGACAATGACTTTTTAATACTAAATATTTGGATATTAAAATATGTAATTAAGTTATATTTTAAAATCTTTTATTAACTTGAAGTTAACTTAGGTTGTAAAGCATATATCCAAAGACAGAACCCCCAAATAGCCGATGATGGTTTTAATCAGTAAATAATCAGTACAAAAATCAGTAATTAATTTTTCCCTACACAAATATAACTTCTGTAACTCATTCCAGGTCACTTGCTTCCTGGTTTGTTCGCTCCTGAAGTCCTAATACTCATCTTTGTAATGCAGACTGAGGTCTGTTTTGCACTGTAAATTTTATCAAAACTGAGCACGGTTGGTAGAAGTTATGTAAAAATTACCAAGAAACTACTCTCCCTGGTCAGTGCTCTGCCCAACCTCAGTCACCAAGTGATGTTGAGCATCCTGTCAGCTGGTAAAATCAGAGGCCACCACATTCAGTGATGCTAAATTTTCATAACATAAACCAGGTTTAGCGTTCTTTGACTTACTAATGTTTGCTGGAAAAAAGAAAAGTGTTCTGAAAAAGATGAACATTCAACAGCGATGTGAAATGTTAAAAATAACTGCATTTTTTAAGAGATAACTTGTTAAAACAGAAGATGAAGAGGCTAATGATTTTTCAAAAGGCAACTTCTCTAATATCAGATACAAATCTGCAAGATTTCAGTTAAGTTGATTTTACTTATCAGTTGAAGGGTTTTATTTTATTTTAAAACTTCAGCACAATTACAAATTTTACACACAAGGAAAGCTCATACTTTGAAGCAAGCATGTTAACAGAACTAAGCAATCATCTGCATCCATTTAAGAAAAAAGAGCTATGGCTACTTCATTATGCCAAGTGAAGTAATTCATTTCACAGCATCAAGCTCCAGGTGGCAAAGTCAGGTACAGCTCCAGCAACTAATCACAGTCTACTATTGCCCACCCCTGGTTTACGGGGTAATTATTTTGGGCGGAGGGCCACTTACTAAGTTTTGGCAAGCCATCAAGGGCCGCATGACAGGCAGCCCAGGGCAGATAAATATTAATTTTCTAATTTGTTTAGGGGCCCTGCAGGCCAGATAGAATGGCTTGGCGGACCATATCTGGCCTGCCCGCCACGTTTTGCCCACCCCTGCCCTAAACACTAAAAGGAGAAAATACTATGTTTACACTGTATGTTTAGCTTTATCAAAGAAAGCTAACACACTGGTTAAGAATTGGACTGCTGAGGTGTTTGCATGTAGGTGAAGAAGTAAATTTAAACCATGCACGTTACCCAAAGGCTTATTATAAAATTAAATTGCAGATATTAGCCACAGTATAGCATCATACTCATAGCTGTACAAGTTCAAGCTGAAGCAGCTACGTTTCAAAGCCAAGTCACATGTCCTGAATTCTTCTGCTGTGCAACGTGATGAGCAGCACTTTTATGAAATTCAATTATTTTTCTCCCCTTTCTTTTTTTAAAGAAATTCGACTGCACAACTACAGGCAAAGAAACTGCCTCTGACGAAGGCCAGTGGTAGGCAAAGTTTACATTTAACAAAGTGTTGAGCAAAACCTTTGTGCAACCTCCTTCACTCTCATGGCCAGAAAGCTACTTCGCAACCCTGCCTGCGGCAGAGCCCCTTCCTTATTTTAAGGAGCGTGGGATCTGCTACTCCTGGGACTCAAGCAACATTTTCAGTCACTGAAGAGAAACCCATTTCTTTTAAGTCCCAAGGGTTTCAAAACCAGAAGAGAAGCAGTAGCATGGGATCTGGTCCCCCCACAGGTGCAGGCTTTGTCAGTGCCATCACCTTTTAAAGCTGCTCTCAGAGCTATTTTGCAGAAGTTTCTCCTCTGCTGCTGCGTGCAAACCCCAGCAGAAGGGCAGAGCGCCCTGCCATGGAGGGGAAGCGGCGGGGAGAGAAAGGTTCAGACAGAAGAAGGGCGAGAGCCGGCGGCGGACGAGCCCGAGCCCGAGCCCGAGCCCGAGCGGCCGCCGCCCCTCGCCCGCGCCGCGGCAGAGCCAGGAGCCGCGCGCCCCACGACACGTGCTGTCCACTACTGAGAGTGTCTCGTGTTCCCCCCAGAGCTGCCCCGCCCCGCCGCTCCCTCACCATCGCCCCCGGCTCCTGCCAAGCGGCGGCGGCTGCTCTCGGCACGACGACGGGAGCCGGGCGGGCCGCGCCGCGCAGCTTGCCAGGAGGAATCAAGACCCTTGAGCCAGACCCGCCCGTCCGCGGCCCCCGGCTCCAGCGCGGCCAGGCCGTCCCCGCGACCCGCGTCCCTGGGGGCCCACCCGGCCGCAGCTGCCGACGCGCAAGTCCTGCCGCGCGGGGGGCTGAGCGCCACGGACCCGCCCCGCAGCACACGGGCCGCGGGCGCAGGACCGGACCCTCCCCGCCCCCAGGCTGGGCGCGAGTGCTGCGCCCCACGGCGCTTACCGACCTGCGAGGGGCCGCCCGGGCGGGAGCAGCAGCCGCGCCGCCGCCACGGGCCCTGCGCACCCCTCAGCCGCTACCGCCACTGCCTCCCTCCCGCCCCGGACACGCCCCCGCTGCCCCCCATTGGGCGGCTCCGCTCCAGGGGGCGGGGCTATGCTAATATCCCGACAGGTGGGCAGTGCGAGAGGGGGCGGGCGCCACGCGCGCAGCTTGCGCGCCGCTACTCCCGCCCGCTGTCGAAGTGACCCGGACCGTTTCCTCGGCTGGTTCAGCGCTGTGGTTTGCCCCGGGCCACTTCTCTCAGGGCCCTGGAGGAGCAGCGGGGGTCTGATCGCTCCTGGCCTCTTGTGGGCCAAGACCGAGAGTAGCTGCTGCACGGGGTGTTGCTCGGAGGAGACGGACGTAAATGGCGTTGTGTAGTGGACGGTGCACCCCGTCCAGTGCGCTGCGGCCAGGACGCCCCACCACTCTTGTAATTAGCTTCCTATGGGACAGCTGCCATTGGGAGGATCTGGGCTACACCCTACTTTATGGAAGTGGGGGACTTCTCCCTAGCTTGCTCCTGTGGCCTTTGGCTAAGTGACTTGAGGGCATCCAAACCACAAGCCTCTGGGCTTGGGCCTGCATGGAGGACGCCCGCCAATGGATTTGGGAGTGTTGGAGGCCCAGGGCTGAAAAGTCTGCTGTGGAGGATGCTTGCTGGTTGTAGCACCACATACAGTGTTGCTAGAACGATTGGGTGTTGCTCCATCAACAGGATTCGAAACTGCTAATTTGACCTGGAATAAGAAAAGTTTTACAAAAAAACAACAACCCGTGAGCCTGATCCAGCCATGCAGGGATAGGGGCTAACGCCACAGCATAGGGATGGTCACTGCAGCCACGGGGCTGCATGAGGCACTAGCCCTGCCGGCCCCATGCAGCTGTGCGGGGCATGGAAATTTGGCAACGAGAGAGTGGGTGCCAATGTTAATTGCCACTTCTCTCCCACTGCCACATTTCCAGAGCCACGAGGAGCTCCACAGCCCAGATTATGTGACTCCTTGAGGTGGATCTGCCCATGGGCTCAGGACTCAGGGCCTTTGATCAGTTCAGCAGGGTGATCCAGCTGCCACTGGGTCTCAATTGCCCCAGCTGGTTGCCAGTGTCCCAGTGTCTCTCCCAGGCCAGCCAGTGTCCAAACAGCAATATCCAATTGCCAGAAATAAGAAAGGGCTGGACCCTATGTCCTGGTAAGAAGCCTTCTGATAAGATAGTTGCCAGGAAATTAGCTTGCCACAGCACAAAGCAAAGGAGAAGTCAATTCAGTGAATATCGTGCAAATAAAATCCAGGGTATGTACAGGACTAACCAAGTGGGAAATGGGCTTCCAGACAATGATCCTGTGGCAGAAATGCCACCATCTGTGTCTCTCTCCAGAAATCTGTCCCTGTCAGCTTGGGACACTGGGGTTGAATTCCTAAGGGAGTGGGGATTTTCCTCCCTGCCTACATGACAAAAGCCTGGTACCTAGGGTGTGGTCCCTCTGGTCACCTGAGTGTGGGGAGGGAAAAGCTCCTGCTCATCTGCCCAGGTAACCAGTGATGCTTTTTAAATTGGTTGGCTAATTGCCAACACTGCTGGCTTCTATTGGACTGGGCTGCTGAGGTCAGAAAGGCTATATAAGGGCCTGGTCCAAGAAGGAGGAGGAGAAGCCATTTTTCCAGCATGGCACAAGCATCAGGACGCAGGGAGAGAGTTTGATCCATCTGAAACGCTCTGTCTCTGGAAATCTCCGAGCCAGATCTCTACCATTTGAATGATACTTGTGTGTGTTTCTAGAGAGCTAGTCAGCTCACAGTGATGCATTTGCGTATCAAACGGCTACTTCAGCCAGACTGTTTTGCTCAGTGGTAATCCCTTGATAGTGCTCTACCTCTTACCCTATTCTACCTCATCCTGTCGGGAGCAATAAAGTTCTCCTTTGTGACTAGTGTAGGAGACTTATTGAGGGGTGGGTTTAATTATGCCTAGGAGGCCCCTTGGGTCAGTGGACTAAGGGAGACTATCTTTTTTGGCCCCCAACTTGGGGAAGTGCCCCAAGTTCTTGTATTGGGTCGAGTACCCATAGGACTATTAGGCCTGTGTTTCCCCAAGGACACAGGACCCAGACAGTCCCTTCTCAGGGTGGTGGCAGTACACGTTACCCCCGGACTCTGTGGTGGGGCTCGAAAGGGGGTCTGCCAGGGCTTAGGCGCCCCTGGAGAGACACGTGGAGTCCGGAAGGTGGACGGGCATAGTGAGGTGGGAGGCTCAACACTGGAGCTCCCCCTACTGGCCTGCTACAGATCCCAAACCACAAAATGTAAAACTAGGTGCAACTTAGTTTGTTGTTGATCAAACAAATGAAAGAGAGGCTTGTGCATTGTTAGTTGACAACAGGAAGTATATTTGTACTGGTGGGGTTCTACATCAGCAATTGTTCCTGGTTTTGTGAGGGGGAATATTGGAAAGGGAGAGGAGTGCAAGGTGGGCAGTCCTAGTCAGAATCAAGTTACTCAAAATGTCATGTTTTCCTGTGCACTGTTGGAATTTTATGTGAAACGATGATGTGTCATAAACTTAGTAAAGAGCCCAAATAGTAGGTGTAATGTATTATATGTAAATAAATTATGTACGCAAAGAGTTGTTTGTAAAATATGTTCATACTGCTGAATCAAGTACACAAAAGTTAGTGAAATGCTAAATGTAAACCCAACTGTACTGTTTTCAAGAGAAGAGTTTAATACCATCATATAGGAACTCTCTGGCAGAAGCAAGTATTGAATCCATTTCTCCAGTGCATTATTCAATTTTTCTTAAGACAGTGGTTCCCAATCTGTGGTATATGTACCACCAGTGGTACACAGACCACCTGTGAGTGGTACACGTTAACAGATTTATGATAATTACTTTATGTGACAAAAATTTGCTGATGGTACTTAAGGTTGTATGGTTTTAAATTGGTGGTGTGCAATCTGTCAGAGTTTGGGAACCACTGTCTTAAGCCATACAATCATGCATTCTCTTCCTGTAATCCCTGTCCTCATTCACTATACCCTATAGATAGAATCATAGAAAATTAGGGTTGGAAGGACCTCAGGAGGTCATCTAGTCCAACCCCTAATCAAAGCAAGATCATCCCAAATTATATCACCCCAGCTGAGGCTTTGTTTAGTTCGGTCTTAAAAACCCCTAAGGACAGAGATTCCACAACCTCTCTGGGTAGCCTGTCTGGGTAGCTTTAGCACCTTCCTGATGAGAAAAGTTTTCTTAATATCTAACCTAAACTTTTCTTCCTGAAACTTAAAACCATTACTCCTTCTTGTGTCATTTGCCACCACTGAGAACAGTCTAGCTCTGTCCTGTTTGGAACCAACCTTCAGTAGATGAAGGCTGCTATTAAACCCCCGCCCACCTCAGTCTTCTCTTCTCCAGACTAAATAAGCTTGGTTCCCTTAGCCTCTCCTCATAAGTCATGTCTTCCAGCCCATTAACCATTTTTGTTGGATTCCACTGGATTCTCTCCAATTTGTCTGCCTGTTTTCTGTAATGGTAGGCCCAAAACTGGACACAGTACTCCAGATCTGGCCTCACAAGTGCTAAATAGAGAGGAATAATCACTTATCTCGATCTGCTGGCAATGATCCTACTAATGCAGCCCAGCATGCTGTTAGCCTTCTTCAAAACAAGGGCATGCTGGCAGCTCATATTAAGCTTATTGTCTATTCTAACCTTTAGGTCCTTTTCTGCAGAGCTGCTGTGTAGCCAGTTAGTCCCCAGTTTGTACCAGCGCATGGGATTGTTTCATCCTAAGTGCAGGACTTGGCACTTGTCCTTATTGAACCATATGAGATTTCTTTTGGCCCAATCCTCCAATTTGTCTAGGCGTTTCTGAATCCTAGCCCTACCCTCCAGCGTATCTACTATCCCCCCCCAGCTTGGTATCATCTGCAAACTTCCTGTAGGTGTACTCTATGCCATCTTTCAGGTCATTGATGAAGACATTGAACAAAACTGGCCCCAGGACCAACCCCTGGGGCATCCACTTGATACTGGCTGCCAACTAGACACAGAGCCATTGATTGCTACCCTCTGAGCCTGATGCTCTAGCCATTTTGTGTCTCCACCTTACAGTCTATTCATTTAGCCCATACTTCCTTAGCATGCCTGAGAGAATGTTGTGGGAGACTGTATCAAAAGCCTTACTAAAATCAAGGTACACCACACCCACTGGTCTCCCTGTATCTACAGAGCCAGCCATCTCATCATAGAAGGCAATCAGGTTGGTCGGACATGAATTGCCTTTGGTGAATCTATGCTGACTCTTTGTAATCACCTTCTTCTCCAAGTGCTTAGAAATGGATTTCTTGAGGACCTCCTCCATGATTCTTCGATGGATTGAAGTGAGGCTGACTGGTCTGTAGTTCCTCAGATCCTCCTTCTTTCCTTTCTCAAGGATAGGCACTATATTTGCCCTTTTCCAGTCATCTGAACCTCCCCTGATTGCCACAAATTTTCAAAGATAATGGCCAGCGGCTCTGCAATCACATTGACCCTCAGGTGCATAGCGTCTGGCCCCATGGACTCGTACGTGTCCAGCTTTCTATATAGCCCCTAACCTGTTCTTTTGCCACTCTTGGCTGCTCCCCTCCTCCCCAAACTGTGCTGCTATGTGCAGCAGTCTGGGAGCTGACCTTGCTTGTGAAGACTGAGGTAACAGAGGCATTAAGTACTTCAGCCTTTTCTGCATCCTTTGTCACTAGGTTACCTCACCCATTCAATAAGGGACCCACACTTTTCCTGATCTTCCTCTCATTGCTGACATATTTATAGAAACCCTTCTTGTTACCCTTTACATCCTTTGCTAGCTGCAACTCCTGTTGTGCTTGGGCCTTCCTGATTTTATCGCTGCATACTCAAGCAATACTCTTATATTCCTCCCTAGTCATTTGTCCAAGTTTCCATTTCTTGTAAGCTTTCTTTTTGTGTTTTATCTCACTGAAGAGTTCCCTGCTAAGCCAAGCTGGTTTTATGCCATACTTGCTAGTTGTCCTATGCATTGGGATGGTTTGTTGCTGTACCCTCAGTAAGGTTTCTTTAAAATACAACCAACTCTCCTAGACTCCTTCCCCTCTCAGACTGGCCTCCCAGGGAATCCTGCCCATCAGTTCCCTGAGTGAGTTGAAATCTGCTTTTGTAAAGTCCAGGGTCTTTATTCTGATGCTCTCCTTCCTTCTTTTCCTTAGGATACTGAATTCAATCATCTAGTGACTGCTGCTGCCCAAGTTACCATCCATGTCTACATTCCCCACTAGTTCTTCCCTGTTTGTGATCCCCCTCCTCATTTACTACGTGCCATCCATTTGCAGCACATGATGTCTGAGTTCTACAAATAATTTCCTCCTTCACTGTACAACCCTGATTATTCCCCTGATCAGAATTCATCCTATGAGTGCTGAATGAGGTAAAGGTCTTGTGGCGGGAGAAAAATACCATCAGATAATTAAAAACCATGCAAGGGACGAGGGACCATTACACTAGCTGACTGTTGACTATGCAACGTGAATGTTAATTTAGCACAGCTTTCCCTGTGTTTGAAATGTAGTAGGTTTTTTAAAAGGCAAATTGAAAAAATATTCCACCGTGAGACATCACATTGATCGATATTCATTGCATTAATTGGTAACATCAGAACCTTTAAATGCATTGCACAGACATCTGTCACTTGAACTAATTGAATTGATAGCAATCCTCTGTGTGGTCTAGCCACTAGGGGCAGAAGGCACACTAGTATGTTTTTCAGCTGTTTGTTTGCTGGTAGCAGATGAAAGACTCAGGACTCTTGAATTCAGTAACAGGTTCTGCAAGGAAGTGTCCTCATCCTAACCTCTCCCAGCTCTTCCTCATAATCTCAGTGCCAGTCTCCTTCCCCAGCCAGTTCCAGGCTCCATTTCTGATCCTTGAATCAGAGCACTAGTCATTCACCTCCTCCAAATTCTGAGATAATTTCTTTGCTCAGCCAAATCCACGCTGCTAACTCCTATCCCGTCTTCTCCACAGACTACTTGCCGCAATCTGCTCTTTAAACTAGTCTACTCCTTCAGTCTTCCATTCCCTTTCCTCACAAAGCTCAACTCCTCCCCCTCATTCATCCAGGATGCTGGGGTAGTGGAAGTGGAAGCAGGATACAGGAAAGAAAGTCTGCGTTCTCAGTTCCTGTGCCTGGCATCAAAGCTACTACTAGTTGTAGTGAGGGGCCAGTGTAGAGAAATCTTGCTCGATCCTTACAGCTTTGAGCTTGAGCGTGCTTATTATAGATGAAATCTTCCAAGAAAGTAACTGTCAGACTTGAACAAGTCTCTGCTGAACATGTACCAGCTTACTATGACATAAAGTGCATTCCTAAAGAAAAGGCACCTCCTTGGACAGAATTCAATTACACACTGTGACAGGGGGTCGTCTCGAGGCTGGTCCAAATGTTGGCCTTCTTACCTGTCTAGGGCAGTCTGCTCACCTGACTCTCTGGCCACACCTTTGTTGTAACTAAATAGTTGTTTCAAGGTGGGAGGCTGCCCATTTAATGCCCTGGTGCCAAGGGAGTAATACGTTCCATCCCTATACTGTGTCCTATGCCTCACAGATGGCATCCAAATCCACTATTACTCCCCTGGCCCCATTGCTGGGCCACACTCAGCCTTGGGCTCAAACTTAGCCTCAGGCATCCTTAGACGTACCTGGGCCCCATACCCCCTTAATGGGGCATTTCTTCCCCCTCACTGGGGCCTCTGCTCCGGCTGGCCTATGCATAATCCTTCAGGCCCCCTTGGATCCTATTCTATGTGGCCTTCAGCAACCATCAACTCTACCCCCTCACTGGGGTTTCTGAGCCTTGTGCCCCTTGGGCCTCAGGTGTCCATAAACATACCTGGACCCCTAACTCAGCCTATGGCCCCCTCAGGCCTCAGGTGTCTGTTGATGTGCCTGGACCCACTAGGGGGAATGCCATACTGGATCTGGTATTGGCAACGGGAGATGACATGATAGGGGACCTCCAAATCGGTAGCTATCTGGGAGACAGTGATCACCTTATGATAGAATTCAACATAAGACGGCGAGTGGGTAAGGTAACTAGTAGGGTGAAAGTGCTAGACTTTAGGAAAGCTGATCTCATTGCACTCAGGCGATTAGTCAAGGAAGCACTGCAGAGTAGGAGTTTTGATGGGATGGGTGCCCAAGAAGGGTGGCTGTGCCTAAAGGAAACGATCCTTTGGGCACAAAGCAAGACGATCCCCGAGCGAGGCAAAAGAGGGAAAGGGGCCAGGAGGCTTCCATGGCTGACCAGAGAAATCCAGGGCAGCCTAAGGGCCAAAAGGGGAGCACATAAAAAGTGGAAACAGGGTGAGATCACTAAAGATGAATATACCTCCTCTGCTCGTGCTTGCAGGGAGGCAGTTAGGCAGGCCAAAGCTACCATGGAGCTGAGGATGGCAACCCAAGTAAAGGACAACAAGAAATTGTTTTTTAGATACATAGGGAGTAAAAGGAAGGCCCAGGGAGGAATAGGACCCCTGCTAAATGGGCAGAAGCAATTGGTGACAGATAGAGGGGACAAGGCTGAACTCCTCAACGAGTTCTTTGCCTCAGTGTTCCTAAGCGAGGGGCACGACAAGTCTCTCACTGGGGTTGTAGAGAGGCAGCAGCAAGGCGCCAGACTTCCATGCGTAGATCCTGAGGTGGTGCAGAGTCACTTGGAAGAACTGGATGCCTTTAAGTCGGCAGGCCCGGATGGGCTCCATCCCAGGGTGCTGAAGGCACTGGCCGACGTCATTGCAGAGCCACTGGCGGGAATATTCGAATGCTCGTGGCGCACAGGCCAAGTCCCGGAGGACTGGAAAAGGGCTAACGTGGTCCCCATTTTCAAAAAGGGGAGGAAGGAGGACCCGGGCAACTATAGGCTGGTCAGTCTCACCTCCATCCTTGGTAAAGTATTTGAAAAAATTATCAAGGCTCACATTTGTGAGAGCCTGGCAGGACAAATTATGCTGAGGGGAAACCAGCATGGGTTTGTGGCAGGCAGATCGTGCCTGACCAACCTAGTCTCTTTCTATGACCAGGTTACGAAACGCCTGGCCACAGGAGGAGGGGTGGATGTCGTATACCTGGACTTCAGGAAGGCCTTCGATACGGTATCCCACCCCATACTGGTGAACAAATTAAGAGGCTGTGATGTGGATGACTGCACAGTCCGGTGGGTGGCGAATTGGCTAGAGGGTCGCACCCAAAGAGTCGTGGTAGATGGGTCGGTCTCGACCTGGAAGGGTGTGGGCAGTGGGGTCCCGCAGGGTTCGGTCCTTGGACCGATACTCCTTAATGTCTTCATCAGCGACTTGGACGTGGGAGTGAAATGTACTCTGTCCAAGTTTGCAGATGACACAAAGCTATGGGGAGAAGTGGACACGCCGGAGGGCAGGGAACAGCTGCAGGCAGACCTGGATAGGCTGGACAAGTGGGCAGAAAACAACAGGATGCAGTTCAACAAGGAGAAATGCCAAGTGCTGCACCTAGGGAGGAAAAATGTCCAGCACACCTACAGCCTAGGGAATGACCTGCTGGGTGGCACGGAGGTGGAAAGGGATCTTGGAGTCCTAGTGGACTCCAAGTTGAACATGAGCCGGCAGTGTGACGAAGCCATCAGAAAAGCCAATGGCACTTTATCGTGCATCAGCAGATGCATGACAAATAGGTCCAGGGAGGTGATACTTCCCCTCTATAGGGCGTTGGTCAGACCGCAGTTGGAGTACTGCGTGCAATTCTGGGCGCCACACTTCAAGAAGGATGCGGATAACCTGGAGAGGGTACAGCGAAGGGCAACTCGTATGGTCAAGGGCCTGCAGACCAAGCCCTACGAGGAGAGACTAGAGAAACTGGACCTTTTCAGCCTCCGCAAGAGAAGGTTGAGAGGCGACCTTGTGGCTGCCTATAAGTTCATCACGGGGGCACAGAAGGGAATTGGTGAGGATTTATTCACCAAGGCGCCCCCGGGGGTTACAAGAAACAATGGCCACAAGCTAGCAGAGAGCAGATTTAGACTGGACATTAGGAAGAACTTCTTCACAGTTCGAGTGGCCAAGGTCTGGAACGGGCTCCCAAGGGAGGTGGTGCTCTCCCCTACCCTGGGGGTCTTCAAGAGGAGGTTAGACGAGTATCTAGCTGGGGTCATTTAGACCCAGCACTCTTTCCTGCTTATGCAGGGGGTCGGACTTGATGATCTATTGAGGTCCCTTCTGACCCTAACATCTATGAATCTATGACCCCACCTCAGGCCCCATTTAATCGGCCTGGACCTCATGCTTTTCTGTTGGGGTGTGCTCCCCTAGCCTTTCTCCTCCATGTGGTAGCCACAAGGCAGCGGGGGCTGAGGCTTTCCAGGGCCCCATACTCACCTTTCATTAGGGAGACACAGGTCTGGCATTTCCCAGAGAATGCCTCACCACAGGCAGCCCCACCACACCATCCTCCCCAGCAGGGTGTAGTTTTAGGTTAATCCCAAGGACCAGGAACCTCCTCCATCCCCATAGTTCCTACCCTTGACCTCCAGGTGTTCTGGGAGCAGCAGTACTCTAGCTAGGAGATGTTCACCCTTCAGCTCCCCAGTTGCAACTGCTTGGCTTTGCTCTCAGGGCATGTCTTACATCTTAAAGGCCTAGCCCTATGCCAATCAGGCAGCCTCCTGACTGTCATGTGACTGCCTGATTGAGTCTGCTCCCACCTGCAGGCTGATCTTCTGCCTGCATAAGTACTTAAAGTGGCAAGCACCCAAAGGTGCACTGCCACATACACCCTAACTCTTGGTGGAAACAAAGCTTCTCAACAAAATAATCCAAGAATTTTTTTTAAATATGGGCCAAACAACCTCTGTTTTGACTGGACATGTGAAAATGGCTAATTTATTTTAGCTGAAACTTTAAAAAATACAAAGTCAGGCTGAGGCAGACACTTCTCATGGAAAATGCTAGTCTAAGTGACTGAAGTTTGGCCAAGCTGAAAACCAAAAGAATATTTTTTCTAATGGGGAGTGTAAATTTCTCCAGGCTTACCGGGTCTCCACCCCAGCTTCACTTTTCCTGCCACGACTGGTTGTTCAATGTTAGATGGAGGTTGAATGTTATGAAAAGGGGCAAAAATCCACCTGGCTGAGGGCAGTCCACTTCTCAGGGCTTCTTACCCTCTACACCCTGCCCCTTTCCACGCCAGGTCGGATGCCTAGTTTTGTGGCTGACAAGGTTCCTTGGGTGAATCTGGTATCTTTTATTAGACCAACCCAAATAGTTGGAAAATAATTATTAAGCAAGCTTTTGGGTTCAAAAACCCTTTGTCAGGCTAAGGAAGTTTCAGCGGTTGGTATGTGCTCTTCCTGGATGGAATGAAATAGTTTTGTGGCCTTAACTCCTGAGTTCAGACCCACTCAGAAAGCAACCACCACTCGGCGTGTCACTGTCCGGGACAGACACAGTTCATGCATTATGCAATACTTCATCTCTTATCCAATTCTTTATATGCTTTCAATCAAAATGTGCAATCCGGGAAGGGATCACACCTAAATTCGTTAGTCCTATTTGCTTGAAAGGGCACTGGGGCTCATCATATAAATAAAACTTGGAGTTCCATGTCCTATAGTAATTGACTCAGTCTCCTGACTCTCCAGGAAGCTCAATAATCAATTCAGTCAAATACTGAATAAAGCACTCCCAAGCTAATTCTCCCCTCAGGGCTGGAAAAGGTAAACCATCAGTCCTTCCCAATACAAATAACTTCATTAATCTATTCAGGATTCTCAACCATCAACTAATCAATTTTGCAATGCTAGCTGCCTTCCTTCGTTTCCTTCTTCCAAGTAATCCTCAATGAATCCATCAGTCTCTCCTCCTTACAGAAGATCAATTAATTATCCCCATCCTCAGTCAATCAACAGAGTCCATCCATTCTTCATCTAATTGATAAATAATTAATCAAATTCTTAATATAAATAAAAGTCAATTCATCAGTATTTCAGAGTCAGTAGCAATTGATTCATCAAATCCTTTGAAGCACCACTGGTTTGTCAGTTCCCTGAACCGATGGATCAGTTCCACTTCTCTTCTCTCTGTCACAATCTCCCCAGCCCCGTCCTGACTCTCCTGGTTTACTGGGTCCAGCCACAGTGTTCCAGCTCCACGTCTCCACTCAGACTGCACAGCTCTCTGAACCAGCTGTATGTCCCCCTCTCTGGGGAATATCTGTATTCCAGCTCTCGTCTTCTGCTCCATTGGAACTCCAGGGGTCCAACAAGGGCTCACTCCCCACAAACTTGACCGTGTGTGGCTGGGATCCTGCTCCCTTTCTGCAGGTCGCTCCGGACCCTTTCCCCAGCAGCTCCAACAGCCATGCAACCCTGCTGGATTTCCTGGGGTAAGTTTGTTTCCCAACCCTGTCCTACCAGCTTTTAATGCTCGGAACAGGGGCTGGAGCCAGTCCCCTGTTACAGGGAGTATTGGACAACCTAGATACAGATGTTCAGGGTTAGGGGAGGGGTTAGATCACATTAAAAATGGCCATCCAATCTAACTTAGATCACCCAAGTGTGGACATTACACCTAAATTGATCTAACTCGGGATTTAAGAGTGAACTGTACAGAAGTTTAGATCCATCTAAAAATGCCCAACCCAATCTAAGTTAACCCTACCTCTCAGGTATTCTAATTTAGAATGGGTCCATTGAGATTGACCTAACTGGACTTCTGTACAGTTCTCTGTGCAGCCAGCCCCAGGGCTGTACTTTTTCTACCTGTCCCCTCTATGGCACCAAGCTACTTTTACCTCCCCATACCCCTTCCTTCCTCCTGACCTTGACGAACACCCAAGTCTGCAAGCTGCTTTTCGTGTAAGGAGCCAATCAAACTAAGTTGTGGTGGAGGGAAGGGTGGGTGGCATTATGGGGTTTGATTTGCTGGGGGTGTTCATTGGAGGGGCAGTTGGCGGACTAAAAATAGCCTCTGGTCCTGGGGAAGGAGACAGCCTCCCCATCCTCCCAAACTCTTTCATGGATCTCACTAGCCTTCTTGATCCCACCAAAGCCTCCCAGACCCCAGCAACCTCCCACATACTTCACTAGTTCCCCCAGATTTCTCCAAGCCCCCTGCTAGATGTCCCCAATCACCCAATCTCCCCCACCCTGCAGACCTAACTTCTTTTAAAAAAAACATAAAAACAAATATAAAGCTAAAAACCAACAAAATGCACTACTCTGTCTTGATTGAAATAGTCATTCCCAGGGATAATTTGTTTCTTGAAAACCTGAATTAGCATTTTCCCCTTTGCATAGGGTTTAAAATGCTGTCACTGCTTCCTGCTTTGGGAATGGTGCATTGTGCTGTCTGCACCAGACATCCTCTTCAATTATGTGGTTTTCCTCAGGCAACCAGGCCCCAACCTTTGTTCAGTTAAGGAACACATTAGGAAATTGCCAGGGGAAAAAAAATGCTTTGCTGCTTGTGTATCCAATGGTAAGCCTGAGGGTGCTCTTAGCCTGAAAATGGAAGTCCCAAAATGCAGTACTTCTGAGACTGCAGACTGCACATGAGATTTTTGGACTGGGATCTACTACTAGAACTTTAAATGAATTTCAGAATTTTATGAAGGACACTAAGCAAGTTATGGTATTATTTATTACTTTAGTTAAATTTAATCACTATTACTAATGAATAAATACCTCTGAACATTTTGGTAACAAATTTTAGGCACTATTAATCAATGCTTGTTTTCTTTACTTTCTTCTAATTTCTTTCATTCATTTGCCTAAGTAAAGTGTAGTGTTCATTTATGACTCCATTAAATGGTTACAAGCTCTTTAAGTCTCCTCATACTAAGTTTAGGGGGAAAGCAAACACAGGAGAACAATGAAATGAGGTTCAAAAAGATTTGGGTCATTCAGGTGGTTGATCCATCAGATGTCCAAATCAGGACAGGGTAAACAAATGTAAAATAATTTAGTGTGGGAGCAAGGAATAGGGAATATGTCCTAAATAATGCAATCATCCACTAGACAATGAGGAAAAGGATTGAGAGTAATTATGGAAAAGTCACTGAAACTGTCACATGAGTGCAGAGTAGTAGTAAAAAAGGGCGAAGAAATTCCACATGTATTCACTAAGTGATAAAATACAAAAGAATTAATGATGTTATTCCTTTCAGATTTGTCTACATAGGCAATATGACAAGCATGGTATGGTAGTATAATTCTCCACTGCAAATATGCTGAAGCAACTGTATTCTAATATAAATGTACAGCTTCTAGTCACTTGTTAAAATCCAGCTGGAAGAATAAGCCAACTCAGCTATGCTAAGCTTTTATCCAAAGTTAAGCCAGATCTCCATTCCTTCAGACAGCCTAAGATCAGGTACACTGGTGGCAGTTTTGGATCCTCCCTTATATCACATCCCTAAAACAGATGGTGTTGGCCAGAGACGACCATAGCAGGGTGTGGGGCCCGGGGCAAATTAGCCTGTGTAGACACGGCAGCGGGGGGTGGGAGGGGTGGTGAGCAGCTGGATGTGAAGTCAGCTCAGCTCCACCGTACTCCCCAAAGCCAATAATGAAGTTTCAGGAAAATCCCTGTTAATTAATAGCTCAGTGGTTATTAAAGCATCCAATCAGGAGGCGCTAAAGTTGCCTGAGGGGATTTGAATCAACACCTCTCAAGACACTAGCCTAACCACCAAGCTGTAGACTGGGGAAGGGTCCTCCAGTCTCTCTCTCCTCTTGACATTATTCTATTATACATGGAATACAGCACCTAGAATCCAGGTGTCTTGCCTCCCAGGTGTTACACTAACCATCAAACTATAAAGCCATTCCCATTTTTCTTCTCCTTTCAACTGAAAGAAAATGTTAGTGGTCTTTGGAAAATGGAATAGTATTAACAAGAAAGACCAAGCGTATCCTCACGTGAGATATCTTACAGTGTGGTGGTTAGGAGGACACTGCCCTGGTGGATGACATATGTGGGGTAGCATCTGAGGCAACTTGTACCTGGGTTTTCCACATCATGGGAAGGTTAATCTTTGATAGTTTAAGTGTCTGAGATCAGAATGTTCTGAGTCAAATGAATTATTTAATTTAATTTTATTAAATGAGCTATCACAGCTCTGTATCATTCTTACTTTGCCACCCTTCAGCATAATGGACTTGCTGAGGGAAAAGGCTGAGGGTAGAGAAGTTCTATATTCTGGTTATTCTTGGCTACTACACTGGCCCCTGACAGCTGCCACAAACAAATGTAATTTGGAGTAGCACTGAGGCAGAACCATGAACCCCAGGACTAAAGCAAGTGCATTAGTGGTGTAGAGCCACTTTTGCCTGTAACTCTCTAGTGTAGCTTGTCTGGATCTAACAACTGACAATAAACAATTAGGTCTTAGAGTGCAGGGAAGGGCAGTGAAGATGATGCCACGTCTCAAGAATCTATTTGCTGAGGAAAAATATTAAAATCAGGTATGTTCTTATGAAAAATGGAGAGATTTCAATGCCAGCTAAAAGAAAATTTCAAATTGTTAGAAGAAAAAATCACTTATGAGATTTTTCTAATAGATATTAAAATGTAAGAAGTGCCATACTGGGTCAGACCTTATTGTCAGATCATTGTCCATACTGCGCACGGTCCATAAACTAGGAGACATTCAGGAAACAAAAAACTCCAGCAAGATTTTAAAATGAAAAACAACATACAAAATAAGTTTCTAGCACTGGTTTCTACTATCTTTACTTACCGTATACCAAGTAGAACTTTACTTACATAAGCAGTCCCAGTGAAGTCCATGGAAATACTCTTTTAAGGAAGATACTCTTCAAACAAAGTAAAATGCTGCTACCAAGGCCAGAAGGACATTTGTACAAATGAGTTTCAGAAATATCTGGATTAGACTGTGATGTGTACAATGAAAAATATAGTGTAGACATAAAATACATCATAAAGAGGCTATATAATTTGATGTGCTCTTTTAAATCATCTTTATATTTCAGTATGTTTCATTTCATTCCTAACTCTGTGTTGTAGCTTCCAGCCATTAGTACATTCCTAATCTGCATTAATGCACTGTATACTACTTTCCCACTTCCAGTTAAGAAACAGTTTCAAGATATTGGCTCTGTTGCTCCATACATATGCTAACAGACTCACTGTAAGATACAATTTAATGAATGATTAGTTCACTGTAACTAGGAAATGCATTATAAGAAAACAAGTGTTATTCAATCACATCAGCAAGGGAGAGGGACCCTGATTCCACCAGAAATTGAGCATCACCATAGATAAAACTGAGCATATTGCTTCAGGAAGTTGGGTAGTACACTACCAGTTTTCTAGTCCTGCTTGGGTTCTGGTATAGTTCAGCTGATCTAAAAGAAGATGGTCTTCATTACACTTAATGTTGGATCTCTTGGCTCCCTCAAACAGCAAGTCTCAAATAGCAGGCACGCACACACTCAGTCCCCCCACAAATAATTTTTTCTTCCTCCACCTATGTCTGTGGCATCATGCCCTGAGTGCCCACACAGCCACAGGTGCTTATAAATCACCACAGCAGTGCTGCTCACCGTGCCACTTCTGTCAGCTCCGCACCTGCAGGTAAGGACTGGCTGTTTCCCACACTTACTGGGCATTTGGCTGAACTTCTCTGGTGGTCTGCTACACCTCCCCGGGCCCTCCCACGCTGGGAGCAATACATGCAGCTGTTACATAGTCCTTGCTCACAGAAGTAGTCCAACTAATTAGGTTCGGTTTGCAAAATCAGGCTCTTAACACTTTCAATACTGGATTAAAACCACTGTTTTATGGCGTCCTCTGTCATACATGATGTAGCAGCCAATACTTGATACTTTAGAAGCTGTAGGGAGAAAACACAGGTAATTTAACTCATTACTGTGAAATAATACATTTGTGTGGAAAAGGAAATCTTTTTTTTAACTCTGTAGTTAATCCATCTATATTCTGAAGTATGAGCATTGATACTCATGATTCTAGACAGCACACCTGGTCTTAATATCATTCAAGAATGGAAAAAATAATCCAGTTGCAGTATTTGACACTCACCTGCACTGCATTCCATAACACAAACAGCTACACATTACCTGAGGAAGTATTTCCTTTTATATGGAGTTCATCCCCCTTGTTCCTCCAGGATAAGGATTGGTACAGGAAAACTAATTAGCTTCTATTTCAGCCTTCATAATTTGAATGCTTCTATCAAGTTCTTGTTTGTTTTGATCTTCTTGCCAGACTAAATAATGGTAGATGATGTAGTCTGTTTTTACCACACCATATTTCTAACTTGGCTGAATTTGGACTTTTAAAATTCTTAAATTGGCTTAATCTGGACTGTTAAAATTGCAATTCTTTCTTGAATACTAGACAGAACAGCCCATCTGGGTATACGGTGTATCTTTAAAATCTTTCAACTATAATCTATCACTTTTTAAAACCTCACAGCCATCTTATATACCTCTTCACCTCCTGCTGAACACTGAACCAATATCTTGACTGTGGTATGTATTTTTCTGTAAATTCCCATGAACATATGCAAAACTTAGATTATTTTTGTTAACCCATAATTTATATCGATTACATTAATATCTAGGTGCGGCTCTAATTAAAATAGAACTCTATTACACTTGGCACTCTACAAATGTGGAGTAAAAGTGGTTCTTGCCAAAGAGTTTAAAATATACGTAGACAAGATAAATGAAGAGTGAGGGAGAAACAGCAGGACAGAAATGTAGAAGGTCACTCAGAGTCACACAGGTCAGTGACAGAAGTGAAAGTCAGGAGACTGCGGTTTTACTCCTCGTCCGGAGCACACTGTTGTCCCTTCACCTCAGGCCTCTCTGTAATAATTAATCATTTCCTGTGGACCATTAGGAAGAAAAAACACAAAATCTATGCCTTATTAAGAAGGGTACTTTTCATAGACAGAAAGGTAAGCTCTCTCCAGTAAAGCATACATCTTCACTGAAGAATTAACTAGACTCTTACCTGAGTAGTTGTTCACTTGACATACTTGCATTTGTGGATCCTGTTCTAATGCTCCTCAGGCATTTTACAGGAAGCCTACCCATTGCTCCTAGGGTGAAGAGTCAACTCTGGAGTCTAAGAGCTTGCAAGTTAAGTGTCACATTAGGTCCAGTTCAAAATTCCTACTCCAAGACCAACACTGACTTGGTTCTTTATTTTTGTTTTTACTGCTACTTTGGATAGTGATGATTAATCTAATTAGTTCCAGGACAGCAGCTGCTATTTTGATGTCAGATTAGAATACCGGATGTGGAAATAGGCTTTGGTAATCTTGTTTTTTAATGACATATTTGACTTAGAACTTTTTGTACTATCATTTAACATTTTCCTGCACAATTCAGGCTGGTACTGTCATTCTTTATAAAGCAAAATTCAAATTTATTTCAGAAGGATGTCTGCCTGAACAATGAGGGCAAGATCAGGGTCATTATTATTATTAATTATTCATGTATTATTTACTGAGAAAATAAAATATTGTTGTAGCTAATGCAGAAGATGTGAAAAAATAAAATGCAACCTTTTACTGAGAGCACCAAAAGGACCACTAAAAATAGAAGAAAGCAGTATAATGAGGAGTACAATATGATAGCAACACTGATTTTCTTCTGTCAATTTGCTTGTATAAACATATTTAATTTGATTTGAAAGGGTCTGATTCAAAGTCACTAGAAGTAAGTGGAAGAACCCCATATGTAATTTCAGTGACATAAAAATGTTGTGCACACTTTCCTAGCTTACATTATTAAACACAGACTTTTTATTTAAATAAAAACAAATGTGTGTGAATCCTACTTATAGATTTGTTATAGGTATTTGTTGAAAATGAACTCTTTTCATTTTGTGATTGGTAAACTTGTTGCAGTAATGAGATACCTGAGCTCTACAGCATTATTAAAATAGTAGGAAAATATTGTATTCCATAGAAAAATAGTTACTGTCATTAATGCCATTATTTCTGCACTGAAGTAAGTAGCCAATACTTCTGCACAACAGTTAATAGCGGAAAGCATAACTGTTACATGTTCTGAAACCAGACTACAATCATGTTTCAGATCTATCAGTTTGAAGTACAGTAGGGATTTTATAACACAGTTTAAAAAACAGTAGTACTGGTATAGTACTGGTCCTGAAACAAGACCAGGGCCTACATGCCACCTAGCCTACTAGAGCCCAAATATGGGATGCAATTTATGGCAAGCATCCAACAGGAAGATCACAAAAAAGTATTCAGGCAGGAAACTTAAAATGTTGTGCATTAGTAACTCTTTGATAACTTTTGCGGGTTGTTTATTTTTTATTTTTTATGTAAATAATTTTCACCAATAAGTGTGAAGACAACATTTGTGTGGAAGGTAAACAAGCTTGGGACTGACATTGTAGACCTGCTTCTAAATGAGGGACAGCTGAGAGTCATGGGGTTCTACTGCGCTAGTTCACATATAAACAGGATTGTAGCATGCATGTCCAAGAGACATATGACTGTCATGCTTACAATCTTAGGTTCCCGTCCTTCAAGCTACTACAAGGACCAGGACTCCTGCCCCTGCACAAAGCAGATTACAGGCCTGGAGACTTGGTTAGTGACATGGAGAAATAGCACGTTGAAAACAAAGAGTTTGTGGAGAAGAAAGATGAGATGACAGTAATATGTGACCTACTTATGGAGTAGTAAAGTGGGCATTTGAGAACTGTTTTTAATGAGTCTCACATGGTTCAATTATGCTTGTTCAAATCTACCTTAGTTTTTTGGACTTTACTTTCAATCTCAACATAATTCAAGTAAGTCTAACACAATTTTTCAATTCAATTTCATTTACAATTTAAAAGCTATAGTAAAAGCAAAGGACCCAAAAAGCATTCCCCTAAAGGAGGGTAAAAATTAGTGTTACCAAAACCAGTGAAGGGTGTTGCCACTCTGGACTTAGATCGCTGTCTATGTGCTAGAGGGGCACAGCAGATGCCCCTTCCCCAACCCCATGCCATTCAGGAGCTTCTAAAAGCCCCTGACAGAACTAGTGTTTGAGGAGTTTGTGGGCAGGTGTTTGGGCATCAGATAATTGTCCTGATTCATAGCCACGCAGACCAGTAAGTCCTGGACTAGCCTAGGGTTTACAGGGAATTTTATGGCCTATTGTCCAATCCATTAGAAAAGGATTAAATTCTTCAGATCATCCTTCACTCATAGAACATAAAAGCACTATCCTTTTCTCACTAGATAGAAAATAAACAGTTTCCCATGTCCTCAGGGTGGTAGCAAGCTCTAACAAGGAAAAGCAGGACACATTCCTTCCTTCCTACCTTTACAACCAGTCATTACCACTCCCAGCACATTCCAGATTTGCTGGGATACCTTAATTGTCTTCACCTGGAGGCCACTGTCTACGTTCTTGTCAGCTAATTTAGTGCCTATGAAGGGAGAAGATGGGTAAGGGTGGCATCTTTTGGAAAGAGGTGTTATTCTTTTCTGCAGCACCTCAACATTAAATTCCCAGTAGATTAGCAGTCTGCTTTGTAGTCATGTATAAACATATGGATTTCCTTATATGATTTGGGAACTCTTGGATATAAATGTCTCTCTAAAAGTGTCTGTTGCTAGGTGTGATGAAATATGAGGTTCAGAACTGATGGAGAAAAGGAAAGTATGTCTGTACTGCAAGTGCAGTATCGGTGAGCGAGATTTTTTTTAAACTGTTAATTGAAGATTAACAGAGTTGTATAAAGGGAACAATAACTAAAGCTGATTTCCACGTGTGGTTTTGCAGAAGCACAATAATATAAGTCTGTGTGATATCTGGTGCACAGCATTGCTGAGGAGGACAATCCAAATGTCCCAAAGATAGTTCCAGAAACCAGAAAGTGGCAATTCCTTCTCACATGAGCTATTCATCACAGACATTAGGCCAAATTTCAGTTGTGAAGTGGCCTAAGGAAGAAAAATCATGCAGAATGGGAAAGTCATAAATCACAATGGAATGAAATATTAAATAAATGCCATACAGAACATTGATGCTTCTTTCTAAACAAACAGCTCAATAACAAAACTAGAATAATGAATTGCTAACAGACTTGAATGTACAGATCTAATCAAGCTAACGGCACTTATTACAGTCCTGTTCATAAAACTATAAAACAGAGAGTCTTTGCTGAGTCTCTTGCTTCAATCCTCAAACTCTGAGAAGGACAATAAAGGACCTCTAAGACTATTTCTGATTCATGCTGTTTTTATGCTGTAGGTAATATTATAGTTCTGATTTACCTCAGTATAAGACAGATCATAATTAGACTTTGGTTATTTGAGATCCTTTAAATTGGGGACCACTTAAACATTTTTAGAAATTATTTGTTTCAATTTTCAAATCTAGTAATAAATTTTTGTGATTGTATCAAAAAATTTAAATTATTTGCCTGGGTAGTTATACTGGGCATGTATTGCATACTTAAAAGTACTGTCTCAAGAAGTATAGTTTATCTTATTATAAGCCACCTTGAGCCTTTGTTGCGAATGAATGGTTAAACAACAGGGTAAAAATTAGTTTTGCAAACTAACATAATTGAATGCTATCTCAGAATAAATGAAAGGTTCACTGATATAATCAGTCATATTAACATGCAACAGATAGAGGAAGCAGAGCCCAAGCTGGAAACACATGTGTGGACAAAAAGGGTATTAAAACAATCTTGTTAATCTGTCATGAAGACATACAACTCAAGCACAAAAGTTATTCATTCTCATGCAAGTAGGTGAGTCAAGTTCTGTAAACAGGTTTGAAGCCATTTCTAAATCCAGCTAGGCCACACATGTTATAAAAGATGTGGGAACTTTAACTTAATGACCAGAGCTAAGAACAGACAGTCAAAAAGCCCAAGGCTGAATCGGTTCAGTCCTCGTAGGTTAGTCTAAATTGCAGAGATTCAACTGAGAAGCAACTGGACAGACATTCAGTTTTGATTCAGGAAATGCAGACACATACCTGCAGTGGTTCAGGTCACAAGCCAGGGGGCACTACAACACAGTTCTCTGGCATGTAGCCACCATGGGCTGTGTGTTCACTTCCTCTTCCTGCTGCCCCTGAGGTTTATGAGATCTGGAGTCCAGAATTATAGCAGAAGGATTCTGAGTGCAGAGCTGCAGATGTGGTTCAGAGTTATGATAGAGGCAGCCAGTGCTGCACTGGGGGTGAAGAGTGCAGCCCTGTTCAGCCTGCCTGGCTGCTTCTATCCCCACGGCTCCGTGCTGCACCTGAAGCTCCACACTCGCATGGGGAAGCTCCATGCTGGAATCTGCAGGGAGACAGGGGGTGGGGCTCCCTCCCAGCAGAGTGCGGGGCCCTGCACAGCGGGGACTGGGGGAAACAGCTGGCTCCAGCACGGGGCTTCCCCACTGGAAGGGCTGGAGCTGTAGGAACAGGCTCAGGGAGCACAGCTGTGGGGATAAGGCAAGCTCTGCTCCATCCCCCTGTGCAGAGCTGGCTGGAGCTGTGCCTGCACTGGGCAGGAGCACCCTGACCTCCCTGCCTGCTGCTGCAAGAAAGCAGGGGCTGCACACCATGGGGGGAGTGTGTGGGAGTCCCCACACCCTCACCCCCCACATACCCGAGCTCTGTGCTCTCACTGCCCCTCTGGGGGGAGAAGGAGGAGGGGGTAGAGTTCCCCCCAGCATGGAACAGAGCCTGCCCCTGCCCTGGTGCGGCGGAGTGGGGGGAAGAGTCCTCTTCTGGGGCCAGGCAACCTCACAGAGCCCCTCTCCCCACCCCACCACAGGGCAGGGAGGAGGAGGGAGAAGACCCCCGCCAGCACCAAACTGGGCTCCCTTCTTGGCCCCGCAGTGGTGGGGGAGAGGGAGGAGGGAGAAGAGTTCCCCTCTGGGGTCGGGTAGCCCTGTGTGCCCAGATTGCTCCTGGCTGTCAGGGAGTCGCTGGGGCAGGCCTCCCAGGGCCTGGCCGCCCACCCCCCCCCGGCTCAGCTTAGCTTCCTCATGGAAGAGAGGGCTGCTGTAGTGCCCCCAGGCTTCTGGCTTGAGGCACTGCAGGCATGTACCGAATGTCTATCCACCTGCAAACCAGTTCACTCTCTGCAGGTTAGATTAACCTGAAAAGACTGAATCAATGCAGGCTCAGGCTTTTTGAATGTCTGTTCCTAGCCGTTTTCTGTTATAGGTTTAAACCAATTTCTGAGTGATGACTTAAACCGGTTTATGTGCAACTTCAGTCCCAAGCCCAAGTCTGCAAGCTCTATGTAGGATAAGCAATAGGAAATATGATTAAAAATAAGAAAGTTGCAATAGTTATTTACTAAGAAGGTATATTTTATATGATATTACCTGGAATGGTATGTTATTCACTATTTGACTTCCAGTGAAACAACCTAGTGGTCTTGATTTATATTGGAATTTAAAAGCATAAAAATAGATAGGAATAAGGTCCTAGAGCACAACTGCAGTAGAAAAGTAAAAAACAGAACAAGAAAGGAAAAAAAATCAGAAAAAAATCTACCATTACCTCCAGAAACTCAGATCCATCAGTGAAAGCGATAGCAGGAGCACTAACATGTACTATCTACTGGTATTTCAACTACTATATTGAACCTGCTGAGACCAATAAGGAGCATCCACCCAGTTTCAAAAGGGACTAGATGGTAAATAAAGATACAAAACTGCAAAGATCTAGAAATGATGCATTTAATTCAGGAAAAGATTAACATATGCAACCTTATAACCATGTGCATGCGCAGCACCAAGAAGGAACTGGCATATGCTATTATTTATTTCATCTATTTTTGGTCTATGAGTCTTGCTGAATGGAACATTAATTTTCATTCAGACTTTGTTCTACCAGTTGAGGGACTAATGTATTGTAGGGGGACTACTGGGAAAGTGGAAGTGAATGGGTGATAATTTTGAATGAGGAAAAAACTTTCTACTGGCTGTATACAGACCAACACTGTAGTGACAGTTTATCAAAATTAAAGCTTTAATTCCTATGGGAAAGGAAACAGCTATTGCTTTGTGGAGTCACTAAATGCTGTACAGTTGGGCTAAGTACAGACAGTCAAAAAGACTAAGGTTGACTTGATTCAATCTTCACAGGTTAGTCTAAGCAGCGTAGACTGAACTGATAAGCAAGTGAACAGACATTGATTTTGATTCTAGAAATGCAGCCACATGCCTGCAATGGCTCAGACCAGAAGCTGGGAGGCACTAGAGCACACCTCCCTGCTCTGCTGGAACAGGAAGCTTGAGTCAAGGCTAGCCCACACACCCTGTGGAGAGGAAGGGGTGGAGTTTGTAGGGGAGGTACAAAGCATCCTGGAATTCTGGGGGACTGTGAGTTAACTTGAATCTGGAGGGGATCTGGGACAGAAGTTGAATAAATTGATGTAACCTAAATCAGTTAAGTCTGATACTGCTGATCAGTAAAGTCTGATACCCATCCAGGTTTATCTTAAACTGATTTTGGCCATTTTGAAAGTGGTTTATATGCACTAAATTTCGGTTGTGTTTATATGCACTAAAGTTCGGTTGTGTTAATAATTGTGTTATGAACACAATGTTATTAACAGAGATGAACCAGTTTCCAACCACTTATGTGTAATTTCTGTCCCTAACCTTGATGTCAGCATATGTATGTTTGACTACAAATGTATTTAACTATAAATAGTCTTGCAAAGTCATGTGATTACTGTCCAAGTAAAGCTGAGAGAATATATGATTTTGAACATGGGAAGGACTTCCATTAAAGTGGAACTAAACATGGAATTGCCGTGCCATTCTGTATCCACCACAGAAAATATCCAAATATGCCAGTCAAAAAAACGCATCTATTTGAAGAGACTGATTTTAGTGGTTATTCTCTGGCATCTAGATGTGGCTAGGCAGGCATTCCTATAGTACCTCTTTCTTCTCTGTGAAGGAATAGAAACAGAATCTTCCTGCAAGAACCTGTAAGTTGGAACAGGAGTTGTAGGAGGGATGATTTGGATGGTGATTCCAGGAAGCTCCATGTGCTTGGAAGGAAAAATGGCTCTGAGCACAAGTACACAACATAGCTGCAAGCCCTACTTTTAATAAAGATCCAGGTACTACAGTCCAGATGGAGTCCCTTGATTATTGCACAGAGCTCTGTGTATGAAACACTTCTTACTGTGCAGCATAGAAATGGAATGGAACCTCTGTTCCTAGGTGATCTTTACCATGTCTTTTGCTCCCTTGAGTAAGTAAACCTTATCCAGATTATCTGTTGGTATCGTTTAACTACTATCACAGCAAGAATTGTATACTGATTGAATACACCAGGAAGGCTGAAAGCAAACAAATGCATCTACTATGGTATGCAAATAAGCTCAGTAACAACATACCTAATATGATTTTAGCTTGTTTTTGGACTAGTGTTGTGAAATCAAGATTAAGAAAGCTAAAAGAGTTATTGCATTTTACCAGCCAAAAACTTCACCCTGTTTATCTCTGTTGCAAGTACCAGGAAGACTCATCAAACATGCCATCTGCCTTTGTCACTTCAGCAGCCACAGATGGAATTAGCATCCAACACCAACATATTAAGCAGCGCATTAAATGGTCACCAGTATTCCCAATGATACATTGTTATGGTTTCCTATAGCTAAGAAGAACTTGGCATCCATGAAAGAACTGCCTCCTATTTGAAAAAGAAATAAATTGATACAGATTTAAGATATTCTTTCCTAGCACAGAACTACAACAGTTCAAATATTTGTCCTAATTCCATCCTGCACTGTAATGCCTCAGGGTTTTCCATGGGTGTTTTGTATTGGTCTCCTGTTTCCTATTATCTGGCAGTATATTCCACCTGATAGAAAAGCAAGATCATATAGGATCCCGTAAGTCGGTTTTAAAAGCAGGAAATCATGCACCCACATAAGTGAAGAAAATGACACCATTGCATCTGGACAATTCCACTCTCTTGGGAAGAGTAGCCTTTGGTTCTCAGCCTGGTTCTAAGCTTCACCAGTCAAACCCATCTCCAAGATGAAATTGTGTCAAAATGGATTGCCAGCTTTAATGTTTTTGGTTACAGAAGGAGAGAGCAAAAACAATGACTTTTTGAAATGCATAATAGGGAAGCGGTAAACCAAGGAAGCTGCTAACAATGAACGGACAAGAAATAAATAAATAAAAAAAATAAAACATACCTAGTGAATGGTCCTAAGAAACCAAATGGCCAAAGGAGAATTGAATTTTAAGCATGAAGGGAAAAACAATAGAAGATTAAGGATATTAGCAATTCCAGCTGAGTGAATCTTGATAGTCTTTCTAAAGATAAATCAAACTCCATACTCAACTGGTTACACCCTGTGATCCTAAAAGAGATGGCTGAGATTACCAGGAGGATAATGGATAGTACAGATGGCTCCACAGAGAGGGAGTGACTCTGCACATCTATTATTCTTTCAGGAAGGAGCTGCAGGAGGGAGAAACTTGGAAATTACAGACTAGTTAATCTGACCCCAGTGGGACATACAATTGTGGAAGCTTTAGTAAAAGTTAAAAATCACAACATATCTGGCACGGACACTAAAGTGCACAGTTGACAGCTCAGAGGTTGCAAATTAGAGATCATAGCAGAAATGCTCACAGTGCAGCCTGCCAAATTCAAGGAATCTGTGAATTCTGCTAAATACTTTGTCACAGTGACACAAGAAAGGAAGGGGCCTGAAGTGGTGCACTGCTAAGGTGCACAGCTGACGGCCCAGCGGTTGCAAATTTGAGGCCATAGCAGAATTGTTCATAGCACAGCCTGTCAGATTCAACAAATCTGCAAACTTTGTTAAATAACTTGTCACAAGGACACAAAGGAGAAAAGAACCAGCCAGAAGCTGGGCCCTTTCCTAGGCTGTGACTCTAAAATGTTTTCTGGGGTTCTTGAGCTTCAGGATATGTTAATAAGCCAAAGTCTGTCTGGACCAGTTAGGCAGATTATACAGTCTAATGAGGGATGGAATTTTCTTTCCCAGTTCACTACATGCATATTTGTTTGATCTTATCAGTCAAGTATGCTGACAGTTCTTCACAACTATCAATGCTTGGGTGTGAAGTTTGGGCTATGTAACTATGAGTTGATAAAGGTGGTTCATTATGTAGAGTAGTTCTGCTAAGTATAATAGTGCTGGAGATGGCTTGTTTTACCTCCCTCAGTGCAAGGGGAGGAGCAATGCTGTAATTGTTGGTTGTACAGCTGGCAGAGGGAATCAGAATATTTTTAAATCATGGATACCCTAACTTTGTTTGTGCATGTCATTTTTCCACAGTGGTATAGGTTGTAGCTGTGTTGGGCTAAGGACATAGGCAGACAAGGTTCTTTGGGTGAATCTGGTATCTTTTATTAGATCAACTCAAAGAGTTGGAAAAATTATTTGCAAGCTTTTGGGTATAAGATTTTTTCCAACTCTTTGAGTTAGTCTAATAAAAGATATCAGATTTACCCAAAGAAGCTTGGCTCTCATTATTTTCAGAGCATCTAAAAACCATGGCAATCTTTTTGATCAGTGCTGCGCTGTAGCTGGCTTGTAGCCAAGACATTGATGATGGTGGGTTATACTGTTGTACTAACTAACTGATTGGCACCCAGGTTTTTTATTTGGGCATCGTGTACCTTACAAGATATTGAGAACAGTAAACTAACATGTAGGACTAGCAGGTGTGGGGAAAAGAACTGCTATTTTAGCCAGGAACTTCTTGTATTGACAACAAAGATTTTGAGACAAGAAGGAAAACCATTAGTGGAGTATTATTGCTCATTAATTATATTCATAACCGATTTAAAATATCCACCATATTTGTGTTTAAAATTAAGATATATTGAGTGGTAAATAAGAGAGAAAAAGGGACTCAAATGGAGAAGACCATACTAGTATTATGAATAGTACTTTCCCAATTCAGCTGAATTGAGTCTAGACTTGGGTGTGAACCAAAACTCTGAATCCAACTCTGGATTCTGGAAGTTCATATCCAGAGGCTCAAGGTCAACCATAGCATCATTAGCCTTGGGACTAGAAATGAAGATGAGTAAGATGAGGACTAAATGACTGGCAGACATATCTATGGCAATCATTTTGGCATCTGAAACATGAACAAATATGTTAGCTTAACAATATCTTTGTAAGGTTTAGAAAAGTGCTATACTCTCAATTTTATTGACTGGGAAACAGAAGCACCATGATAAGTTATATAAAAGATCATACAGGAACAGTGCTGCAGACTACGTAGCTAATTTAGCTTTCTTTCCAACCAGGATTTCACCTTAGCTACTATACCTTTCCCTTTCCTATAGGGCCTGTATCTGCTCTCACTAAGCCAGTTATAAAGCTACTATTAATTTCCTTGGGGTAAGATCAAATCCAAAAGAAATCAAACTGTAGTAGTATTATACAGAATCACTGAAAAATAGGGCTGGAAGAAAACTCAGGAGGTCATAAATCCAAATCTCTGCTCAAGGCAGGATCATTTTTGTCTAACCCACTCTAGACAAGAGTTTATTTAAAAACTTCCAAGGATGAAGATTCTGCAATGTTTCTAGGAGTGTGTCTACACTTTGCCCTACAGTGATGTAGCGACGCAGTATGGTGACATACAACATGCTATGGTGACATAGCAATCATGTGGGTCTACACGATTGCCAGGTACTTTGCCATAGTGGCATGCTCCCCAGTTACAGCACATTGCTATGGTGATGTAGCAGTGAAATCTAACCATGGGCCATACACATGGCACAGTAACTACCCACACTGAGCTGGGCTTTAATACTTCTAAAAGGAAGTACTAAAGCACAGTGCAATAGCAACATCGCTGTATGGCAACATATAGATGCGCCCTAGGTGATTTCTTCTAACGTTTAATTAGCCTTACCCTTCTTGACATCCAAACTAAATTTCTCATGTTGCAAATTAAGATTTATCTTTTGTCCTGTCCCCTGTGGCCAGGGAAAATAGTCTATCACCATCCTCATTGTAACTACCCTTTAGGTATTTGACCACTGTTATCAAATCCCCCTCAGTCTTCTTTTCTCCAGGTTAAGCAATCTTCCAATCTTTCCTTGCAAGTCATGTTTCCTAGACTGCCAATCATTTTTGTTGTTTTTTTTATTCAGTTCTTATGACCTTCCATATTAATTTGCTTTCTTGTCTCCTCCTCAAAAAATTCTTCTTTGTTTGTTTGTTCATCCTCATCATTGTTTGCACCACCACCTCTTTCTCTTTCTGCATGATATTACCTTAATCCTGCTCTTTTACTAAATAAACAGCTATGTGTTACATGGTACCCATCTAGGGTTCTGAATTTCAACTGTACAGAGAAGGTACAGCTGAAAGAATGTACTGACTATTAGTAGCATTACCTTTTTTGCACTTGCAACTATACCAGAAAAAAACAATCCAAAACAAGCAAACAAAAAACACAAAATTTTTAAGAAAGCATTTTAATACATCTTAAAGCTAGCTATTCATTCTCTAAGAAGATGGAAAGTATATGAATTGTAAAAGGCTTAAGAGGCATTCTAAGATTAAAATGAATATAGATTTTTAATTTTTAATTGTATTACAATATCTTAAATTGTTAATATGGAAAGAGCTTTAGGAAAATCCATAGACTGGTACTAAAAAAATTGTCTCAAGTTAAGTTATCCAAAAGGTGGACTTGCCTGAGAAAGGCCTTATTTTACTTGTTATTTGTTATTACTTAACATACATTTTCTACTTCCCCTTGTGGAAATAGACTAATACATTTCCTTTTTGTTCTACTCAGCTTCAAAAGAGTTTAAACTTAAACAAAACACTGGCATTACTTTTTAAATCTAGTAACACTAGCCAATTGCCCATCAAGAAAGAGGTGGGGGGGGCGGAAGAGGTGGGGGGAAGTGCTGAGGTGGAGTGCTGCCACCTAATGCCCCATGCTGCCGCTGTTCTGCCTCTTGCAGGGAGCGGGGTTGGGGAGCCTCCTCCACCCCCTGTCCAGTCCTCAGCGCAGCTTTAGAATCATGGCAGCGCTCCCCCACGCTTGGAGCACTCTGATCAGCTGGTTCCATCAGCCGATCAGAGTGCAAATAAAGTGTTAAGGACAGACAGACAGACAGACTTAGGCTTTTATAATATTAGAATGATCAGAGATTTTGTTTAAAAATATTCTTTAAAACAAAAACCTGAATTTGGTGTGTAAACTATTTTACAGTATCCTTTAGGCATATTTAGTCCAATTTATTAGAACTGCATGAAAGACTCATACAGTTGTTACTTAAAATAGTATATCTAACTATATTTACTTTTTAATGTAGCTATAACGATGGAAAAGAATGTTATAGAAGAAAGGTTTTGTTTATGCAGTTGCATTTCTGTTACTGTTATGCTATGTTTGTATTGGGAAACTTTACATGTAAAAGAAACACAACAGGAAAACAAATTAAGGCAGATTAATGACAGCTCTTCACAAGGTTGAAGCTCAACAACAGGGAACCCAGGATCATGTTCTTCATTAATACTGGTATGTGTAACATTAGAACTGATTACTTCTTTGATATTAGCTTTTCTAGACCACTACTGTAAGGTAAGGGTGCGGCTGAAAGGTTTACAAAACTAAACATCCAGCACCATCTTGTGGCCTATTCTGGGATTATGTTAATTTTGAAAACTGGAGTGAAATCTTGAAAACTACTGCTGGTGCTGTAACTGACTGGCTTTTCTCTAGTGAATAACCAGACTCCCCCCTGTCAGTATCACGGCTGGGGTTAGTAGTCCCTTTCATTGCCTCACTGATACTGTAGATTTTCATTATTCCTACAAAGTATTTGTTCTTACCTAATTGATATGGTAACCTTCATATTTATGGGGAATATATTAAAAACATTACACTTGATTGTAAAGCAGAATATATACAAATCAGCTGGACTGAAGAGCTCAGGGAGACCCATAATGTCTTCCAGTGAAAGCTGCAAATGCTATCAGGAATCTGTATTCCAAGAATTCAGAAAAAGCTGTAAGATGGATCTCTACTCCCAAGTGTATGATTAAGCACCTCGAGAAGGTTATTAAGAAAAAGCAGAGGCCCTACAAGGAACAGAAAAAAGAAAGGTGTATCTTAGGGATCAAGGAGCATAGGAAGAAAGCCAGAGTTTCTGAAAAGTCAAGCTGAGTTAAGACCTTACAAAGGATATTGAACAAATAACAAAGATGATTTGGATATATAGATAGAGAATGGACAAGGAAACAAGTGAGGCCACTATGCAGCAAAAACAGAGTAGTGATTAAAAATAATCTAGGTGGGCATAAATAATAAATTAATACTTTGATGCAATTTTCAAAAATAATTATAACGTTGACAATGGGGCAAAGCCAGGATATATAATGGGAACAAGGGAATGGAAACAGAAATTACTGTGTCTGAGGTAGAAGGAAAGCTTAAAGAACTTAATGCATAATGATCTCCATCCCAATAGTCTGAAAGAACTAGCACATGAAATCTCAGCTACAGGTGCGAAGCAAAGGCCATTAGGATAACCAGATGTATGAGAAGAGGGTATAAGATCGTGGAATAAACTCCCTCCAGAGGTGGTGCAGTCGCCTACTCTGGAAGTCTTCAGGAGGAGACTGGACGGTCACCTTGCTGGGGTCACCTGACCCCAGTTGTGTTTCCTGCCTGGTGCAGGGGGCTGGACCTGATGATCTGCCAAGGCTCCTTCCAGCCTTACAATCTATGAAGGTAGAAGAGCTTAGCCTTCATTTTCCCAGACTAAACAAGCAGAGATATGATTGTGTTCTATGCATGAAGAGGAGAAAAACTGTGGAAGGAGAAGAGCTATTTAAACCTGAAGGACAATGTTAACACAAGAATAAATGTATTCACTGGCTGTGAATAAAGACCCCTTTTAAGGTCCCTTTTAAGAAGGGTGATATTTTGTTCCATCTTTCCAGGAGCAAGAACCCTAACTACTATTAATATGGAGCTTGATCAACTTCTGAAAGGGATTATGTGATGATCCCTTTTATATCAGAGGATTGGACTCCATTAACCTGAGGTCCCTTCCAGTCCTATCATAATCCCTCCCTACTCACAGAGCTATTCTGAGGATTACCTAATAAATTATGAGCAACTTTGAAAATAAAATTCAAGGACATTAACTTGTTAACTGAGCTAGGTGTAGTAAGCACTTTGATAAAACATCTCTGAGTAAAAACCAGCTACAGAAAATGGGGTGAATGACTCACCTCTTCAGGCTAGTACTGAATCAACTGTCCACAAGGAAGTATTAGAGGAAGCAGACAGACATCACATATAAAAGCATTTTAAATGCCTTTGAAGGGATCAAAAGGACAAGACATGAGAGATTACACATAACAATTAGATCATGTTGGGTGCAGACAGAAGTGCAGCTCCCTGCTGTAACTGAAAATGCTTTACAGGAAGTGTTCTGAGTTACAAGGATTCCCTGGAACAAACAGAAGTTCACTGTTGGTTCCAGAAGGGAGGGGAATCTAGCTTCTGGCTGCAAGCCTGCAGCCAGTTTCCTTTAGTAATGGCCCCTGCTCCCCGATAGGCTGCAAAGTTTTCAGACTGGGAAGCAGGAAAGGAACCACAGGGAGCTCATTCTAGGGGCTCCCCAGCCAGCACTGGAGGGTGATGTGGGTGAATTGGAGCCCCTTCAGGCATGCAGCAGACACAAGTAACAGAAGATACTCAGTTTTGAAACTTCTTAAATCTGATCCCTCATGCAATGATTGGCCATTTTTTAAGCTGTCTGCAGTCATGTACTTGTGTTTGGTCACGGCTATAAACTGCTTTCTACGGCCAGATTGGACAAAAATTGTCACTTCTGTCTGTGCCCAATATCAAGAGTACTTAAAATTTGAATGATCACACATTAATGCTTATTAACAAGTGCTAAGTACCCTTCAGGCATCTTAAAGTTATACCATTTCAGGCAAGGATTATCTTTGAGCTGTGCTACCTAGCTTGAGTTGAGTTAACCTCTGGGAGGTGTTCACTTTAGATTAAAACCATCCAATATCCCAGGAGGCACTGGGTGGACTAGCTATAATGCAGGACCCCAAGGCCTTGGGCCAACAGCTAGGCTACAGGTTAGTGGGGAGGGAGAGAAAAGGGGTGAAGAAGGTAGGGAAACCAGGGTGAGAGGGGTGTGATTGGAAGGGGGGAAAAGGGAGGAGGAACTGCCAGGCTGCTGCCCTCTCTGCCCTCCAAATTGCCTCCCTACCTCCTAATTGGTCCCCCTCACCCCAATTGCTCCCTCTGCCCCCCATCAGCCCCTCCAACCCCAGATCACTGCCCTGATCAGCCCAAGAGTGGCAGAAATGAGAGTGGGAGTTCCCTCTCCCTGCCTGCTTCTGGGGTTCCTGCAGACCTCACCAACTTTGCATGCCCAGATCCAGCCACTGCCAGGCCCTGCAACTAAAGAGGAGGCAGAGAGAAGAAGAGGGTGGGGACAAGAAGCTGCCAGGCAGCTGCAGAGCACAGTGAGTACTAATTGAGGCATGTGGGGGTTGCACAGCCTGCTTGGAGCCCAGAAGCAGGCAAGGAGGGAGCATTCCTCCGTCACTGCTGCCGCCACCAATGCTCTTGAGCTGATGGGGTGACAGGGGCCAACTGGAGGGTGTGAGGGTGATTTGGGGACTAATGAATGGCAGCAGGGTGATTTTGGAGGCTGGAGGGAGTGATCCAATAGGCAAAAGGGGCCCTTCCCCCAACCCCCACTTCCCCAAGTGTGGCTAGAGAGCTGGTGAGAAGGGCAGGCATGGAGCACACTTGTACCCTCTAGCAGCAGGTCTAAGCAGTGCACATTAGAGGAGGTATTCATTCCAAATGTGTAACTGATTACTAGCACTGGTTAACCTTAAAACGGACTTACATTCCTCAGAATGCAAGAATTCCTACTGTACCACATGGCAGCTCACACAGAGTCCTGCCAAGACTGTATCCAGTGTATTCCACCTCCACAATGCCAGCACCAAAAAAGAACTTAACATCTACATGGGTGGTCAGAGACTAAAGCATAATCCTTGCCCAACATATTTGGAAGTATCTTTACGCAGAACCCTGACCTTCTGGGAACATCTGAAGAAAACAACATGAAGTCCAAATCCTGAAATAACCTACTACCCAAGCTTGCTGAATCAATGTGGGGAGCTGTAGCCACAATACTCCAGACCTCAGCTCTTGCCCTATCATACTCAGTAGCAGAGTACTGTGCACCTGTTTAGCAAAGATCTATACACACATATCTTGTTGACACCCAGCTGAACTCAACCATGCGTATCATAACTGGAACCCTGTTCAAATCCCTTCCCTTGGCTTCTTGTCCTTGCAAATAACACTTCCCCACACATCCATCAATTGATGATGACTTGAAAATTGGTCAAAACCATTTGTGCTGCATCTCACCTACCACTTTATGATGATCTGTTCAATCCACCCCAGGCCTGCCTTTCCTCGCAACGCCTCTTATAGAGCAACCTCCCAGATCAGGACCTGTCTGCAGATACCCTTGGATCAAGGAATGGGAAACATGGGAAGTCACAAATAAGTTCCTTGTGACAAACCCCACTGATGAGTCATGCTGGCTTTCATTTATCACGGTGAGAGTTGTCTCTGCTAAACAGGTTCAGGACAGGCCAAGGCCACTGTGCAGCCAACCCTCATCCCAGGGTCCTTAATGTTAATCCATTGTGCTCTTGTGGAGAGACACAAACAATGTCACACATTATTGAGGAGTGTCCCCTCTACAAACTAAGAGGTGGATTAATAACTTTGAACTCAGTTAACATAGACGCTATTGCTTGGCTCCACGGATTTGCATTCACAAAATAAATAATTCCTTAGAACTAGCACTCACTAGATACATCTACACATGCATATTAATGTGTTTAAATAAACTCTGGAGCCTATTGCTATAGAGTTTATTGCTCCCAGGCACACATGTTCACATGCGCCTGGGACGGCAGCACATTAAGCTGGGGCGGAACAATCTGCCAGTCTGTTTTAGGCCCGTGCAGAACAGCACCATTTCATTTAGACTTCCATTTCACCGTTTTGCTGGGACAGTGTTTTGTTTTGAGTTGCGTTTAATTTTGAAACCACTGTTCCATTTCGTTTTGTCAAAACTGTTTCACTGTTTCGATGCTATTTCACAAGCTATAATGGGGAACTATGAAACTGCCTATAACTTTGTCAGTTCTTGCCGGATTCAGATGAAACCTGCAGGGATGGTAGTCCCTTCTGAAGCCATGAAGCCTGCCAAGTTTCAAGGAGATAGGTCTAGGGGTTTCTGGGAAACTGCACCTCAAACTGCTGACAAGCAAAACTCATGACATGGGTGACACTGTGTGTGTGTTAAGGTGCAGCAGGGTGAAAACTGCAGGGAGGGTAGCCCCTCCTGAGGCCATGAAGCCTGCCAGGTTTCAAGGAGATAGGTGCTGGGGTTTCTGGGAAACTGCACCTCAGGCTGCTGACAAGCAAAACTCATGACAAGGGTGACAAAGCAGGGCAGTTCAAATGATGCTGGCTTTTATGCTGTTTTTCCATCCCTCCTCCAGAGCACTGGGATTGGAAGAGACCTCAGGGAAGGATGACAGTCACTGGCCAGCTACACAGTCAATAATGAGAACAGTCCTTCCCCCTTCTTCCCCCTCCCTCTCTTTACTTTGTTTCCCTGCAGGCAAGCGGAGTTTGAGTTTTGAAACTCGAAACATTTCAAAACTTTTGAAACATTTCGACTTGCCTAGTTTTGTTTTGAGGCTGTTTCAAAGCCCTTTGTTTCATTTTGATTTCGCTGTTTCAAACTTGAATGAGTTGAAACAGCGTCAAAATGTAATAGCCAGTGAAATTTCACACAGCACTACTCTGCTTTGGCTCAACATGCTGGAGAGGGGCTGGCTAGCTGGAGCAAAAGGGTACTTCAGTGTGGGGCTAGCTGGCAGGCAGTCCTCATGCAGAAGCACCCTCATGCCCCAGCCAGTTGGGGCAGCATCTACACATGTGCTGCCATGGAGTTTTTTACTCTACAGCAAGATAGTACTTGTTCTTATAAATTCTATCCTGCTGCAGAGTAAATTAGTTTATGCCAGCCTAATAGGGGGGCACATGTAGATATGTGAAGTTTAGTGTGCAGATATGGGAAGTTTACTGTACTATTTAATCTACTGTATAGTAAATGTCTCGTAGATGCACCCACTAACATATAATCACACTCATAGTGATGTATGCGCCCATTGATGTACTCCTGAATAGCTGAGGTTTTCCAGAATAGTACCCGTTAGGATAAGGTACTTTTTAGAGATGCTTTGCTTCTTTTTACATCTATATGCTCTACAAAATGCAACGGGGCCCTTGGGTCCTCCAGCATCTCACAGTGCTTTTCTCTCTCCACTACCCATGATGGGGAGAGTAGATCATGGGGAGGGAGATCAGGGAAGACTGTCAGTGAGTATTCTCTTGCTGCTCTGCCTCTGCTGTCTTGAACCACCTACCACCAGAGCCAGAAGAACACAGACCTCCATACTTCCACCTCTTCTGCAAGACCCATAGTGCCCCCACCATGAGACCCTCACTGCCGCCACAAGAATGCCACCACCACCATGAGAGTGCAGCAGGCCTGCCACTGCCACAAGGCCCCCCATGTCCCTGCCACCACCATGGGAATTCTGTGCCATGTAGGAACCAGGATTCGAGCTCTCCAGCTTCCAATTTCCACATACCTCCCCACTTCTGGTCTCCTGGTCCTGGCATGGGGGTGCTCTGAGAGAGCAGAGATGGAGAGGCAGAAAAGCACTCACTAGTACTGGCTGCAATCCCATGGGAAGAGTGGAGCCACCAGCCCAGGGAGACAGGAGTTACAAGGCAGTACTAACACTTTTCTGCTCCACCCTCGCAGTGGAGGGGACAGGGGAGCAGATCCACATGTCCCTTCAGACCCCTGTTGCAGCCCCCAGCAGGAGAACATTCTGCTGTATGCAGCAGAGTGTCATCCCCCTGCCATCTGCAGGGCAGGGGGGCATGACAGGGACAGCATCTATATGTCCAGCAGCTGAAATGCCATTTTTTTGGAGATGTTTCCAAGCCTGTCACAGGCTGGCTGGCCCTTTAAAGTGAATTTGGTCCAGTCTCACCTGGATCAGCTAGGAACTGGTTAGTCCTGTCCATTTAATGGATCCTGTTGAGAAGATAGAAAGCATTGTCTAGAAAGGGCAAAATCTTAACTGGGGGAAAGGTATACATGAGGAAGATTGGCTCTGGTGACTAGTACTGGAGCAATGAGAAGCAGGATTACTGTGAAAGGCTTCATGATCACCACAGTCCATGACTGAATATTTTCCAAGTTTCAGTTTTAATTAATAAAATGGTAACCTGGAAAAAGGGCCTGAAAGACTGATGAGCTGGCACTGGCATAGGCATATTCAGGATTTTGAAAAGGAGGGTGTGGAAGCAGTGATGGGTGATGCAGGGGTGGCTACATCCTTCCTCCCAGCTTGCCCCTGGGTGGATAGACCATGTTGTGAGAGCAGCAGCCAGGGACTTTTTTTAAGTCCTCAAATCAGTTAAGAATCCCTCCGCCCTCATGCTCATGCTTGGCACCCCATCCCTACCCCTCTGTGCTCAGAAGCACATCCTCTCCCCTACCATTTCCCTTCTTCCCTGCCAGCCACTGCAGCTGTCTGTACTGAAACCAGGAGGAGGGAGCAACAGCAGCAGCAGGCAGGTTCCTCTACTATGCCTTCCTGCCCAGTCTCCCCAGGTGTTCCTGGGCAGCTCAGGAGCAGATGCAGGGATGGGGAATCCAACTGCTGGTGCTACTGTTCCTGGCTGAGCCCAGCTCCCCATGTACCCTACTCAGATTGGGGCAGGAGCTCCTCTGGACCTCCCCTGGACCCTGGTTCAGCCAGAAGCACTAGCAGGAGTGAGCAGGGGAGGTAGGAAGTGGGAGGCAAGGGGATGTAGCACTAAGCATGTGGAGGGGAAGAGAGTGGAGGATTCTTACCTGCTCCAGGGGCATAGGCCTCAGGCTGCTGCTTCCATGGCATGACCCAAAAGCAGGGGTCACCACTCCACTGCCCCCCCTCTGGATTTAACTCTGGTCATTGGTGTCCTGGCCCATGGAGGATTCCCTGCCATAAGTACAGCTTTTCCAGGACACCATTTTATTAACTTGTTTTTGAAGGAAGTTCAAAGGCTGGAGGAAGGGTTTTACAGTGTTAAAGGGAAACTACTTGGGATTAAAGCAACAACCAGAGAATTCTTACATTTCCACCATACTTGCTCCACTTCACTTATTAAAAAAGAATTTGTGACATTTAAAAAATGTCACTCCGTGTTTTGCACAAAGATGTTGCATTAATCTATGACATTTTGGCACAATATTGAAATGATGAAAAAAATCCCCCAAACAAAAAATAAACAACCCCTCCCTAAGCATGTATAAAATTATTGCAAACATTTTAAGCAAATACAAAAGACTGTGCTATAGCCAATATCAAAATAACAATGTGTATAAGCAAATGTGGGAAGAACCCCAAATTTCCTTTACCAACCCAATAAGGTCCCCATGTGCACCCATGCTTTCCTCCAGTAAGACACCGGTCTGCTTTTTTTGCTGGTAACCCGGGTGAGAGGTCATCTGTGGTCAAAGAGCAGAAGGCCCTCTTTTCTTCCCCTCTTCTCTCTCAGCAGTCCCTCTTCCTATGATTTATTCCCTGTCTTCTACTTCAGAAGTTGTAACGACTTTTTGGTTTCCTATCCTTACACAATGTAAAATTCACTTTGTTGCTGCCCTTCTCTTAGGCCCTGCTTTACCCCAAAAGCCCTCTCCCTCCCTGTAGGTTGGGGCTTCCCAACAAGGGGGCATCCAGAGCTGCTGTTTAAATTTTTATTGCTGCTGAGAGTCACTCTAATTAAAGCCCTGTGCCCTGGAGCATGTGTAAAGACTCCCATAGTCATCTTCCCCTTGACCAGGAGTGGTTCAGGGTTCTCCTCCCTCTGTGCAACCAAACAACACAGAACTGAGAGAATCTTGGGAAGGAGAAGAAAAAAAAATACGCTCAGGAAAGAGAAGGTCCATCTGCAATCAGAAAAGCTGCCTCAAGCTGTTGCAATGGGACAGCAAGGCAAATGATCCTGCAGAGCTTTTAGATAGTAGGATTTTAGGAGTGAGTGAACTAATCTCGGTGTAAACTGCCTGCAGGACCTCCATCCTCATCTACCTTGATCTTTTTACCATCTTTAATACACTTGACCATTCTCTTATGCATCAGTCTCCATAGGACCCATTATATAGCAAGATGCTTGGAAAATGTAGCTGCAGTAGATGATAATTTGCAGCAACAGCTTTTAAGAGCAATGATCACTTACAGAGTAACATTTCTCCCACAAACATTTTCCCAACCATGTATTATCCACTCAGTAACAGCAACGAAGCTGCTATTTAAGAACAAAATTTGTGAAGGCCAGATGTAATGTAATGTGATGTAATGTATGGACATGCCCTCCCACTCCCTTGCATTGGGTCACACTAATTTTTGTTGTTGTTGTCAAAAACAGACCAATTTTAAGTTTGTCAGTTAGAGTCAAGATTATAAGACTCTTAAGCTCTTGAGGTAAATCAAAACCAAGGTGCAGTTAAGTGGGAGTTGCACTGGTTGGCTGAAAACAGAAGCATAAACTTTTGGCTGACTATGCAAATAGATTACTAAAGAGCGGTCATGAACAAGTGTGACGGAAAAAGCCTCAAATGTCAACAAGGCTCTCTTTAATATGGGTCAAGGAATGGGCACTGGGCCGTTCTTTCTGGGACTCACAAGTAAAAGCTCCTCAGCTTGCTGCTTCAGTTGGATTACATGATTTTAAGGTAAGTGATGGCTGTTTTACAGGATGAAAGAAATACTTCACTGTCAGTCACAGAAAAAATAAGGGAGAAAAATAGTTGGTAGATAAACTGGTGAACAGTGGCAGAGAGAAAGACTTCCTTGCATTCTTCATATGTGTTCCTCAACTGACAACCACAATGCTGATGAAACGGTACCATGACAGAGGACATGTGGAAAAACAGGAAAAGCCATAATATGGGAAAACTTCACAGGACCAGGTCACTATGCTCATCTGTGCTACTGTGTGACAAATGCTTTCTCATTCAGCATCAGGAAGTCAAAACCTGCTAGGTGCATTCCAAAGGATATTACTAAACTTATTTTGTGTATAAACAGTTCAGCAAAATGTCTGTATGATAAATGACCTGTTCATCAACTAGCTCAAGAAGTAGGGTCATCAGCTTAGCATCCAAAGCTGTAAAATATGTCAGTTATTGAATAAATTGCTGATATTTGGAGAGTTAAGTGACAATCAATTATTTAATGCCACAGCTGCTGCAAGGCCATAGAAAAGAACTGCAGTAAAAACAAACAAACACAAAGATAATCAAGAGAGTTAAGAGGCTCAGGATAATTTTGATGAAGTTCCACCTTTGACCAAATCAGAGGTGTAGAAGACTTTGACTGTACTGGTAGTTTGGCACTTCTCATACCAAGTGACAGCCTCCCAAACAAAACTGTGAACTGAGAAGCAGGAGAGCCAATTAACTGAATTCTTTCACCCAATATGATCAAGTTTACCCTTTTAAAATTAATTGGCAAGTCAAAACCTGCTGTATGGGCAGATAGGCTAGGGACAGACATTACACATAAACCGATTTTAAGTAATCAGAAACTAGTTTAAACCTGTAACAACAGAAGTTGAGTGCACACAAATCAGTTTGAAAATGGCCAAAATTGGTTTGAGATAAAGCTGGTTGAATGTAGTATCAGACTTAACTGATTTGAGTCAAACTGGTTTATGCAATGTCTGTCCCAGTCCCCTTCCTAACTGAAATTAAACCAGCATCCCAGCATGCTCTCTGGGTTGGGCAGACGCAACATCCTGGACATAAGGGCAGGAGCTGTAGGGGATTGTTTGGAGACTCCTGGTCCTGGGCAGGACCTAAAACTGCACCCTGCCGGGAGTGAGGTGGCCTGGTGTGGCTCTCAGTGGCACAGGAGCCCCCAGGAAATGCCAGGCCAGTTACCACCCCAATGAAAGGCGGGTAGGAGTGCCTTAACCCTAGCCCTCACCTTCGGGTGGGTTATGTAACATCGGAGGTAGTGGGGCGTGGCACGGCTGTGGCCACCTGAGCCCTGTGAGGTGCAAAACCCTGAGGAACGAGAGTGGGGCCAGGCACAGCTACATCCAGATGACAGTGCTCCTGGCTTACAGCCGTACCAAGCTTAGGCCTCGTTGTCAGGCCTCAGTCATGCACACATTCAAACTGCCACCCTCTCGCAAGGTCTCTTTCATGCATCAACAACTCATACTGCCTTGCTCCCTCTTGAAGCGGGCCCCTTAGGTCATAGGTTTTACCTAGTTTGTACCTTGGGTGGCAGACATACTATCTTTTGGGCCTCTCCCACAACCTTCACTGGGGTAGTGGCCAGCCAACTACCTGACTGGGTCTAAGTTTGCCCTGGCCCCTTCCAGGGGCAACTCTATACATATAAATGTACTGGGCTTTCAGCCCTCTGGTTTCCCCCCTTCACTGGGCTCCACATCTCACACTGCCCACCTTCACTGGGGCCACGGGACTTCCCTACCCGGTGGGCTCAGGAGGCCACTGTGGCAAAGTGGGGCTGCCCAACTAGCCACAGTGCTAGTTTACCCACTTGCCTGTGGGCATGCCACTCACCTGCCATGCCTTGTTGTTAATTAATCAAGCTGTTAATTAAGACAGGAGGCTGCCCATTCTTGCCCCAATGCCAGGGGGCACTATCTGCGGCTCCGTTCCTCCCCTACACCGCAGCCCAAGCCTTGCAGCCCAAATCTCACTCCTCAGGGTCTTGCACCTACAGGGCTCAGGTGGCTGCAGCCATATCTGGCCCCACTACCTCCGATGTTACATAACCCTGGGGACTCCCATGCCACTGAGAACCCCACCAGGTCACCCACCCCCAGCAGGTTCAGTTTTAGGTCCTGCCCAGGACCAGGAGCCTCCAAACCATCCCCTACAGCTCCTACCCTTACCTCCAAGATGTTACATGGAGCCTTGCACCCAGGCAATATTACTGCCTGGTCTGCCAGCAGTGAACTGCTCTGTTTATATAGGCAGCCAGGGATCTAAAATGGCCGCTCTAATCAAGCACCTGCTGGCTGCTTGGCTCAGCTCTTAAAGTGGCAGGCACCAACAATGCCCTGCCACAGCTGATAACAGCTGATAAATGCTCTGTTATGGGGGGAAACCCTGTCCTAATCCTGTTGGGGCCTGGCCACACTCTCCTTAGCTCAGACCTGTTGAAGGGAAGGGAGGGCTTCTCTAGTGCCCCACCCCACTGCTTCTAGTTTGAGCTACTGCAGGCATATACCTCAACTTCTGGGATGTCTGTGCAATTACAAACCGGTTTAGCCTAGCCAGGTTAGACTAACCTGCAAAGACTGAATCAATTCAGGCTTAGGCTTTTTGAATGTCTGTCCCTAGCCAAAGTATCAGACCCTATGTACAGACTGTCTTATAGGAAGAATGAGAGCGATTGCATGAATCATTATTTGTATTCTTGTTCATTCTATGAAGAAACAAAAGAAAAAAGGATATGTTTAGAAGTGGAAAATTAAGTACTAGGCTAATAAAGAAAAAACAATGCAGTTCCTCTCTTACAGCTTGTTATGTATTCCCCAAGTGTGTTTGTTTGTATTACTTGCACAAAAAATAAAGGCCCAAATGAAACTGAATTCCCCTGAGGTTTTTTTTTCCTTACTTTATTATTGTATACTGCTTCATTCTATCTATGTTTTGTATCATCATATATTATGTTTTATTTTACTTTTGTTTAAACTGGTGTAATTTTATCAATGACTGAATTATAGTATTATATTACATATAATGCTATTGCCAAACTTATTGTACTGTTTTAGCAGTAAATAATCTACTAATATTGATACCCACTGTAGACTTCACTTTATAGAGGAAGCTCAGTCAATACTACTACTTTGATGTAGTATGTGTAAGCACCCCTAAAAATGCTTTGTAACTTACAAGAAACTTACAGCAAAATGTACCACAGAGTGCATATTAAAAATTAAATAATCGTAGAATCGTAGAATTTTAGGGCTGGAAGAGAACTCAGGGGGTCATCTAATTTAGCTTCTGTTCAAAGCAGATAGTAGTATACAATACAATAATAATAGTAGCTGGACATTTTTACACGCCTTAGGGGTGGGGAGGAGGGGTGCTTTAATTTGAGCAGCTCTGAGAGCTGCTCTAATTAAAGTTCCCGCTATGTCTTGTGTATCAGCATCCCTACAAGTCTGCTCCAAGAGCTGTAATTACAGTGTGTCGGGGTAGCCCCCAGGCACATCTGCAGGCAAGGCACTAATATGTTATTAGTAATGAGCATCTACTATATTTGTAGCTGGATATCTTTAGAGCCATTCTGCTGACTTACCCTGGCAGCTACACCAAGCAAGTCCTCATAATTCCAATAACAAAAGTAATCATAACTGTGATGACCTAGCACTGGGTTGAGAATATTCCTGCAGGGAGAAACATGAGGAATAAGCAAAATCAGATGAAAAGTTAGGATGAGTTATGTTCTTTATTGTTTAATAACAAAGGCAAACTCTAAAAGGTTTGGTCCATATCCAGCATGAAGTTATTGTATTATGAGTACATTTGTAATGGTGCCTGCTTAACAATAATACTTATTATTTCTACTGTGTACCCAGCTGAACAGTAAAGGTATCAGCTTTGCTGAAGTGAAAGCTGTAAATATCCTGTAAACTCTGTCTTAATTAGCAAGCATGAGTGGAGCCTCATTATGGATTAGCCGTAAAAGGGTGGAGTGCTTGTGAGGAGGAGTTGAGAGTTTTCTCACACTGATTACAGAAAATGTATGCTCGTGTCCTGCAGCTAAAGTCTAGCACTTGTTTTTTCTTGCTGGAAAGAGAAAAGTTGCTATACCTGATGGTTTTCTTTTAGTCAAAGAAGGATTAATTTGCTGTTTTCTTTCCAAATTATCAGAGGGCCGTTCTGCTTATATGGGTGTATATTTGACCTTGCTGAGAGAGAACTTTTTTTGCTTCTCTGACTAAAAAAAAGCTGTTTCGCAGAAAAAAGAAGCTGCCTGCTTTGACACCCTGAGCAGAAGAACTCTTTTGGCTTTCTTCATGGCTATTTAACACCACCAGATCACTATGAGTAAACTATTCAGAACTAGTAAGAAACGGAGTTTTCCTTTTTCTACAGATGGTAAAGTTATATTCCTTCTTTCCTATATTTTCTATACAATTGAATTTGTCTGCTATGATTGTCTGTCCTCTTCCTTGGACTGCCCAAATCCCTCTTTGTTGCACTCTTGTCCATGTAGAACACAATTGCTAGAGCTATTTTCCTTACCTACTGATTATTTAGTAAGTTATTTGATGTATATGCTGCCCTTCCCAGCAAGGGCTCAGAGCAGCTTAGAGTAAGAGAACAGAATAACTTATAAAACAGAAAAGTATCAAGAGAACAAAACAACTTAAAAAGAATATCAATATATAACAGAGACCACAAAACAATATCTCAGCATAGCTTTGTTTACTAAATGCCTACCCAAATAGGAAAATCTTACAGCAGTTCCAAAAGATTTCCAGGCTCAGCCTCCCCCCAAGACAAGCAGTCTGCCTACCTCCATTCCCTCTATCTTGTCTGGATTCAGCTTCAGTTGGTTCACTTGCATCTAGTTCCTAACTGCAGTGAGGCACTGGGAAAGGACTGAGAATGGGGGGCCAGGTTCAGAAGAGAGAAGAGGTAAAGCCGGGTGTTATTAGCATACAGATGGCACCTCACTCCAAATCTCTGAGCAGTCTTGCCCAGTGGCCTTATGCAGAAGCTCATTGTCCCCTATGTGTGCACCAACAGCTCACTTTGTATGCAATTAGTCACAATTATGTTGATTTTTTTTTAAAGAAACTCTATTAGTTCATAGAATACACGTTTGCATGTTCTCTATTTGTTATAAACAGTGGGCTTTGAACCCTTCCTTTTGATTAAAACAAGGGAGTAGGAAAAGTTTAGTTGGGATACAAATGTACTCCAGTACAATCCATCATCATTTGTAGCACATAACCTGTTCCAGGTTGCTTTTCTTAATAGAGTATCTGGTTGTGAAGCAGCTGCCACGTCAGAAGAGAAGAAAAGGTAGAGCTGGATGACATGCACCAAATTTCCGCGCAGTCTCACTCCGTGGCCTCTCATCATTATCCTGGTCTCCCCAGCTTGCCACAATCAAATTTAGGATCATAGTAAACTAGAGCTGGAAGGAACCTCACAAGGGCATCTAATCCAGCCCCTGCTCAAGGCAGAATCATCCCTGACTAAATCTTCCCAGCCACATCTGTCCAACTTGCTCTTGAAAATTGCCAGGGACAGAGATTCCATAACTTCTCCAGGTAGCCTGTTCCAATGCTTGACCACCCTCATAGTCAGAAAGTTCCTTCAAGTCTCCAACGTAAGTTTCCTCTGCTGTATCTTGAGGCTTTTGTTCCTAATTCTGTCTCCTATGGTCATGGAGAAAAACCCATCTTCATCTTCTCTGTATCTGAAGACCATTACAGAATTTTATGAACGACATGTGCCCCAGAGGCTGGGGGGCACAGCAACTGCTTGCAGGTGGCAGCAGTGGTGGACGCAGACAGAGGGGGGAGCTCCCGCAGGCAAGCAGGGAGCTTGGCGGTGTCAGCGGGGGGGGGCGGGAGGAGGAAGGGAGGAGGTGGCAAGCGCCAACTGGTGGTCGGTAACCACCTGCAGACGCTGCCAGCAGCTGCAGTGGCAACAGTTGGAGTGGGGTGGGGGTGGTAAGCGGTGATCGCCTGCAGGCGCTCGCAGCAGTGTTGGTGGCGCTTCTCAGGGGGTGCACTGCCAATCTCAGGGGATGCGTGTGTACCCCCTACATGCTGCCAATGCCGAATTTCCTCCGTCTTCTTTTCTCTAGACTAAATAACCCTAGCTCTCTCAGTCTTTTCTCATAAATCATGCTTCCCAGGCCTCTAATCAGTTTGGTTGCTCCCCAATGGACTCTTTCCAGTCTGTTCTTCTAGATGTCTGAAGCCCAGAACTGAACACAGTACTACAGGTGAGGTCTCATTAGCACTGAATAAAGCATAAGAATCACTTCCCTTGATTTGCAAATGACACTCCTGTGACAGTTACAGTTACTCCTGTTACATAAAACTTACATCTTCACCTTCTGCACAGCTGCACCATATCTTATCACAAGATAAATCATCCACTGTGCTTTGCAAAAATGATTCCATACTCACCACTACTGTGTTTCATTTTGTTTTGCTTCCAGTCTCTTTGCATCAAAACCTACGGTCTCTATTGCTTCAGGTTTGTGTCACTGTGTTAGCAGGATTTGTAGACTTTGCACCACAGCCTCATGTATGAAATGACTAGAGGTTCCAGAGTCCAGCAGGGTAGTCAGTATGGGGAACAAGTTTTGTTCTAGGACTCAGATACAGGCAGATAACAGTAGTTGGGGGTTCTATGGGCTGAGTTTGCCACAAACTTCATGGGCAGTGGATGTCTTGGGAACTTTGGACAACCCTGAGCCAGTTCCCTTCACCAGGCCCAGGATCACCGTTTTACCTTGACCTCCTTGTCGCAGGGCACCTTAGTGCCTACTCCTAAGAGAGGAGAAACTGCCAGGGAGAGAGCCCTGGCAGAACCAAGTGAGCACAGCTGTGGGTTGCCGGAGCAACTAAGGGGAGCCAGCTGCCTGTAGGGGGCAGGGCCTGGCCCTTATAAAGCCCAGAGCCGAAGCCAGGCTGGCAGTTCTCTGCCAGCAGCCTGGGAGGCAGGAGCTCTGGGAGTGAGGATGTGGAAGGGAGCCTGAGTCGCAAGTACAGCTCATGATAGCCCTGGAGGCTTGAGCTATGATAATGAGTTATGGCCATGCGGCTTGTGGTTATGTTACAGCCTAGGGGCTTGTGGTTTTGCTTTGTGTTTGTATTATTACAACCGGAGGCTTGGGTGAGGCTGTAGGGGTTGGAGGAGGCCTCAATCACAAGGACCCCAGAGAGTGTGGGGTGCCCTAGCACCAAGAGGGCGCATTATCTTCATAGCGCCAGCGAAGGCGCAGCTCGCACGCCAGTGTGTGAGCAACTGGCGGCGAGGAGCGCGGCCAGTGGGTCGCGGGTGCAACCCGTAGGTTGCGGACGGGGACCTAGACCCCGGAGTGCGTGTGGGGGGAACATAGACCCTGGCCCCAGGAAAGGGGCAATATTATCGAGTAGCCCAGTGTGGGCATGGTGAACCCCAAAGAGGGGGAGCGCCATTGTACGTTATTGAGTAGCCCAGTGTGGGCACGGCGAGCCCCAGAGAAGGGGGAGCGCCATACTGAGCAGCCCTAGAGAGCGGGGCCATACTGAGAAGCCCGAGATGGGCATAGTGAGTCCGGCCGCAGGCTAGTGCGGCAACACCCCTCAGACTGAGGCAGGGTGCTGCGGTTGCCCCGAGAAGACAGGGAGTAGCAGTGCGGTGAGCCAGGGTCAGAGAGGGTGGCCGTGCGGTTGGCCCATAGGACCGGGGCCCGCTAGGGAGTCCCTGAGTGGGACCGTACCATCAGGGGAGGCCCAGCGGGGGGCTGGGCACGAGAGAGACAGACCGGACAACGTCCATTACATCTGCGAGGCTTGGGGTGTGGTATCAGGGGAGGTAGGAGCCATGCATAGCCCATAAGGCTAGGGTGTCCGAAGAACACCCACCGTATCGGGAGACCCCCAGGGGGTCCGGAAGAACCGCGGGGACAGAGGTCCCGAGTAGCCGTGCCCAGGGAGTCATAGGCAGCCTCCCTAATATATTTCCAACAAGACGTGGCGGGCGAGAGTTAGAGGGTGTCTTGGGCCGGCCTGACACAGAGTGAGGGAACCTCAAGGAGATCACGGCCCTCCGTGAGGACCCCGCCATGACACTCCTCTCTGGGGGTATGTGGTGCATTCATGTCCTGGGGTCCCACCACTGCTCCTGCTGCTGGCAGTGTTCCTGTTCTTGTGGTATGGGGTGCCAGAGGCCCCACCTCCTCCCCACCCACTGACATGGGGTTGAAAGCAACCATAGCAGGGTGAAGCCCTGGAGGGGGCAGAGCATCTTTCTCTTTATCTCTGCATCCCTAAAAGCAGAAGTCAATTCAGATGGCTAGGTCCACAAATGCATCGAGTATCTGCTTCCTCAGCCTGACAAAGGGTGTTTGTGTCCAAAAGCTTACTAAGAAGAATTTTTTCAGCTATTTGAGGTGGTCTAATGAAAGATATCAGATTTATCCAAAGAACTTTGGCCTCAAAAGCACATACTTGCAGGCTAGAATGTCATATTTACCAGGGCTTCCTTCTATGTATCCTTAATATCATTCACTCCTCTTTTTGCTATCTCCATCCTTTGCTTTCCTCCTAAACTTCCCATGTATCTGCTCAGTGCCAGTCTCTTTCCATTTCTGTCATATCCTAACCAGTTGAGGACTAGTGCAGCAATGGAAAAATGGCAAGAACAGAATAAGGAAGGAAAAGGTAATAGATCCATTAATTTCTCCTGTAGGATGAAATGCTTATACTCTCTCACTGGTTCCACAGGTGAATCAAATTGACGCCTCTCTCCATTTCACTCCATTCAAGGCCCCACCCTGCAGATCAAATCAGTGCTATATGCCATGTGCTTTGTCTCCAAGCAATACTTCATATTTTCTGTGGAGCTGGAGGGAGGAGGCATGTGGGTTAGGTGGTGGTATAACAGGGAGCCAGAGGCTCCTGTTACTTTAAAGGGATGCTGCAGCAGGCTAAATAAGCTTACTGAGTAGAACCAATACCTGACCAAAGGCTAGCTGCTAGCAAGTGAGCAGGCCAGTAACAGCTAGGATAGTCCCTCTACCAGGGGTAGTTCCTATCTGAGGAGCTAGGGATGTAAATATTGTTTCAAAAAGTATTTGTTCAACCTACTCTAATTATATTGGTTAAACGGTTAGCCAGTAAGAGAGCAGCTCAGACACAACTGCTCCTGGGAGCCACACCCTGGCCTCTTTGGTGGGGGGAAGGAGGCAGTGGCAAGCCCCACCAGACAACACAGCTCACCTGAAGCCACATGCTAGGAGGTAGGGTGCACCTGTGAGGGAGCAGCTAATTGCTAAATTGATGAGTTATTAGGCTACCCACTGTTTTCCTCTTTAACCTCATAGACAAGGGAGGTACTAGTCCCTCCTTACCGCTCCCCCTTCCTTCCTCCTCGCTCCTCCCTCCCTCCTTCCTACCCTGACACCTCCTGGTTCTTGTTGGGGCACTGTGCAGCTTTCCTTCCCCTGACAGACTGCACCCCGCTGCCACCACTAAACAATAACTAGTAAGCTATCACTGGGTTTATCAGTTAAACGATTAATCATTTAGCCTTTCACATTCCTACCAGGAGGTACTGCATAGGGTCAACAGCTGGACAAAGGCCAGCTACCAGAAGATAAGCAGCTAAGGGAAGACATTTAGGCAGCCCAGAAGCCCCGGAAGCTGGGCTAGGCTGCAGCAAAGGAGGGCAGCTGGCCACCAGGTCAAAACGGAAGTCCCTGTGGGTGGCTGGAGAGTCACCTGACAGGAAAGGGTAGGAGGCACTGTAGCAAAATTGGGAAATCCCTGATTAGCCACAGTGCTAGTCTCCTACCTGCCTCTGGGCAGGCCGCCCACCTTTCTTACCTGCCATACCTTGTTGTTCAAAAATTAAGGTCTTCCTTAGGTGGGAAGCTGCCCTTCATATACCCTGTTCTCCTGGGCCTATGCATGCAGCTCCAACCACCCCTATACTGCAATCCAAGCCTTGTAGATGTTCCTAACAGCTGAGCTCTGCTCCAGCCTCAGGCCAGGCTCAATTCACCCCAGTGTTAGGCCTCTCACTTTCTTCCCTGTTATGGGCCACACTTATAATGCCTCCCTCTCACACGGTCTCTCTCATACTGCCTCTTTACGGGGCCGCTCTCATACCACTCCTCCTTTTCCTGGGGCCACACTCACCTTGCCCTTGTCCAGAGAGTCCTGGGGCTTGTTTCCCTGCGCTCCCTGGCCAGCAAGCATGCAGCCTTTTGGGCCTCTCCCATGACCCTCATCTGAGTGAGTGCTGGGAAGTTTGCAGAATACTGAAGTGTATGAATCTCTTCCTCTAGTCCAGGGGTGGGTAAAATACGGCCCACGGGCTGCATCTGGCCTGCAATGCCATTCTGTCCGGCCCATGAGGCCCCAAGAAATTTTTTAAAAATTAATATTTATTTGCCTCTGGCTCCAGTCAAAAGTGACAGGAGTCAGGGGCATTAGGACCCAGCGGAAGCCAGGCACCTGGAAGAGCAGGTCCCACCCCGCCCCTACAGCCAGGGACCATGCAGGCTGTTCCTGCCCATGCCGTAGCCAGAAGCTCAGGTAAGAGCAGGTTGGGGGCATGCTGGTCCCTGTCTGGCCACGAGGCTGGGGCGGGGGGCTGGGAGCGAGGGGGTGCGCAGGAGCCAGCGCTGGCAGGGCCCAGAGCAGGGTGGCTCCCCTCTCTCCCTGCTGGGGCAGCCCAGTCTGGCTCTATAGAGCTCAGGCAGCTGCACCCCAGGCTCCTGCCAGCCTGCTCTGGGCCCCACCGGCACTGGCCCCTGGGCACTGCCTGGCTGTTGCTGGCTCCCAACCCCCCTGTCCAGCCTTGGGTCAGCACGGGGGCCACCTGGGGCTGCTGGGGGCGGCATGACCTGGCGGGGACATGGCCCAGGGCACGGGGAGGCAGTGGGGAACTTCCATCCTGTGCCTGAGGCTTGGAGCAGCAACAGCCTGGCTGCCCCCCATGGGAGGCTCTGGTGGGTGCTGCCACCCCAGGGGGGAGGCCTGGGCCTCCCTGCCCCTCAGGGGCCCAGCAGTAGCTCGCTCCCTGGCCCCAGGATGGGCGGGGTGACTGTGCCAGGAGCGGACGCGGAGCCGCGGACGCTTTTCTGCTCTAGAAGTTCCTGTGGCCACGAGGAGCCCACGGGCCCTGGGGAAGCTCCTCGCCACCCCCCAGGGGCAGCACGGGTCACCTCCCATGGCTGCTGGGGGTGGCACAACCTGGCAGGGTCCTGGCCCAGGGCACGAGAAGCTCGGGGAGGCTGCAGCAGCTTTCAGAGGAAAAAAGCAGCCATGGCTCTGATCCAGCTCCTGGCGCAGCCTCCCACCCGTCCTGGGTCTGGGGGGGCAAGCTGCTGCCAGGCCGCTGGGGCCCTGTGGGGCAGCAGGGACTGGGCCTTCCCTCCAGGGTGGCGGCAGCTGCTGGGGATGCCTATGGGTGGGGGCAGCCAGGCTGTTGCTATCCCAAACCTCAGGCGCAAGATGCAACTTCCATGCCGCATCCCTGGACTTCCTGTGTCCTGGGCCACGTGCAGCCACCGGTGGCCTCAGGTGGCCTCTGCACTGCCCCCAGGGCCGGACAGGAGCTTCCCCAGGGCCCCTGGCCTTCTGGAAGCTGCAGGAGCTTCTAAAGCAAAAAAAACCAAACCAGTCACTGCTCTGCTCTGGCTCCTAGCTCAGCCTCCCTGCTTGTCCCAGGGCCGGGGGGCAAGCTGCTGACAGGCTGCTGGGCTCCTTCAGGGTGTGTGGGGGGCTGGGCCATCCCTCCAGGGTGGTGGCAACCCCCAGGCTGCCTGTGGGGGTGGGGCAGCCAAGCCTTTGCTACCCCAAGCCTCAGGCGCACGATGTAAGTTCTGTACCACCTCCTTGGGCTTCCCATGTTCCAGGCCACATCCCCAGGAACTCGTGCCACCCCCAGTGGCTCCAGGAGCCTCCCACACTTCCCCCCCAAGCCTGACAGGCCCTTCCCTGGCAGCTGCCAGAGTGCAAACGCGGCCATGAGGCTTGGGGCAGCAAGTGCCCGGCTGGCTCTCCCCTTGAAACGCTTCCTGCAAACCCCACAGCCACACCCTCCTCCAGACACAATCACACATCCCACAAATACCACACACACATACACAGCTCCCCACAAACCGCACATCCACCCACCCATACCTGTTGCACACCCCACACATTATACAAGAGTAAGACTACATTTTGAGCTATTATGCAATCACTTCTACATATAAAGCACAAACACACAGGTATCACAACAAAAATATATATTTTTAATTAAATTAAAATATAATATTATGGGTATTTGATTTTAGTACATAATTTGGTTTTTTCCCCGGTTCTAAGATAGCAAAAACCCTCTCCTCCGAAGGACCCTCTCCTCCAGGGGCAAGGGGAGGGACTTCCAGTAGCAAGGGTCAAAGGTCAGGGGTGGGACTTCTAGTCCCAAGATGGCAACCAGGGGCAGGGCACCTGTCAAGGGGCAGAGTTACCCATGTGGCCCTCGACAGCTTGCCAAAACTTGCTAAGCAGCCCTCCGCCCAAAATAATTGCACGCCCCGCTCTAGTCCCTCACCGGGTCGCTCACCCAGCTGTTCTGAATTAGGGGCTCCTGACTTGCACCGTTATTTACCCACAGCACTTCCTCAGCCGCCCCATCCAATTGGCCTTTGGCCCATCTGTGGCCTTAGTCACCTGAAGGATTACCTGGACCTAACCTGGCCCCCATGTTAACAGGGCCTACCCTCGAGCCCCCTGCTCACCAGGGCCCACTTTGTGCCCTTTCGTCACAGGGCCTCATCTCAGCCCCCCTGTTCACAGGGTCTCACTACTCACCCCTCTCGGTATTCACATGTTGTAACCATATCCCAGTGCCTAGCTCCGGCCTCTCTCCTTGGGCTCTGACCCCTCACTCTTACTGGGCTCCTTGCTCCTCCCCCTGCCATACACACAGTTGGGGCTCCTAGCCTCTGGGCTCCTTGCCTCTTCACTAGGCTCCTTGCCCTTTGCTAGGCTCTTCAGGCCTCCCAACTGCCACTCTAGTGCAGGCCGTTAGGCGCCCCACTACACCCTGCTCTACCCCTCTGCCTTCAATGAGGCACATACTCCTCCCCTATGCTGGGGTCAAACACCCCCGCCACTGCAGGCTCAGGTGCCACTCACCCTCACCAGTGTATCTGGCCTGCTGCTCTGACTCCTCAGGGTCCTGCACCCCACGTGGGCTCAGGTGGCTGCAGTCATGCCTGGCCCCAACTGCCTCAGATGTTAAATGACCCACCCAAAGGCATGGGCTGGGATTTAGGCACCCCTACTTGCCTTCCACCAGGGTGGTAACTGGCCTGGCATTTCTAGGGAGCTGTTCCACCACAAACAGCCTCACCAGGCCACCAATCCCCAGCAGGGTGCAGTTTTAGGTCATGCCCAGGACCAAGAGCCTCCTAACCATCCCCATGCACTCTTGTCCTTACCTCCTAGTGTTACCAGAGCAGCAGCTCTACTGGGAGATGTTGTATCTTCAGTGCCAGTCATCAGACTGCTGCCTCCAGCTCTGCTGGCCTGGATCTTAAAATGGCTGCTCACCAGAGTTGGGCCGCACCTGCCAGTTGACTCTTCAGGCTCTTAGTGTCAGACACCAAAGGTGCTCTGCCACAGGCACATAAACCAGTGTCTGAGACTAGGCAGAGTCTAGTCCTGCATACTGCTGGGGGAGGAGCTCCTGTCTATTTGTGTTACCCAAATGCCATGGGCCCTAAGGCCCACCCAACTAATTAGTGGCCCCTACAGTGTGGGGCCAATGAATAACACACCAAAATGCTTGGGACAACTAATGCAAAAACAGGGTGGGAGTGTCATGGGGGTCAAAGGGTCAAAACATGAAAATAAGTGCAACTGAGGGGGACACCAAGCAGAGCCCCCCAGACTGTACCCACCGGTCCTCAAAAGCATCCAAGGAGCTGGTGGACACCATCCAGTGGTGCTCTCACAGGAGATGCATGCCTCCCGAGGCTGGGGGGGCACAGTGACCGTCCACAGGTGGCAGCGGGGATGGTGGCGGTGGGGGCATGGCAGCAGTGAGTGGGGAACACTCGCACTAATGTCAGTGGCAAGGGCGGGCCAAGTGGGGACTGTCCGCAGGCAGCCGCAGTGGTGAGGGCGGGTGGTGATCCCCCAATGGCCAATCACCAACCAGGGGTCCCCCTGCGGCTAGACACCGAGCCTGGAAGTGCCAGTGGCACTTCTGAGGGTGGGCACCAGCTCTCTGCCTGCCTCTCCCGCCCATCGCCTAAGCCGTGAGCGCTCGCTCTCAGGGGCAGCAACAGCACTCTCAGGGGGTGCACATGCACCCTCATGCACCTCCTACACATCGCCTATGGGTCCTCTGCCCAGAAATGTGCACAGACGAGTGACAGAAAAACGGCCCCACAGTCTCCAGGCACCTTGCTGTCCTGAGCCTCCTTCCTGGCCATGTACAGGGCCCACTTGGCCAAGGCCAGGATGAGGTTGACCAGGAGGACCTGGGAGTTGGTGGGACTGTGGATGGGGTGCCCAAAAATAAGAAGATGGGAGGTGAAGTTCAACCAGAACCTCAGGAGTAGGTTCTGGAGGTGGAGGTGGAGATGGAGGGGCTGCAGCCTGGTGCACTCAAGTGTCATGTGCGCCAGGGTCTCCCTCTGCCCACAGAAGGGGCAGGAGATCAAGGTGTCTGTGCAGCTTGCCACATACATGCCCATGGCAATGGCTCCATGGAGGAGCCACCAGCTGAGTTCCCCAGTGGCTCATGGGATGAGGGTGGAGTACAGGCTCAGCCACTGAGGTACCCCAGCCACACCCTGGGGAGGAGCTCTTGAGAGAGAAGGGCTATAGGAGGCACCCAGGCAAGCACCCAAGCCACCCAAGAGTTAGGATGAGAGGGCTGAGGGAGGCACAATTTATGGGGCTATTGACTCAGAGTAGGGAAGGCTTTTAATTTGCAGGGCAGCTTTCTTGTATTTATGTTGTGTTTAAACTGGAAACTAAGGGACTGGATTGTGGCTATGGGGAAGGTATGGAAACCACACAAGGGTGCCTGGCAGGGCATCCATTTTCAGGTAGCCTAGCCTGGGTTCAGGGACCCAGAGGGATGTGGGCTGGTGCAGGCTGAGACTGAGGCTGGGAGAGTCAAGACCAATGGGAGTGGTCCAGCCTGGGGTCAGGGACCCTGAGGTCAGGAGAATAATGCAGTGGGAGCAGCTTGGACTAGGGCCAGATCCAGAGGGCTGAGCATTAGGATAGAGGCACAGTAGCTGAACTGGGGCCAGGGATCCAGAGAGTGGAAGGCTAAGGCCACAGCAGGGAGACCAAAGCCAGAGCAGGCTGAAACCTAAAATGGGTGGAAGCCAGACTATGGCCAGGGCCCCAGGGAGAAGACGGCCTTGCCAGGGCCAGGCTAAGTGGATTGGTTGGTTAACAGATGGGGCCACCAGGCCTAGTGGACAAGTTAAAGTAACATTTGTGAGGCATGGGCGTGACTACAGGGGAGAATGGAGACTATGAATGACCCTTAAGGTAACTGGTGCCCTGAGGCACTGATGGGGCCAGGAGGCCACCCACTTAGTGCTTAAAGTGCAGGACTGGGGTAAGCTGTGCATGGGAAGGAAACAGACTAGGGCTCACTTTGGGGCCCTGAGGTAGCCTCCCTTCTTCAATAAAGTAATTCTCACAAGGCATGGCAGGTGAGAGGAAAAGGGAAGGTACCTTGAGAGCTGGAGTGGGGCAGGAGGTGCATGGCCACCAGGGGGCATCATGGCTAACCCTGAGGCCTGGTCCTACTACAGTAGAGAGATGAAATAATGTTGAGGTAATATTGTGGGACCGTGTTAGGGCCTTGTTCCATGTTGCACTTTGAGCTGCTCACATGTTGATTGGTGTTAGTGCTAGCTCAAGTTTGGAGCAGTCACACCTTAAGGCTAAAATCCTCTGACTGTCCCTTCCTTCCCTCCTGCCCCACCTCCCTCCCCACTCTCTCCCCTTTGCACAGGTATGATTTGCCATTAGAGAGCTGAGGAGCAGGGGACTAACTAGGAGCTATAGCTGTTGCCAGTACAGGGCTGGTGATCCAGGACAGGCTTTTATCTCTGCTCTAGATGGGGGGGGTGTGAGATTGGGCTTGATGGGAGGCAGGAACATGAAGCTGGGAGGTGGAAAGTTAATGGGGATGGGGGTTGGGGAAGAGCACTGAAATGAAGGATGTCAGCCACTGGAAGGAAAAAAAAGTTTAAAAAGAAATAAAAAGGAAGTAAATTAAAGAGGGTCTCATGTTTTAATAAATTGGGGTTGAGGTGTGGGGGGAGCTGGTTGTGCTTCCTGAGGTGGCTGGGAAGTGGGAGCAGAGAGAGAAAGTGCTTTTGGTGGAATTATTGCTCCTGCCCCAGGAAGCAAGTCCCACTTCATGGACACCTGCTCTGCCCCCTACCTTGGCTTTTATTTGCCCCCTTTCCCCAGACCCCATTCCTGAACCTGCCCATGCCCTGTGACCCAGCCAGCTGGCATGTGTTCTGCAGGCTGTTTGTGTGGGGTTGCACCCCTGGAGGTGGGAAGGTCACACTCCCAGAGGTGGGAGGGGGAGATAGCTTGGTGCCAGAACTCATAGACGGTGGAAGGCCGCAGCTAATGGGGCTTAGCCCTCCAAACGTGGGGCAGCAGCTGCAGCACAGAGGGTCGCAGGGCAGCTCGGGCATGAGCTCTGGGTGGCTGCAACAGGAGGGGAGTAGCGCATACAGACACACGCATAGCTGCAGCCTGCAGCAGCCCAGCAGTGTGCAGAGCACTGCCCACCACAGCAGGTAAGTCTGTCATGGAGAAGGGGCATGGGGGCAGATCAACACCCCCCACAGTGAGGGAGGGAATAGGGCAGAGGCAGGGGTGAATGGGGCCCTGGGCGGGTCATGGGACACTCGGAGACCAGGTGGCTTATCTAGGGGAGGGGGGAGGGCTCCCACCACTGCGTCCACCCCAGCGGAGACTCGGGGAGCTTGTGCCCCCCAGCTCTGTGCACAGGACGGAGGCGTGCTGCCATTGTGGGCTGGGCTCTGTGCCCTGCTGCCTCAGAGCAGTGCGATGTCATGTACCTGCAGCCACCTAGTGGGCGGGGGGATGCACTGCAGTCAACGTGCAGCAGGCTCATGGTGTCTCGCCGCTTCCAGAGGTAGCAGCAGTGGGGCACAGAGCCCAGCCCGCTGCGCCCATAGATTTGGGGGCACGTATCCCCTGGGCCTCTGCCCAGGTGCACACAGTGGCAGGAGCCTCTCCCCGCACCCCTAGGTGAGCTGCCTATGCTCTGAGTGTCCCACGACCCACCCCAGCCCCTGTTCCGCTCCCTCCCTCACTGTGGGGACATCAATCTGCCCCCCAAGCCTCCTCCCCATGACAGACTTACCTGCTGGGGGGGCGGTATACACATGCATGCAAGCATGCACAGCCCCCCACAAATAATATATTCTCCCTCTGCCAATGCCAGAACTGCTGCCTGGGCAGTAGAGATCGGGGTGAAAAACTTATCCACAGACAACAGGGAGGTGGGGGAGGTGACACTGCATCTTGGGATGCTGGAGGACTGCAACTTGGGTGGCTCATCTGTGGGAAATGACCACACATTAATGGAATATGAGCTGGGTAACATGGATCAGAAATAAACCTGCCCTGGAGTGGTGTGACTTTAAGCTGCCTAAAGTATGCTGAAAACTAATTTCAGGTGTTAATGTGTAGACAAACCAGAAAACAATCCAAGAGCTCCAGACGTTGCCTAAAATTAGCATGTAGTAAGGTCCACAGTGTTTGGATGCAAAATATGGCTTAACCCTAAGGGCATTTTTACACATGCATGTGTTGCAGCAATGGACGCTTTGAAAAGCGCCCAGCAATGTGACACATACAGTTGTATAAGTGGCAAAATGCATAGTGCTGAGAAAATAGTGCACCTTTGAACTAAAATACTTCAGAAGTGCTTTAGTTCAAAAGCACACCACTGCCATTTTCTGCTCGCTAATGCGCATTTCAGTGCTTATACAACTGCACGCTGTGCAGTGCAATGTGTCTCAGCTCACATGAACAGTAGACTCAATTAATCAAGTCTGTTCCAAAGTGGGAGATCTCCAGCGGGTTGCTGGAAAAAAAGTATGCGTATAAATGCCCCATGTGATTGGTTCTATAAGGCTGTAGTGAGCCTTTTGTTAGACTTGAGCAATCCTTTCTTTTTTTTTTTTTTTCTTTTTTAAGATATACACATGGTTATGAATATGTAATTAATTCAACTTCAAACATACAACTTAATTCAGTTAAATACCAAATAATAGATTAATACAAAACACTATAACACATCAGTGCTGGAGATGCATGGAATAGGAAGAGTACTAAGCACATCATGTGAATTATTCCCAGTCCTGTCAGCAAGAAACAAAAGGTAACAGTTTTTCAGAATTCATTCATTTTAGTTTCTATATGAGAGACTTAGGCTGAACTTTCTTTTCCTTGCTCTAAGTGGGATAAAATATCAGAACTAATTAAGTTTTCAGTGAAACATTGTGCAATGGGATGTCATGGAATTGTTTTCTCTTGTTTCTCTTCTCTCTCCTAGCCCTGCAGGTGAGCAGTTAAGTGAAGCTGACAAGATGTTACATTAAAGCTAATAAGTGCTATTTATGAAATAGACTACTGAACACACTGCAAGATATGTTCCTAAGTGAGGGGCAGGACAAGGCTCTCACTGGGATTGTAGAGAGGCAGCAGCAAGGCACCAGACTGCCATGCGTAGACCCTGAGATGGTGCGGAGTCACTTGGAGGAACTGGATGCCTTTAAGTCGGCAGGCCCAGATGAGCTCCATCCGAGGGTACTGAAGGCACTGGCTGACATCATTGCACAGCCACTGGCGGTAATATTTGAACATCGTGGCGCATGGGCCAGGTCCCGGAGGCCTGGAAAAGGGCCAATGTGGTCCCCATTTTCAAGAAGGAAAGGAAGGAGGACCCAGGCAACTATAGACCAGTCAGTCTCACCTCCATCCTAGGCAAAGTCTTCGAAAAAATTATCAAGGCTCACATTTGCGAGAGCCCGGCAGGACAAATTATGCTGAGGGGGAACTAGCACGGGTTTGTAGCAGGTAGATCATGCCTGACTAATCTAGTCTCTTTTTATGACCAGGTTACAAAACGCCTGGACGCAGGAGTAGGGGTTGATGTCGTATACTTAGACTTCAGGAAGGCCTTCGATACGGTATCCCACACCATACTGGTGAACAAGTTAAGAGGCTGTGACTTGGATGACTACACAGTCCGGTGGGTGGCAAATTGGCTAGAGGGTCACACCCAGAGAGTCGTAGCGGATGGGTCGGTATCGATCTGGAAGGGTGTGGGCAGTGGGGTCCCGCAGGGCTCGGTCCTTGGACCGATACTCTTCAATATCTTCATCAGCGACTTGGATGAGGGAGTGAAGTGTACTCTGTCCAAGTTTGCGGATGACACAAAACTGTGGGGAGAAGTGGACACACTGGAGGGCAGGGAACAACTACAGGCAGACCTGGACAGGTTGGACATGTGGGCGGAAAACAACAGAATGCAATTCAACAAGGAGAAATGCAAAGTGCTGCACCTAGGGAGGAAAAATGTCTGGCACACCTACTGCCTAGGGAATGACCTGCTTGGTGGAACGGAAGCAGAAAGGGATCTTGGAGTCCTAGTGGACTCCAAGATGAACATGAGTTGGCAGTGTGACGAAGCCATCAGAAAAGCTAACTGCACTTTATCGTGCATCAGCAGATGCATGACGAACAGATCCAAGGAGGTGATACTTCCCCTCTATTGGGCGCTGGTCAGACTGCAGTTGGAATACTGTGTGCAGTTTTGGGAGCCACACTTCAAGAGCGATGTGGATAACCTGGAGAGGGTCCAGAGAAGGGCCACTCGTATGGTTAAGGGCTTGCAGGCCAAGCCCTATGAGGAGAGACTGGGGCACCTGGACCTCTTCAGCCTCCGCAAGAGAAGGTTGAGAGGTAACCTTGTGGCTGCCTATAAGTTCATCACGGGGGCACAGAAGGGAATTGGTGAGGTTTTATTCACCAAGGCGCCCCCAGGGGTTACACGAAATAATGGCCACAAGCTAGCAGAGAGCAGATTTAGACTGGACATTAGGAAGAACTTCTTCACAGTTAGAGTGGCCAAGGTCTGGAACTGTCTCCCAAGGGAGGTGGTTCTCTCCCCTACCCTGGGGGTCTTCAAGAGGAGGTTAGATAAACATCTAGCTGGGGTCATCTGAACCCAGCACTCTTTCCTGCCTATGCAGGGGGTCGGACTCGATGATCTATTGAGGTCCCTTCTGACCCTAGCATCTATGAATCTATGATGAGTTATATTTAAGTGTATCTATGCAAGAATAGTGGGGGGAAATGGGTTTAGCTAAAATAGGGCTCAACTCATAAGCAGATTAACTCAATGGGCCAGCAGGGCCCGGGTCCAGGGGCCCCTGCCAATCAGGGGCCCCCAGATGCCTGGGTTTCCATGGGAAACTGCGGGTGTCCCTTGCAGAAGAGCAGTATTCCAGCCTGCAATGGGTCCTGCTTGGGTTTGCTGGGAAATGCAGGGGAGGCACCAGCCTCTTCCCAGTGGGGAAGCTGGGCCAGGGCTGGGAGTGCTGTGGCTCTGCAGGTGGCCCCCCATGCCTCTTGGGATTGGTGGCTACAGGGGGGCTAAGGCAAATTTTTGGGGTGACTACAGCCCCCCTCCAAGCCCTCCCTAGCACAGCCCCTCTGTATGTGTGTGGCTGTATGTGGCTAGGAACACAGCCGGGCAGCCAACTTCCTGCAGGTAAACTGAATTGGGAAAAGTTGGGGGGAGGAGGGAAGGAGCATGGGGCGGGCAGATTGACACCCCACAGGGAGGGATGGAGTGGGGCAGGGGCTGGGGGCACTGTCCAGCCGGGTGGTACATAGGATCCAGAGCTGGGGCAGGGAGTGGGATGGAGCTACAGGCAGCTCATCCAGGGAAGGAGGGGGGAAGGGGGAGCCCCAAGCCCACAGCCCGCATTCACCCTTGCCTGCTGATCTCTGCTCCAGCTCTGGCAGGGGAGACGGGGCCAGAGGGCAGGGAGGAGAGGTGGGCAGGTGCCGCCCTTCCCCAGCCTGGCCAGGTCTACCCAGCCTTCTTCACAGGAGGCCCGCCCCACCCTTGGCAGTGGCTGCACCAGGAGGGGAAGGGGCCCCTCCCACCCTGGAGTCTAGCTTCTACAGGGTGGGGGGCAGAGGTGGGCTCTAATTTTGTGTTTGCTCAGGGCCCCAGTAAATCTTAATCCGCCTCTAGCTCAATTTCTGGGATTGCCCAGAGAAGCCAGTACGATAACTCCTTACTTTGGCCCAGTCCTACAAAAATTAGAGAACTGTGCTTAGCTTTGAGTATCTGAATCAATGAGACTATTCAAATGCTTAAAATAATCAAGTACATAAGTGTTCATAAGGAAAGCATAACATTTTAGTAGTAAGGCATGTTCTAATTTTAAGTGCAGCAACTGCAATCAGATTGCAATGTTCATATCTTCTGCCAAGTTATTTAATTTGAATGTCAAATCCAAGGATATTGTTCTTCCACCCACCTGAGGCCCTTTCACAATATTTCTAAGTTACTCTCCCTAATATTTATGTTCAAAGATTTAAATCCTGCCTACAATTAGCATAATGTTCCTTTAATTGCTGTGAAACACATATGGATCCCAGAGCAGATTTGGCTCTGTGGACTAACTGCCAACAGCAAGTAATACAGGTTCTTCTTGTTTTGAGAGAAACCAAATGGTTGTACCTCCTCTTTATTTGTCAGTCTAGACTCTATGTTAAAAATTAATCCACATACCTGCCCTATTAGTAGTTGGTGAAAATGCCTCTTAGATTCTTCTATGTTATCCATTCCCTAAAACAGAACGGAGATTCTAGCTTTTCCTTATAGGTCATGGAATAAATTAATGTTTTCTCAAATACTTAATATTTTTTAATTAACGTATGTTTTAAAATGTGCAGATACCACATTGTCAGTTTATGCATAAAATAACAGAATCACCCAGATTCTGCACCCAAGCCTGTACTCTTTTAAAACAGGGACTGTGAATCAACTCTACCTATGGAAAAACACCGAGCAAATATTACCATTCAAGACACAAACTGACAGAACGTGAGGTGTTGTCCTGATAATACTGAGTAACATTAAAAAAACCCACAAACAGACAAGGAGGTTCCTGTTTGTGAAGATATAAGAGAATTCCCAGTTTAATATTTTTGTTAAATAGTCACAAAGTATCCTGAGAGTGCTGCCAAAAGTTATGATTGACTAACAGTTCCCATTATAGAGGATTCTGATTTCAGTTACTTATAATTTTGGAAAACCTTAACTATTTGGTCTAAATTCCCCTGTAATGCATTGTTGCTTCAAGTTTGTTTTTTGTGGGTGGGGGCAGGGAAGATTTAGTAATTCTAGAGCATGAAATTAAGAAAAAGATACTTTGATTTGTTTGTGCTAATAAATGTGCTTATAACCATTTCATTGATAACCCCAGAGAAGAAACTTTTAAATTCTGCATGACAGTTATTCTGCTGTCTGAAACATTCCTTTTGCTGTTCATTTGAAAATTCACCCAGGTTTATCCAGTGTATAGCCCCCAAAATTTTCACTTTATATATGCACAGTAGATACTTGTTAGAGTTTGGCAGCCATATTCTATGAAGCTCCCTCCAGCTTAGGGTAAGACTTAGAGAAAAGGATAAAACTTTCATTTTAAAGATTATTTGTACTAATTTAGCATGTACTAAAGTAGATTTGTCTTGACTGGAATTGTATAAAGCATTACTTACATGGAGCTAACAATCCTGATCTAACATACCACAACTCAAAGATATTCAGGAACCTAATTTCCGTGGATGGGATAGGAAATATTCAAAGAAGTGATACAAAATCCAGCAGAAAAACTTGTTGGAAAGTGTAAGCAAACTAAGAAAAGGAGGACAAATAGCAAAACAGCACTGTAAGAAAGATGTAAACCAGTCTACTTCTGGGAAAGCAGGAACAGTAAAAGTATTATGTAAATAAGTGAAGAAATCATAAAGATTGGACAAGCAAAGGTTTGGGGGAAAAGAGACTAAAAAAACAAAGCATCAAAAAAATAAGGTATGGAAACAATATCCATAAATGTAAAGTTGTATGGAAATAGAATCAGGCCACTGACATACAAAGTAAAAATAGCTGCTGGTGAACTGACAGTAGAAACTAGTAGTCATTCCTCATTTCAGGTAAGAGAACAGTGATATAAAACTACCTGTGTATATAAAGACTCCTGAAATGCTGTAAAATCACTGGAAAGACTCCTGAATTGCTGGAAAATTATGAAATTGTTTCAAGGCAAGGCTTGTGTAAAACAAGGGGGCATGTAATCTTATGATCGTGAACTGCACATAAAGCATGTTAGATAAGATAGAGATTGTGGTATTGGATAATCTAGAGTTAAGCTTCTTATGCATATAACTTGAATTAATGATGATACCATTAGAAAATTAATTATGATACCACCTTAGAAAATCAGGACAAGTCACTTAGAATAAACACCCAAAAATGCAGTGTTTGCATCTAGGAAAAAAAGGACAATAGATGAAATACTGAAGTGGTAGTAGGCATAGAAAAAGTAGATTTTTATGCATACATAAAATACTTGATCAAGACTCAGTTTCATCAAGGATCTGTCTGAGTGACAAGACTACACAGAATTTACTATAATTATAGACTGACAGAAACATTCTGTTTGGTATCAAAGTGCAAATGCATCAGATTAATATACTGACAAAATTACTTTGTGGACTGGAAGCAAGTGCATTTAGGGAAACAGACACCACTAAAGGAAATGGAGGCCATGGACACAATCTCTGTCCCAACTGGCCCTGCCACTGCTGCTCCCGAGGGCACAGGCCCTAGTAGTTATGCCTCAGAAGACCATAATAGTTGGGTTATTGCAGAAGACAAACAGATGACAGAATGCCAAAGAAAATCATGCAAACACAGCCATGGTCAGTCTGCCCTAGAGGCTGGCAGCCAACTAGACGGTTAGATACTGGGGCACAGGGGACCATGGCCAAGCTGGACTTACTGGATAAACAAGCCTGGAAAGGAATGAAAGGTGACACTACACTCTGTATGTCTGCAAAGATGACCTGAGATGAAAAGCAGCAGCAGTTTACTTGTAAAGCTTCAGTGAACCCTTGGAATCAGAACAGCACTCCTTTTTTCACAATTTAAATGATGCAAATTATTTGACTTAAAATGATGGAACTGCCCTTATTTATGTTCCTACAAAATGTATCTGTTGCTATGAGGTCTAAGTATAAATGTGTAAGTAATGCATGTGGTCTACTCAGCAAAAGAGAATAAAACCTTGATGCGCATGAATTTACTAACAATATTTTGCATATCTGTCGCATTTTTCTTCTGAGGATCTTAGAGCAAGCATTTTTTGTGATATCTTTTATTGGACCACCTCTACAGTTGGGAGAGCTGGTGGACAAGCTTTTGGGCATCAAGGGCTGTTCTTCAGCTCTCCCAACTACTGTATACACTTGGTCCAATAAAAAATATCACAAAAAATCCTTGCTTCTCCAGCATTTTCATTCTAATATAATAAAAAACCTTAGTGTGTCTGTCTGTCTGTCTGTCTGTCCATTATGCTTTATTCATGCTCTGACTGGTTGTCTCGGCAGCCAATCACAATGCTGACTAAAACAACCGATCAGAGTGCTCTGCACAGACAGACACACACGGCACAGCGTCACCATGCTGGCAGAAACTGAGGGGCCGAAGTAGGGGGGTGAGGCCAGTAGTGCTGGTCTGCCCCCTGGCCCTGCTCCTTGGAGGCGGCGGCAGCGCAGGGTGCTGGCAGTGCAGCACTGGCCTCGGCTCTCTGCTCCAGCCTTGCCGCCACATCCAAGGGGCGGCCACGCCCCACTCCAGCAGACAAACAGGAGCAGAGGATGGGGGACACAGGGGGTGGGGGGGGCCACAGGGCCGGAGGCAGAGTGGCTGCAGCGCTCCATCCCTGCCTGCTCCCTCCCCATCATTCATGAGAGGCAATTTGCTAGTTATGGCTATAACAACACTCCAACTCTATTTATTCCTCAAAGCACGTCTGTGATCTTAATTTAACATATGTAAACACTGAATCATTGTGAGTTTTCTGACTTACCTAAAGTCACATATAAAGTTGGGGTGGGGGGAAAGGACATGAATCTAATACTCAGAATCCAATACTCTAGAAATAATCTAAAAAATGTATGCCCTCTCTCTCTGTCAACTTTAATTTTATATAATAACGATGCTCTGAAACTCTAGGGACTGGGTCATCTTAAATTTCCCAAGAGAGTGTATGGTGCCTGATAATGCAAGAGAAGCAAAAGGCAGATGCACTATATCATTCATACTGAAGAATGACAGAGAAGCCTAGAAAACTGGGGGAATGGAAACAATGGAAGCACTCTTGGGCATGTGATTGCTTTTACCTCTTCCTAGTACTTTCTTTTGCATCCAGTGCAAATTCCTATAGTATGCCAGCTGGGGAAGGGAATTGAGTAGATTTTTCTAAAAGTAAAGGGCAAGTGTGTGTATGCTGCAACTAGAATAGAGCAACTGGTTCATCTACTCAGGGCAAATTCTGTAGTGAGGCTTTCCAGGGTTATCTGTCTGAGGGTTAGTCTACATGCTGACTTGCAAAGGTGTGAACTGAAAGCCATGCAGCTATTTCAAAGTAAGTCTGCATATGAACACTCCCCCTCTCTCCCCAAGAAAAGTTGATAAGCCAATTCTAGCAGAAGCATATTCAAGAAGGGGCCAAGGGAGAATGCAGTCACCTAATTTGGCAGTGCCATGGCCTGTGCAATGAGTTCTGAGCTCACTGCCTGGTCAGTATGAGTGCCTACTGGAGCCCCATATAACCAGTGAGGACAGGGTCTGGCCAGAGTCACCATTTTTGTAGGGCTCTGGAGCCTGGGGGACTGCTACTGCTGTTAGCCTTTCCTTTCTCTTACCCTCCCCTCTGATTTCAGCAGCAGGGTAGAGAGGTGGGCAGTAGCACTTACACTCTGGGCCCTGAAGCCACATGAAAGCAGGAGGTCTCGGCACACTCCACACTGAGAGTTCATGTATAACAGCTGGAAGTGAATGCAATTACACCACCACATCCTCACTGGATCCTAGCAAGGGCCTGTTCTACACTACTGTAACTATTTTGGTGAGAGGATGCAATTTCCTTTCCCACTTTGAAATAATTATACCAGTGAAAGTTCTACTGTGGTCTAAGTTATATAGGTACACTGAAAGCATTGCCAGCTTAAAAATGTTGGCAAGGAATTTGAGTTTGGCGATATTTCACAACCAGTAAATAGCTGTAGTGCAGTAACTGCTTTTGCTGGTATCACTTTTTTTGGTTTTCAGATTGACATAACCTCCACCAGCAAAACACTTTTTGATAGCATAACTGCATCTATACTAAGAGTATTTGCTAGTATAGTGATACAAGCAAAACTTTTCTCATGTAGACCTGATACACTGGTAGAGTTTTTCTCTTTTCTATAAGAAAGTAGTTATAGAGTTATAAAGCACATCTACACTGCTGCAACTGTGTCCACACAAACCATTTCTTCAACTAACTAGTTAGCTGATACTCTGATGGTATCCGCTTCGGGTATGTCATAGAATTATAGGGTTGGAAGGGACCTCAAGGGTTAATCTGTCTGGACCCCTGTACAAATGCCAGAATGCTACTCCGAGGCTATTCCTGATCAGTGCTTGTATCCCCGTTGTCCAGTACCCCTGTGCAGTCTATTGCACTGCCTTAGTATTCTAACAATGAGGAAATTTTTCCTGATATCTAATCTGAATCTACTTTGCTGCAATTTAAAGCTATTGATTTGTGTCCTGTCCTCTGGGGCAAGGGTGAACAGTCATTTTCACTTTTTTATGGCAGCCTTTCAAATATTTGAAGATTGCTATCAAGTCCCCACTTAATCTCCTTTTCTCTAAGCTTTCCCCATATGGCCTGCCTCCTAACCCCTTTATCATTTTTGTCACCTGCCTCTGAAACCCTAACTTCTCCATATTCTTCTTAAAATGTGGACTGAACACAGTATTCTGATATAACCAATACCAGGTAGAGTGGTACTCCTACCTCTCATGTCTTACACTTAATACTCCTGTTGATATGGTACAAAATTTTGTAATTGTGCCACGTTGATGACTCGAGTCTGTGATCCATCAAAACTTCTGTATCAGTGATTCGTAGCCAGAGTGCCACACGATATTAGCATGGTTGGATATGCACGCAGGAGTCACAAGGTAAACTCAGGTTCCAAATACGAATCCACAGTGTCAAAACCATTCAGGCCTGTTGTGGTCTTTCTGGCTTCTTTGCAACAAACAAATTGCTCTGTTTTTTTATTTGTAGTAAAAAAAACAAGTGAAAACTAAGAGCTGGCATTCTCCAAGGGGCACCTCAAGTCTTAAAAAGGCTGAAAATCATTGCCCTAGATTCTTCCTAGCAAGACTGGGAAGGCTGCCACCCACCTAGTTATCTCCCATTGTTTATTTAATCATTCTTCCCCAGCTGCAGCATCTTACGTCTGTCTGCACTGAACTTCCTTCTGTTGTCTCCAGCCCAAGCTATCAAGAGCCGTCTGAACGCTACTCCTATCCTCCACTGTGTTCCCAGTCCTTCCCAGTGCGGTGTCATCTGCCAGCTTGATCAGGAAGCTCTTTGCTCGGGCATCGCTCGCTAGCAGAGGACCCCGGACCGCTGTGGGACACCTCCCGGTCCGACCCTTGCCCATTCGGCCTTGCCCTTCGCTGGCGGGTACAGGACCAGTCACCTCTCCACCTCAGCGTCATGTTATCGGGTCTGCGTTTCTCCAGGTCACCTGTGAGCACGTCATGTGGGACTGGATGAAAAGTCCCCTCCTCCTCACAAGTCAGAGCATCACTTAACAAACTTGCAGCAAAATGCTGAAAAAGCTTTTAATCCCCACCTTGTACCAGGGCGCTGCAGGCCTGTGAGCAGGACCAGCCCTCGGGTGAGGGACAACCTTCACCTTGGTGACAGGTGACAGCTCTCCCCGAGGCGCCGTCTGTTGTCCGAGGCTTCCCGCCGCCCGGCCCGGCCCGGCCCGGCCCTCCCCTGGCCCCGGGCCCGGGGGCGGGCGCTGCTGTCGCAATCGCCGGGCGGCTCCCGGCATCCCCCGCGCGCCGCCCGCCTCGGCTCGGCTCGGCTCGGCTCGGCGAGCCGGCTGTGCGGCGCTCCAGCATGGCGGCCTACAGCAAGTACCTGACCGTGCGCTACTCCACCATGGCCGGCGCTACCGCGGCCGCCTGCGCCCTGCTCTGCCTCCTCAACAAGCGGCGCCAGGAGGCTGCGCAGCACGGGTGAGCGCTCGCGCGGGGCGGGCAGCGCCTGGACCCCGGCCCCATCCCGGGCCCTGCCCTGCCCCCGGCGCTGCCCGCAGTGCCCCAGGGGGAAGTGCTGCAGGCGCGGCAGTGCTGGGCAGCGCGGCCCTCGCCCCTGCGGGCCGGGGGGTGGTCTTAAACCCCCGGGACACATCGGGGAGGATGGAGCTCGGCCTCTTCCCACCTCCCGCCCCCCCCCCCCCGTTTTTGCTGCCCAAACGATAAGCTAAGAAAAGCAGTGAGCAGGAACAACGAGCAGGAACAGGTCCCCGGGGCTGAACAGCACCTCAAGATGTGGGCGCTGGTTTGCGTGAAAGCAGTCAGGACAAGAGCCTGCGTGTACCCATTGTGTGGCTTTTGGGGCGCTTGGCTGAATTGAAGAAAATAACAGCCAGGCAGTTTAATCTCAACAGTACATTTTTTAATTGGAGGTTACTCGCTCTAGACGGGGGGTTGCTCAGCCTGTGGGCCAGACCCAGCTCCCAGAGCCTCTTTTTTTGGCCTGTGGGGCTGCCCACAAGTTTGAAAATTTGGTGATGGGGAAAGTTTGCTGCTCCCCTGCTGCCAAATTTCCAGGCCTGTGCAGCACTTCCGTGGGCCAGATAGCATGGCCCTGTATGCTAGAAGATCGGGCACTCAGGCACCAATCCCCGGTGCGTGCGGCCAGTGAAGGGCATGACACAGATGAGCAGTGGTCTTTTTTGGTCCTGTGGGCCCCTGGACAGTCCCAGGAGCTGCTCTTAAATGTTGAGTAGAATGGCATATGTGGTTGGGTGAGGAAAGGAGAGAGTTCTTGCTTTAAAAGGCAGTTTTTAGATCATTCAAAAGCAATTTTGAATCAAAATAATCTGACCCTCATCTAGCCCTTTCTCCATGTCCAGTTTTTTCTTGCATCGTGGCTACTGTAATCTCATTTTTTGGATCCTTGCCTTCCTCAAATCCATTTTACACGCTGCTTCTGCCAAAGCAGTCTTCATTGCTTGTCAGTTTGTCACCTTCCTTCATTGGTGGCTGTTTCTTCCCTGCAGCATTTTATCAGCCGCTGGCTATGAAACTTAGAGTACCCTACCTGTTAAAAGCCTGGCAGATGGTGAACAACAGTTCTTGCATCACTAGCCTACGTACATATCCTCTTATTAGTGTTGCCTCATCCTCCCTCCACCCCATCAGCCTATGTTATACTAATTTGCTGAATCATATCGTTAATGTAGCTATACTTGGAGCAGGGGTAGTCCTTTTATCAAGTTTTTTCTTTTTTTTATTCTGTTCAGTTGGGGCTTGCTTGTCATAATGAAATACACATGGGTTTACCATGTTAATAGTGATACAAATCATCCAAAGCCCTGTGTACCATCTAAATCTTGTGGTGCTCTTCTGCAGGATGTGGGTTCTGGGGAGTAGAGCAAGCAGATGGGCTAGATCAGGGGTTGTCAACCCACAAAGCTCATGGACTGGGAACTCACTGGCATTCAGTGGAGCAGGGACTCTGCCTGTGCTACACTGCAGCTAAGTGGCAAAAAAGTGGCCGGGGGAGAAGTTGTGGTAGCAGCAGGATCCTAGCTTTGGATCCGAGCTGGGTGATTCTAGCCTGCTGCCAGAAAATGTTGCTGAGCCTTGGGCTAGAGAATTTCTTATCACAGCTTGTCAGGAAGAAAGCTCTTTGCAGGTTGTGAACAGGTCTTATCTAGAAGGGGCAGTGGGTCACAGTGTATAGAATCTGAGTAAGGAGCAATGGCTACCCTTCACCTTGTAGTCTGGCCTGTTTCCTTCTCCTAATTACTTGATTGCTTGATTACATTGTCTCTCTGCAGGTAAAAGTGAATTTTACCCTTTGAAAAGGTCTGGTTTCAACATTCTGTTTGGGGAACAACATGAAGTGTGAGGACAGGCTCATACTGGGGTCGATTCAGTGGGATAGTTATACCAGTTACTGTACCAGCAAAACACTTTTATTGTGGGTGTGACTTATACCAATAAATCTGCCCTTTTCTTGGCACTTTTTTCATACCCTACCCTGCTCTTTCCAGTGTATTAAAATAAAATGTACAATAGAAACGCATCAATGCTGTCCATTTTTGCCAACACAGCTTTGGTCACAAACCCCACTTCCTCACTTCCCTGACCAGAGATTGTATCATATATCTGGCCTAGGCCGTGTTTTAGGAATAGTATGATATGAAGCTTGAAGAAATATTAAAGAATTATTTGAAGCATTATTGGAACATAATTTCATAGTGCCCACTCTAACTTTATTATATACTATATTTACTCAAATCCAAGATGAAGATTTTTCCCCATTTAATGTGGGGAGATGGGTCTTGTATTGTATTTGAGGGCCATGGTTGGAGCTGCTGCCTTGCTGGGGCCAGAGTGGGTTTCATAGATTTCATAGACATTAAGGCTGGAAGGGACTTCATGAGATCATTGAGTCCAGCCCCCTGCGCAAAGGGCAGGAAGTCATTTGGGGTCAGATGCTTGCACCGCTTCTGGAGGGAGTCTGTTTCAGACTCTGGAGACTCAGACGTAAAGTATTTTAGATTGGGCATAAGCAAAAACTTGTCTTCCAGCAATTTGTGACCATTGGACCTCGTCTTTCCTTGGTGCCCAGGTGGACAGATATTCTCCCAGATCCAGATGCACACCCCTGATATACTTATATCAGGTTGAGGTGGCTTGTGCAGTGGGGGGGCATGGGGAAGACCACACAGTGGTGGGGAGTGCAGGGAGGAAAGATGCTGGGGAGTCTGCTCAGAGTTGGAGGGGGGCAGTTTAGGAGACAGCACAGTGCAAGATGGGGGGAGCTGGGGAGACTGTGTGGTGTGGTATGGGGTTAGGGGATGCAAAGGAGACCATGGGCAGGAGTGCAGGAGGAGACTAGAGGAATGGAGGGGACCACATAGGGAAGATGTCAGGGGGTGACTATGGGGAAGAATGTGGTATGTGGCACAGGGGAGCTGCAGTGGCTCTGGTCCTGACCTGGCCAGGGCTGGAGCTGCTGCTGCCAGTGCCACTGCTATCTGGGCAGGGCCTGGGGACAGCTGAAGCTACTGCAGGGTAAGTGAAAGCAAGGGGAGCAAGTGGCAGGGGGAGCAGGCACCAGGTAGGTAATTGCTAAATTTGAATTTAAAATGAATTTTAAATGACTCTTCAACAATTAGAATCTATACATGGAAAATTATAACAAACATAATTTTCCCATGCATAGAAACTAATTATTGGAGGTTGTCTTAAATTCAAAGTTGTCTTGGATTCCGGTACTAGGCAGTTGCAGGAATGTTGTTTGTTTTGTCAACTCTCACCCACATTTCTTATGTATTTGGGCTTAAGGGCAAGGCACAGTGTGACTCAGTGGCAATGTAAGAGTAATTAAGTTAGTGTAATAATATATACATTTTCTTAGTAGGGCAAAGATCAGTTTTATGTAATTCCAGTTGAGTTGGTTTAATCATTTCATGTGTCTGAAAACCTGATGACTGATGATATAAAACTTAAGCATTTTGTCATTTATGGGCACTTGAGTTATACAATATATTTTTTAGTCTGCCAGCTAAAAATAGTTGCTTTCCTTTATGTAAATGACTTTAAAATATGTGTCAACATTTAAAAGCAAAGAGTTCCATTCTTCTGTGGCACCCAGTAATGAAAGACTTAAAAACTTGAAATTAAAACGTACCCAAGGATTTCTCTCATATCAGATAAAATTAAGAAGTAAGGTTGATATCTCTAAAATTTTCTCATAGAGCAAAGTAGGAGAATACATGTTTTAGAATAGGTTTTGGTTTTTGTTTTAAGAAATAAACATAAATTAATAACTATACAAATAATACAGTCCTGATGTGGAAGAAGTAGAACTGATGCATCTACTTCTGTAGTTCAGTTGAGTACATATTCATGTTATATTTAAGCAGGATCTTTTGTTACGCTATAACTAGGGACCTACCAAAATTCCAATTGTGCTATTTTCGCGGAAACTGTAATTTTGGGTGGGCTCTGCGAAAAAAGCACAGATGCTGCGCTTTTGTGGACTTGCAAAAAAAATAAATAAATAAATAACCCCCCCACCCCAACCTACCAGCAAGCAGAGAAAAGTGTATGGGAAACTCTGCAGTCTTGGGGTTTGGGGAGAGGGGAAGGCAGAGGGGGGAGGTCTGGGGGAGGGGGTGGGAGAGGTGGAGGGGCTGAAGCAGTCCTGCCTGCCCCCCCCTTTCCCTCCCCCCTGCCCTCCGCCTCTACCTCCCCCCACCCAAGACTGCAGGGCTTCCAACATGCTTTTCTCTGCTTGCTGGTAAGTTTACTTTATTTTTTTTGCAGTAACCCCACCAGAAATGGGGAGCCCGTTCCTTGGGGATGGCTTGAAACCACAGCTTAATTACCCTGATTAAGCCCAGGAAGTCATTAATTGATGCTTAATAACATGTGGATTAATGGCTTCCCTAGGCTTAGTGGGGTAATTAAGCCACTGGTTCAGAGCATGTAGCAGTCTGCAGGGAGGGGTGGGACTTCTGGGGCCTCTCAGCCAACCAGAGGTGTGGGGGGCCCCGCAGCACTCAGCCCACAAAAATGGTGGCCGGCTCAAGGATCTGCCTGCAAAATTGGCTGGCCACCTCCTTGAGTTTGGTAGACTCCTAGGTATAACTATTATCTGATTTCATGCAGACACATCATGGATGAAATTCTGATTCAAATGACGATGAGAGCAAAACGTTCCCATATCGCAGTTAGCTTGCCTAGAGGACTGCAGCTTTTTATGGCTACCAGCTACTCTTAACTCAAGTGGCAAAGGTCCCTAACCCTGCAGATGACACAGTGAGAGGCCATTGTGGATTTTTTTTCACACTTTTTCATTATCGGATGCATTTTTCTAACCGAAGACTAGGTAGATGTTTCTTAATGACAGCTTACATGATATCATTTGTTTGCTCACCTAAGTCATTTAGATAGTAAAACAAAAAAGGTTTGGTAATACAAACATGCAAAATTAAGAATTAAAAGTTACATGTGCAGTTATATGTAATTATAATAGTAAAGACTGTATAATGAATGTATGTAGGTGTGGTTCATTTAGGGCAACCTGAATGCATATATTTTCTGGCTTGCAAAGTCAAGCAGTCAAAAACTTAATTTCTTTTGACATAGGTGCTATATCAAAGACCTAATTTCTTTGCTTCCAAATTTTATGCAAGAATTACAGTGCTTGTAAGCTACATAAGTGATATGCTTAGGCATGTAGCTTTTGAGAAGTGCACAGTAGATTTATGGGTTCTGCATAATAAATAGAAGAATAATCTCTCTATTTTCATTACTGTGTCCTCAAATCACTGTAAAAGCATCGTTACAGAAGAGTATGAATTGAAACACTGTTGTTGCAGTAGGACTGACCCAGCTTTTCCATGAGAGAAGATCTTCAAAGTGATCAGATGATTTGCTTGAAACAAGCAAATATTTGCTACAGTGCAGGTGAAAGTCAGTATACTTCACTTGTAACATCAAGCAGACTTGCAGTTAGGTCCTCTTAGGTGAAAGTTAATATATTATTTGATTAGATTACCTTTGTTCTAAATGCTATGTGATCATTAAAAACCACATGTTTTGAAAAAGAAGCTGTCAAAAACAGGACAGTGTTTAAGTCATGGCTTGGTTACTCGAGAAATAAAATCTTAGCATCATAAGAAACTTATCTTTCCTCAAGTTTCAGATCTAGCTAGTGAGAAATAGTCCTGATTTTCCTTGTATAGTAAAGGGCTCTTCAGCTGATTATTTTTTAAGGTTCCCAATTCATTTAGGTATTGTGTCCCTAAATTTGCTATGTGTGTATGAATTAAAAAGTTGACATAAAACTTATGTCATCCATATGCTGATGATATTTATTTATTTATTTAATTTTTAAAAAATGTATATGCCACCCTATCCAAAGAAGGCTCAGCATCGCTTACAATAAAACCCCCAAGGTGTGAAACAGAAACAGACTTCCCAAATGATACCTAAAAACCTTAACAACTTCACCCCAGCCAGTCCTGTTTCTCTGCCTCTCATCCAGGAGAGCCTCACCCTCCACCCATCCCAACCACACTTCCCAATCTTCCCAAGATCCATTCACATCTGGGTCTTGTGTGACAGAAAACCTTTTGCCATATTCTTCACTCCCCAGTTTCAGACCCACTTGTTTGCAGCTTCCTCTCCCCTAGGTAAGCCACGGCTCTCCCAGAACCCAAACATCCTTCACCACATGAACAAGCCATTCAGTTCAGTAGAGCAATAGAAAATGACAAAAGCCTTTCCATCTCTGCTTCACACTGCCGAGGGGCAGCACCAATGGTGGGGTCTGCATCACGTATAATGGCTTTGTATAATTGTTAAATGATGCATGGTAGGCTGGATTTCTAGTATATTGCATGGGAAGAATCTTTGGGGGGAAGCTAATGATCATAATTCTACAATGTGTTTGAGAGGAATAAGAGGAAAGGAAATAACCTGAATGTTTTCCTTGGAAAGCAACATGATATAGCAGATAAGCTGGGCTGGGCACAGGTAGTCAGGAGATCTGAGTTCTTGTTCTGGGTTTAGCTGTCATCATTTCTGTGACCTTGGGCAAGTCATTACCTTCCTCGTTATTCTTATTTCTCCCCACCATCCTGCATCTGTATTGTCTACTTGGAGTGTAACATACTTGGAACAGGAATTTTTCTTTCTTATTATATGTTTGTATGGTGCCTGTCGCAATCTTAGGTGACACCTCTAGCCTTTACTGGAATACAACTTACAAATAATATCCTGAAATGTCTTTCTTGTAAATGTTGGCTTCTTTATCAAATCAAAAACAAATACAATCAAAGTCCATGTAGTTTATTTATTTTTTGTTTAAATTAGCATCTTGCTAGAGGTCTTACATTCCAAATCTAGTAATGCACTTTGTAAAATCCATATAGAAATCCCTTAGAATGGCTGGTTTTTTTGGCTACTGAGCTTCAATATTGGCTCCTTATCTCACAAGAGTAATGTGTGCAGTGTTGATAACTGATGTGAAGTTTCCAATAGAACTCTTGACATTGTAGACCTCCATTACATGTGTATGCATCCTGTATGTGTGAAACTGGAGTCCTTTGAACAACAGCATCTGTCTGGTGTATGCGTGCATGCTGTTCCATCCTGGGCTCCCAGGCGGAATTATAAAGGGCTATGATTCTCTTCAGTTTTCTTTTGTTGTCAGTGCCACTGACAGTAAATATCTAACCTGTTACTCTTTCTTCCTACCAACCCAGTAAAAGGAGAGCAGGCTCTTGAGGGATGTCACTGCCCAGACCGTTGATATCAGAACTTGAAGCTAGTACTCAGCAGTCCCCACTGAAATAATCTTTTATCTCCAGGCAGTTCAGTTAGTCTGCCCTGTGGATTGACAAGTTCAGGCATTTTAGGAGATCGTGAAATGTTATTGTAATAACACTGTGTGTAGAAGTAATGGCCATTCAGGGGGAAGTTTACACAAACACTTTAACATTATGACTACTTTCTCAATTCCCATCAAGATCACCCTCTACATTAATGAGGTCATAATGGAACTGGGCCAGAGCCTTCTAGCAAACTTGTACCACTGTTCAGACATTCTCTGAGAAGGTGGAAAAATGCTATGCAGTCCTTCCAAAAATTTCACAAATCATTCCTGTTTAAGGTTAACATCTATTGCCAGCCTTATAGCAACTATCTGTGGCAAATTATCAAGCATTATTTGTAAGGTGCAGTTTGTTAACATAGGAGATGATGAGTCCCTTTTTACCCAGGCTTGCCCAAGATGCTGAGGAGGAGATGAAGAGCTAGGTAGTTGCCAAATCCATGGACGCTTTGGACATGATTGCAAGTTGATGACCACAGCTATGACCAGAACGTAAGCCCCCTGGCTTTTGGCTATGGGAATACTGTGGAAGGTGCATAATATTTGTAAGACTTAACTTTCAAAGGGGTGGAGCTCTTCAGTTTAATGCAAAGTAGCCCACTCTGAAAACCTGGGGAACATCATGAAATCCCCTGTGATTTAGATACTGTCCATCTACAGGAAGCCCTATAAATACCTTCTGAGGCAACAGATGCACCTCCTAAGGCAGAAAGTCAGACTATGAGCAATAGAAATGATGGTGATATCAGAAAAAGCTGCTGTCATCTGCCTTCTTTCACACACCTCCTTGTTAGTTGCATAAGCAATTTAACTGAAATATCAGGGTTTATATCAGAACTGATCAGGAGTCAGCAGCTACCTCCAGGAACTATTTTGCCTTGTTCTGCCAGGTATGGTCTGATACAAGGTGAGACAAATAGGTGGTGGATGTAGTCATTCATGGCTGCCCTATCCATCTTCAGGGACCCTTCTTATCCCCCCAAAATAGTTTCATAGCTTTGTCCAGGAGCAAGAGAAGAGGTTCCCCAAGAGTACAGAGGAAGAGGCTTCTAATCTCAGAGGCTTCTAATTAATCTCAAAGAAGGAAGAATATCTTTGTTCTACCATGGACCTGAGTAGACTATATAAGCTATTACAATAAAAACCTGGAACCAAGGTGAATATTGTAGGCTTAGGCATGTCAGTTTGTTTTGAATGGGAACTCAACCTATTCTAGACTTGATAAAGCAGATTTTTATAGATAATACAGCTGCTATGTGCTGTATATGCACAGATTAGGGCTGTGCGAAGCGGCTATGTCTTGTTTCGAGTTTGGATTCAGCCATTTTGGATAACAGTGATTCATTTCAGTGTTTTAGATCACTGCTTCGTTTCGATTCAGCTGAATCTTGTTGTGGAGTTTTGACGCTGTTTCAGAGATTTGGATTGGCCGGGAAGAGGCAGGCACAACCAGGCGGTTGCAGGTTCTCCCGCTGTGCCTGCCTCTCCCTGGGCGGCGAGAGCTGCAGGAGAAGCCCTCACGGCTGCCCCTGCCCAGCCCCTGCCCAGTCCTGGCACTTTAAAAAAAACACAACAAAAAACAAAAAAGCCCTGCACTCATCAGCTGCAGGAGTGGCGGTTGGGGCCTCTGGGTGCTCATGACAGAACCAGTTGTTGGGCCAGACCCATCATGGAATAGGCATGTGGAGCTGGTTTGCAGGTGCAATCCAGAGCTTCAGCCGAGCCCTGAGCGCTGGATCTGGCCAAAAACCAATCCCATGCACCAACCTGGCCTGACCTCATGCCCTGGATCTTACTGTGGAGTGACCCTGTGTGCTGGCCTGGGCCCACATGCTGGATCTGGCCATGGAGTGACCCTGCGCATTGGTGCAGTCTGGCACACAGGGCTCTATCATTATGCCTGGAGGGCTCCCCATCAGCATTCCCTCTAAGCTGTGTGGTGTGTGTGGCTGCGCAGGCATGCCTGACAGCATAGCATGAGTGCGCCTGTGCAGCTGCGCACACCACATAGCTTAGAGGGAACGCTGCTCGTCATGAGTCAAGAAATTTGGCCGTGGCGGAGTGGTGGCAGTTAATGCTGCCACCACTCCCTTGTTGCCAAATTTCTGGATTCATGGACAGCTCCACTGGCCAGGTGACATGGCCTGTGGGCCAGAGGTTGAACAACACTGCATTGGAACACTAGGACATATTCTGTAAAAGCTCAGCTGTCTTCTGTGTGGTTTGCACATGTCACCTTTGGGGATCTGATGTGGAATAACTCATCAACTTTGCCAAGCAGTATACCTTGAATTCAACTGATCCACAATGACCTTTTCATCGTGATAAATCTTAATTACTGTAGGATAACACTGATTATTTCTGGTACTTATTTCCAACAACATTCTGCAAGCTTTCCAAAAGGGAAGCACCATCTCTGTCTCAAAATGTTTGCAATACAAACATTGATTTTCTCAGGGAGACTTTTTATTTATGTAACTACTAGAGTTTTGTACTGTCAGTTAATGGGGGCATTTGTATTTAGAGTTTGCTTACACTGCACATATGTAGTATTAATCCTTTATCCTGGTCTTCCTTTATTCTGGATGTCATTATCTCTTTTGCTAGCTAATGCTTTTAGAAGTCATTTTATATTTATTCCAGACTTGCCATGTATGAACACATGCTTGTATCAGAAGCTCAGCACTTTTCACCAAAGAGTTCCAGAGACTTGGTATAACCCAAGTGAAACACTATACTAGATTAGTGGTAGTAAAAATCAAACTTTGGTCTTGTCTACCTTACAGAGTTCTTCCAGCAAAGCTATATCAGCTAGGGGTATGAAATGTTCATGCCCAGTAGCCAGCATAGCTGTGCCAGCAAAATCCCCGAATTGAGCTGTAGGTTTCTGCTAGTGCCCAGCAGAGATTCAACCATTCAGGAAAGCTTGCATAACTCCTTTTTTCCTGAGCTGGCTGCCCGCATCACAGGTGTCTTAGCCCTGCCACCATAGTTAAAGCAGCAGTAGTCCTGCTGTGTAGATTAAGCCTTCACTTCGGGAATGTTGGTAGCAGGACTAAAAAAGGTGTAGACTCTAGTTTCTTGTCTAGTTTGTTTAGGCCAGTGGTTCTCAACTGGGGTGTTGTGAGAACTCTGCCAGAAGTGCTGCAACTCCAGCACTACTGCCACATGGTGAAATTGCCCCGTGTGCCTCTGTTTTCAGGAGGCACGTTGAAGCTGAACTGACAAGCAGCTGGAGCAAAAAGCTGTGCCTCCCTGCAGGTGTGTGGGGAAGTTTCATCCTGTAACAGTAGCAGCCCAGGGATAAATGCTGCTGTCATCTGGAGATAAATGCTGCTGTCACCAGGTAGAACCTCTGTTTGCAGGAGGCACACTGGAGCTGAACCGAAAATAGCTGCAATAGAAACAGCATGCCTGCCTGCATAGTGTAATGCAGGTAGACTTGTCTTTTTGTTGGAGCCGCTTGTCAGATTGGCTCTGATGTACCTCCTAAAAACAGGCTTGGGGAACAGTCACACTTGCTGTGAATGCATTTGTTTCTGGGAAACACTGGGGTTGGATTGGGAAGGGCTGTGGCAAGAGGATATGCTCCTGCTACAGCTGCTTCCTGATCCAGCTCTTCAGGAGGCAGAAAGTCCAGTTCCACCTGGCTGCCGCAGGCATGGCACTGGGGTTAATATAATTTAATGACCTAATCAATTACCAACACAATAATAGAATTGTCATCTTATATTATGATACATGTATTTTAATTTTTTTAATTGGGTGTTGCTAAAATTTGAAAACTCTTGAAGGGATGCCTGTAGTCTACAAAGGTTGAGAACTGCTGGATTAGACACTGAGTAATTTAAATTTTGTTCTCTACTTATTGTTACCTTGTCCTCCTTGTCTTTCACACTTCCTTTAGCAAACTGTTAAGAGTTATTAATTGGGACCCCCACGTTCTTTGGAGCAAGAACTATTGCTTCTGTGTGCTGAGTTAGATTGTTGTTTTTTCCAAAGGACTTCACAAAGAAGGTCAGTATTAGTAATCCCTTTTTACAGATGGGGATCTAAAGCACAAAGGAAACTGTTGAGATTATGCAGGAGCAAAGCTAGAAAAAGAACCCAGGTCTCCCAGGTTCTAATCCAATGTCCAGTGGCCATACTGCCCTGAAGGCCCTTTTATACTGGTGTAGTTTGCAGTCATCCCAAGCTTTTTACTCTTGTCATGGTTTTGGTAAAGTAGTGCTCTTAACTGAAACAATTATATTGGTAAAACTGTTAAATGTTGGCCAGCCAATGTTAAATACAGCACTTGAAATGTTCATAGACCTGGGGTTATACAATGACTTTGAGTATTCCAGTACTGATAAGCCAGTGTTATCAAGAAAAGGAAAAGAGGGGTTTTTAATGTATGTATGTGTGGGAATTTTTAAAAAACTTTGCTAAATGGCCCCTATAACTCTTCGAATATAATTTGCAGCTTTGTTTCCCAATAAGCTCTGGGAAGCTTCAGATACTTTTCATTGAATGTAACAAAACAATTCATACTTTCTTTTCTTCCTGGGATTTTCACCTTTTGCGTATGTACATATTGACAACTAAGGTGTATAGTAAGTTTCTTCATGAGCAACTAGTATGTGTGCTCCCCACTCAACTTCTCAGAGTTGAAGAGGTTGAATGGTAAACTTAAAAGGTTGAATGGCTGCTGTGTACTTTCTTTATCTCCCTAAATAGAAAAAAAATGGTGTGATTAGAAATTATTTAACTACCATATTTACTCAAATATAAGATGCTCCCTGAATATAAGATAACCACAAATGTAAGATGACACCTCCTTCCCCCCCCCCCCCATAATTAGATTCTGTATATGGAACATTTATAAATTTGTTACAGTAGTATGTGTGTATATAATGCATATATATATATATATATATAAACACACACACATATGTGCATATATGCATTATATATGTGTATATATATATACATACACACAAGTACAATTTTTTTTGTAAAAATATATTTCTCTCTCTATATGTATATGGTTATATATATCTAAACTGATCCCGTTACAGAAAAACTGCACCCGCGCACATGTACAAAGGCCCACTGGCCACCCATACCTGTTACAATGTCCGTAACCGTGCGCAAAACACACAAAAGACACAGTCAGTCCTTTCTGGTCTCTCGGACCAGCCCTCCCTTCATGTCCACCCGTGCCCTGCTTCTGGGGTCAGGTAGTCAGTTCACAGGGTCTCTTTGTCATTGTTGCTCCAGCTTCCACTGGAGGACCCGCTGCTGCTGTTATTACTGTCGCTGTCCTCTGTTCCGCTCATCTGTTTCTCTTCTCCGCTGCCATCGCTCTCTTCTTCCCTCGGCGGGAGTTGTATGGTCCTGTGTCACGTGTCCCTGTGCCAGGTGGCGTTCGCTGTGTCTTCTCCATCCTCTGCAACCGATTTCTGGTAGTAGGTCCAGAGTTCACTTAGCACCATCTTCACACAGTACCTCTACGTCCATTTGTCTGTACAGGAGCAGGTTCCTGGCCTTCGACAAGGCGCTCCTGACACAGGATGCAAACTGGTTGAACTGGAGTGAGGGACTCCCCAGGTTTTTGTTGAGGTGCCCGTACAGCATGGCCTTGCCGGTTAGCCAGCTGACGCTGGTCACCGCTTCGCAAAGCTGCTGTACCCTCTTCCATACCTCTTCGGCACAGGTGCAGAGCCATAGGAGGTGTGTTTTTGTCTTGGTGGCCCCGTGGCATTTGGGTCTCCCCAGCTGCCCCTCTCTATGTCTCCGGGCCCTTACTGGGAGAGCTGAGTGAGCTATAAGCCAGTTTAGGTCCCTGTGATCTTTGCGCAGTTCCTTGCGGTGGATGCATTCCCACACAGCTTGGCATGCGTCACCCGGGAGTAGGTCCACGGGTGACGTGGTGTCCCTTAGTCTCACCGTCTCCTGGATCTTCCTGTGGCTTTTCATGGTCGCTGGGCCCGTATTCTGGAGGCCGTACACGTCTCAGCATCGGTTCAAGGTCTCATAGAACCAGGGTGGTGCCATGATCAATGGCCTGTGGTTAGTCAGGGTGAAGACCCCCCCACAGCGTCTCAGAATGTGCCCTGCAAAGTACCTCACGAGACGCACCATTTTGGTGTCTGCCTCTGTCATACAAACTATGCATGATGTTAGTCCAAAGCCCAAAATGGTCATGATGTACCATATGTTTCATTGGACTGGGCCCCAGCAGATTTGACAGCATTTCAAGCCATGGTGACCCCACAGCTTAGCACTGCTCAGTACATTTGTATACTCAATATCTTCCACAAAAGATAGATGTGCTAATGAGTCCCCCACACTCATGACTGGAATCAGGTGTTCTTGTCATGAGTCCTGGGATGCTCCAAAAATGTATATGCAGATGAGGCTCAGGGAAACCTGGTTCAGCTCCAACTTGTGGAGGATGGATGGGGCCACACTAAACATATGCAACAGGCTGAGAGAGATGGCAACAGAGGGATTCTGGATGAATTGTTTGTGGCCCCATTTGGTGATGTTTGCCAGACATTTAAGGCTGGTGAAAGGAATCGGAGAGAATGAGAAAGTAAGGTGCAGTTCAGCTGTGGGAGTGAAGAGAAAGTCGAAATGTATTCAGTGTAGTGGCTCACTATGACTTGAAAAGGAGTGCTGATGGGGGACTATGTCCTTGGCCATTTGGCTAGGAGCAAGCACTGCTAAGTAGCATCTGAACTCCAAGGCTTATTGCCTGAGGTTGCATGTAGGATGCTACTCCAAAAAAAAAAAAAAAAGTTTCCATCAGCATATTTGTTGATATGTGGGCCACGTGTTTTGTAGTCATGTTCAGTGCTGGCTGCATTTAATCACCTTCATAGTTGGTTTCCATTACTGAGGACATGCTGCTTTTGGCAGCAGTTTAATAAAAGACAGTATATTAAATGAGGCTTCTTTGTATGCAGTTATAAGGTGAAAGGCTTTTTTCCCTTTGCTGATTGTCCTGTATTGGAGTAAACATGGTACGTTATTCTGTCAAAGAAAGACCATCAGCTAAGCCAGTGAATGTGTATAGACAGCTCCACTTCAGTGCCGACTTCTGGATGAGCAAAATTCACTTAAATGCATAACAATAATGTAGGTCCCAATTTTTACCTGTTTACTTCAGGCGTGTCAATCATACAGCCCATGGGATGGATCTGGCCCAGGAACCATATGATCCAGCTCATGAGTCTTAGACCAACCCTTCTTAGAGTGTATGGCATCAGTCTGGCATGTGGCCTGGAACCTGTGCTGAGGGTGTGGCTAAGAGCACAGGCAATCAGTTGGGAGATGTGCGCTTCATGCATTGCCTGCACCGGACCAATCCTGTATGCTGCTTTTGGGGTTGGTCCTGATTGGGCTATGCCAGAGTCAGCATATAGGGCTGGTTTAGCAGGCCACTGCATGCAGCACATGTCCCATGCTGACCCCTTGTGCCATGGGCAGCACCATGCAGCACCCTCCTGGATCAGCACTGCATTCTGGCTCTAGGGCACGCAGTCTGGTGTCCGATCCAGTCTGGCAGGGTCCTGCATGCAGTGGGTGCCTCGTGCCAGTCCCCTAGGCCCCAGTAGACTTGCCCTGTCCTCTGGCTCCAGTGTGGTCCGGCCTGTAGACTAACCCAAAGAATCTGTGTCTGGATTAATTTGACACCCCTGGTTACTTCATAGAAAACAGGTTATTTGTATGTCAGTTATGATCCTGAATCACTTAAGTGCATAGTATTTTTCAGCCTACTTTATATTGTAATTCAGTGTCAGATACTTGTGTAGTATTTGGCACCAGAAGAAGCGAAGGGGAAGCAATTATTAAAGAATTTCTGTTAGAAGCTTTGGAAATAACAGGAGCTAATCAATTCTGGGGCAGCTAGTATCACAGTACTGACAGCTGTTGAAGTGGGTTATTTTGTACTTAATGGCACTGCTTGCATCACATTCAGGTAAGGGCATAACCTTTTTTTTATTTCTGGGATTGTGCATTTAAATAGGGTATATTGCTTCCAACTTGGCATCTGAGCTGCCAAATTCCCTGTAGCATTTGAGTGCCTTCCATGTACTATCAATACCAAGGTCACCAGCAGACTTCATGGAGTAATTGACCCTTTTCTGTTTTCATGTCAGAACTCTGCTTAGGAGAAGGGCTTTGTTATTAATAGAGAATTGAAGTAGCAGAGCTGAAAGGTCTATTAGTTTTATTCTTATAGTAGAAGACTTTTCTGTAAAGAGAGTGGTCTGGCAGCCTTTCTTAAAGATGGTCAGGCTCTGGATTCTTCTCTGGATGTTTGTTCCATGGCTGGATCCTTTCAATCAAGAATGAACATTTCATTATTGATCTTGTACTCTGGCTTATCACATTGGCTCATATATCAACATTTGGTATTTGTAGCTGAGGCTTGATCTAATTTCCTTGAAAACTGAGATCAAGGTCTTAAATTGACATCAGGAGCCAATGGAAAGATTTACATTGTAGGGAAGTACTAGGTTTTTTGGTTGGTTTGTTTGTTTCCTCCTTCCCTTCCTTAGTAATAGACTTGTTTATTTATTAATTTTTCCTGTGCCCCATGTTGGGGAGCTCTGCTCAGATTATCCTTCTCTCCCATCCCTTCTCTGTGTGCTGTGGAATTTGGGAAGCTTGTAAAATGCTCTTATCTTTTTGGTTTCTTCAGCCTTGACTGCTGTGTTAGCTAGCCTGCATTTCCATTGCTGTCTGTCTGCAAAATGAATTTTATCTCTGGTCTAATTGGACTGTGTAGAGCAGGGATGCTCAACCTCCAGCCTGTGGCCAAATGCAGCCTGAGGATACTTGGAACTTGGCCTGTAGGGCTCTCCCTGGTTTGGGTAATTTGATGGGTAGGGGAGTAGTGGCCACTAATACAGCCACCCTTGCCCCCCACACCAGTCTCCCAAACTGCAAGCCCTGCATAGTTGGTTGGAGCCGGGCTGCTCCCCCTTCATTTGGCGGGGCCAGGCCATACCGCCTTCCTTCACACCTGGATTGGGACCGAGTTGGGACATACCTCCTTCCCCACTCCCATGAGGCCGGGCCAGGCTACATCCTCTTTCCTCCCCTGCAGGACCAGGTGGGAGCTGGACCGCACCCCCTTTTTCCTGTGAGGCTGGTTTGGGGCTGGGCTGCCGTCCTCCATGTGGCTGGATGGTGCACACCATGCCTTCCCTAGGTGCTGGACCAGGACAACCTGTGGACAGATTGGGCACTGTCTGTTTGGCCCAGGGGGCAAAGGGTTGAGTACCACTGGTGTAGAGAGTATGCACTATAATCCAGTTACCATACTCCTGTGGGGAAAAAACATTTTCCCAAAGCTAGATGCAAGTGCAGGCTGTCACAACCCAAGGGTGTGATTTTTGTTTGTGTGTGCTTTGGCACTGCTAAATTATTTTCCCGCCGTTTGTAGGTTTCTTTGCAGGGTGCATTTCTTCGTTGCAGCTCAGAAATGCACGTTGCAAGGAGTTCCCGCCATTTGTATTTAAATTTGTGCCCCACTGTTGGCTAGTTCTAAATTATTCCCACATGGCGGCTAGCGATTGGCTTGCTAGCCATATAAGAGGCTTGAGTGGTTTCCGCCCAAGTTGGAGGACTCCACGAACATCAGGAGGAGGAGACTTCACGTCTCGTGAAGATCTCTAAGCGCTGCGGAGCCTATTGGACCCAGCGTGAATATCAAGAAGGCAACAGGGGTCTGATCAGCCTCTCGCCTCTCCCAGTCGCCAAACGATCCCTCGACGTACCCTTCCCTGCGCGCAGAGTTCCACGGAGCCTAGCAAACTTCGTGTGAGTGAATTTTGAGTGAATCCAGAGCTCTGTCCGAGTCCTAAAACTAGGATTTAAGCAAAGTATTCCTGGAAGCTTTCCAGCCTGCACCGCGACCATCTACGGTGTAAGTAAACAATCTTAAACAACCATTAAGCGTCCATGCCTAATTCTAGCGTGCCGCCTGCCTTCCCCGACCCGGCATGTCCGGGCTGCTGGCCACAGCCCGCCGCACGCGAAAAAAGGGCCTCAGATTGCTCCCGGCCCGCACGCAGGCAAGTTGTAGGAAACAACATTAGTTTTCTGTCTGTGGCAGAATACTGAATTCTGTAGCAAAAATATTGAACTCCATGACATCCTGAAAAATAGTAAATTTCCATATAACTCCAGCTGTGAATGCTCCCTGCAAGTATCTCTCAGACATAGACAGGTTTCCATGTAGACTCAAGCAGATGTCACTGTGTTAAGTTAGGCTCCTGGGGAGGTCAGTCTGCCAGCTCAGTGTGCTGCTGCACCCCAGCTCAATGTGCTGCAGAGGGGCTGGTTAGGGCATGAGGGTGCTCCAGGGTGGGGCTAGCCAGCAGGCAGCCCCTGCACTATAGCACCCTTGTGCTTCAGCCAGCTCTGGTCACCATCTACACATGCACTGCAGTGGAGTACATAACTCTGCCATAAGATAGTACTTGTGTTGGGCAGTACAATCCTACAGTGGAGTTAATTAGTTTACTCTGACCTAATAGCGTTGCACGTGTAGACAGTGATGCTTTACTATGGAGCTTACTAGTCAATTCCACTGTAAAGCACTTATGTAGATACCCCCAGTGTTTTTTAAAAAGACATTTTTATACAAAAATATTGAAAAGTCAGGCACACAAAAGTTAGAAAATGCCACAGCTTGAATTCAGTTCCCTGGTTGAGATGTTTCATGACAAGCAACACTACTTTTTTTGTTGTTGTTACTTACGGGGTCTTTGAGTACTTTTGATGGGATTGCCTCAGCCTGTAACCTATTGACTTCTGAATGTCGAATCTGATCTGTTCTAAAACACTAGGACGTTTTAAGAATCCCTGGCCAGAAACTTCATGATTTATGGGAAAAACTGAAAAGAGGAAATGAGGAGCTTATAGAGCCCGTTTCTTTGTGGAGAATGGGGAAGAGAAGAATGGAAATGGCCCACAGGGAGAACTCTTCCTATGAGGGAAAGAGGAGCAGGGATATGCAGAACCCTTGGCACTGAGGAGACGAGTTAGGGGGATGGGTTGCAGTGTCCTTAAAATACAAGAAGATGATATTGTGTCATATAGGAAACTTGTGGGGGAAGTAATGAAGGAATACCAGGAGCCCTTGGGATTTGCAGTGCCTTAGTTTATGGGAGCCATTAAGCATGCGTATTTTTCTGTAAGGAATTTTCACATCACTATCACAATCAATTTGTACTTCATTCCAAATTTCTTGGTAGGTTTTCTGCCTCTCCCAGTTTCACTAATATTAATATTCTTGTCTCAACTTCCTCAGTCACGTTGTCAGGGATTGTCTCTGCTGCAATAGTTTGCTCAAATTATTTTGCTCATGTTAGCCTTGGTCAAGGTAGAATGGCCACCCTATAGAACACTAGGGCTACACAGAATAGTTTGATTAGTAGCACACAGAGATTACATTAGCAACGAGGTTGGGCTACCAGCTGGGGGTTGTACTAATTTGAACTGTAGCCCATAACTGTATCCCTACGGTATTACTAGGGACCCACCAAATTCATGGGCCCTGGCAGCCAATTGCAAAGCTGTAGCACGACCAGGGTCCTCAATTTCACGGTTGTATCAAGGCCGGGGCTGCCATTTTGACGACCGTGCTGGGCAAGCAGTTTCAGCTGGGTGGCTCCTACCCCAATACCCGAGGCTCTGGCTTCATCTCCCAGCCGCTGGATCTGGAGCCAGAGCCCTGGCACTCTGCATGAGACTGAGCTCCACTCGCTTGTGCCGGAGCAACCCGGACCGTGTTCCCACCAGTGCCCGCAGCCCAGCTGGGTGCTGCTCTGCACCCCCTGCCTCCAGATCCAGGATCTGGAGCTGGGCTTTCATGGGCAGGGGTACTCTCTCTCCCCTCCCAGGGACTTTTAGCAGGCTTTACCCTGCTTCCCTCCTCTCCCCTTCCTCCCTCCCCTTCTGGAGACAGAGATGGAAACTTTTCCTGCCTCCCTCCCAGGAGACAGGCAGTCTGCCCCCTTTTTTTCCTCTTTGCTCCTTTCCCCCCTCTCCACCCTTCTGGGAGACAGTGGGTTCCCCACGCTTTTTCACAGGGAAACGGCTATGTTCAAAGAGCCAGCAAAAAGCTATTCCATGGGAGACTGCCAATTACACAGTTTCTGTGAAATAGTGAATTTCATAGATTCATAGATGTTTGGGTCAGAAGGGACCTTAGTAGATCATCGAGTCCAACCCCCCGCCTGGGCAGGAAAGAGCACAGGGGTCAGACAGCCCCAGCCAGGTGTATGTCTAGCCTCCTCTTAAAGACCCCCAAGGTAGGGGAGAGCACCACCTGCCTTGGAAGCCCATTCCAGATTCTGGCAGCCCTTACCGTAAGTTTTTCCTGATGTCTAACCTAAATCAGCTCTCCATCAGTTTGTCGCTGTTGTTCTTAGCTACCCTAAGGGGTGCCCTGGTAAACAGAGCATCTCCTATTCCTTAATGTCCCCCCCAGTGAACTTGTAGGTGGCCACAAGATTACCTCTCAGCCTTCTCTTGCAGAGGCTGAAGAGATCCAGGGCCATCAATCTCTCTTCATAGGACTTTGCCTGCAGGCCCCTAACCATATGAGTGGCCCTCCTCTGAACCCTCTCGAGATTTTCCACATCCCTCTTGAAATGTGGTGCCCAAAACTGGATGCAGTACTCCAGCTGCAGTCTTACCAATGCTGTATAGAGGGGAAGTATCACTTTCCTGGACCTGTTCATCATGCACCTGCTAATGCAGGAAAGAGTACGGTTAGCTTTACTGGTTACTTCATCACATTGACGACTCATGTTCATCTTGGAGTCAACAGTGACTCCAAGATCCCTTTCTGCTGTTGTGCTGCTGAGAAGGTCCTCCCCCAGCCTGTAAGCATGCTGGTGAGTCCTTCTCCCTAGGTGCAGCACCTTACATTTGTCCTTATTGAACTGCAGTCTATTCTGTTCTGCCCACTTTTCCAACCTATCCAGATCCGCCTGGATTTGTTCCCTACCTTCTAGTGTGTTAACTTTACCCCATAATTTGGTATCATCTGCTAATTTGGACAGAGTGCTTTCCACACCCTCTTCCAAGTCACTGATGAAGACATTGAACAGCATCGGTCCAAGGACTGAGCCTTGTGGGACTCCACTGCTCACATCTTTCCAGGTCAATACCGACCCATTCACCACTACTCTCTGGGTGCAACCCTTAAGCCAATTTGCCACCCACCCGACTATGTAATCATCTACGTCATAGTCACACAGTTTATCTATAAGAATATAATGAGCTACTGTATCGAAGGCCTTCTTAAAATCCAAGTAGATGACATTCACCTCGATTCCTGCATCTAAGCATTTTGTGACCTGGTCGTAAAAAGAAACAAGGTTAGTCAGGCAGGATCTACCTGCTGTGAATCCGTGCTGGTTGCCCTTTAGCATTGCTTTCCCCGCTGGACTCCCACAAATGTGATCCTTAATAACTTTTTCACAGATTTTCCCGAGGACAGAGGTGAGACTATCCGGTCTATAGTTACCTGTATCCTTGTTCCTCTCCTTCTTGAAAATAGGGACCACACTGGCCCTTTTCCAGTCCTCTGGGACCTGACCTGAGCACTGAGTGTGCTCGAACAGCTGTGCCAGTGGCTCTGCTATGACAACAGTACCCTTGGACGAAGATCATCCGGGCCTGCTGACTTAAACACATCCAGCCCCTCCAAGTGTCTCTTCGTTAAGTCGGTGCTAACAATTGGTGGGCTGATTCCCCCTTTATGCCTATCTGTGATCCAACTGGGAGATTTGTCCTGATCTGAGTTCATGAATACAGAGGCAGAGAACTTGTTGAAGAGCTCAGCTTTGTCCCTCCTATCTGTCACTAATTGTCCTAATTTGTCTTGTAGGGGCCTATGCTACCCTGCACCTTCTTTTTGCTCCCTATATACCTGAAGAAGGACTTTGTTGTCTTTAATTTTTGTTGTCAACCTAAGTTCCATTTTTGCTTTGGCTTTTCTGAGTGCCTCCCTGCAAGTGTGGGCCAAGTAGGTAGCTACCCCCTGCTTCCACAGCCTATATGCCTCTTTTTTTTTGCCTCAAGGCTTTCCTGGATTTCCCTGTTCAGAAGGGTTTCTTGGCCCCTTTGCCCCCTTTCCTGCACAAGGGGATTGTCTCCTTCTGCACCTGTAGGACTGCTCCCTTTAGGAATGACCACTCCTCCTGGACTCCCATTTCACCAATACTCCTGTTCTTCAGTGTCTCGCTAACTAATCTCCTGAGCACACTGAAGCCTTTCTGAAGTCTAGCAATTCTGCCCTACTGGTTATCTTTCCCATCCTACACCGGATAGTGAATTCAATCAAGTCATGGTCACTGTCCCCTAGGTTACCTTGTGTTAGTAGATCCCCCCCACCAGATCATCCCCTATAACCAGGACCAAGTCCAGTAAGGCATTTCCCCTAGTGGGACTGTATACCTCCTGTGTTAGGCGGAGGCCCTGTATGCAGGTTAAGAACCTACATGAATGGTTGGATCTAGCTGACTGCTTCTCCCAGCAGATGTCTGGGTAGTTTAGGTCACACATGATAACCATGTCCCTTGACTATATAGCCTCTGACAGCTGTCTGGAGAATTCCATGTCCAACTCCTCCTCCTGATGTGGCAGTCTGTATGTGGTAGGTCCCTAGGTATTACTAACTCAAACATCAGCAGCACTTGAGTTTCCACCCACTGGGCTGATGGAATTGTGACTCAAATTTAAGTACCATTTAACTTGAGCTAGAGATTTGCATATGTGGATGTGAGTTGGAGTTGGGGTAACACCTGATATGCGCCAAACCAACATAGCCTGAATATGAGAGGAGTCCAAAATTTCTGGTGTAGCCTAGCCCCCTTGCCGCCTCTACTACCTTCTTAAATGAAACTTATTTTGAGAAACTATTTTCATTTTAAAAGTCAGATTAACACACAGCACTCTGCTTATGTGATAATTATGTGACTCTTTTGATGTTATATAACAGAGAGGCTTGGAGTAGTGGAGGACCAAATCAGTTTCTGAAGTCAAATGTATTTGGTCACAACATTGTATAGTGTTGCTCACAACCACAAGTCTTGCTAATCAGTTTTGAGGGCATTCTTTGGCTTTTGAATTAATTGGGCATGTAACCATGGTTCCCATAGAAAGCTTTACAATAAGATAATAGAGTCTGGATTAATGCCAGTAGGTACCAAGATGAAGAAATGAGACTCTCTTAACACAGGGGAAAAAGCTCAATAGCAGTCAGCCCACAGAAGTAAGTTTCCAACAAACAGAACTGTGGCTTAGTTTTCTATCGTAAGCCGAATATCCTTAATCTTTCATAGAATGTTTTCGCTAGTTAAAATAGCAGTGGATATAATTTCTCGATTTTTATCTGAAAGCCTAATTTTGAAAAAGAACATTTCCTTTATTGTTGCTGCTATGTTATTCCATTGATCTGCATTTTTACAGGTCATATTGTAGAGACAGTGCATGAAATCTAGACCAGTAGATAGAGTAAATCAATGGCTTGGTTAATTGTTGTTTAGGCATATGCTTATAATTGTGCAAAAATCAAGAACTTACTTGTTTCAAAGAAGAAATGGTCTTAATCAGACTTGTGTAACATAGATAGAAACACAATAATTAAAAGATTATCCTATGAAGGTAGTCTTCTGATTTCTTTCTTTAGTTCTACAAAGTATATAAATATAAATAAAGTGACCAGAAACTCTTAAATGGATTTAGTATGGACACACAAACTCATCAGCTCTCAGAATTTGTGAAATGCTTTGTTCTGATTACACTGTAGTGTGTAGATGGTATTTTTCCTGAGAAACCTTTTCAGGAATTTTCTCTGTTTGAGACCTACATTAAACACCAGAAACAACTCTAATGCAAGGGTGCTCTACCCCCAGCCTGCAGACCAGATCTAGCCCCAGAAGCCATGGTATCCATCCTACAGGGCAGCACCCCATGGATCCAAAAATTTGGCAGTAGGGAAGTCAAATCTCTGTTGCCAAATTTATCCACCCATGGGGAGCCATGGGCCTCATAGCATGTCCCTGCATGTTAGATTGGGCACGTGGAGCATTGTAGGACCCTATCTTGGCATATGGGGCTAGCTCAAGGCCTGATCCAGGCATACAGGGGGCTGGCTGAGGTTGCACAGGGCCTAATCCGGCTAGTGGACCAGCCCCATGCCTCATCTGGTGCAGAAGGTCAAAAGGTTGAGCACCAGTGCTCTAATGGAAAGTAATAGTCTTTATTTTTTCTCTGCAGTAAGAAAAGCGGAAAACAAGCATTACAGAATTATGAGGTAATCCTTTTTCCCTGAATTTTTAAAACCAGTTTAAATAAATCTAAACATGTTATAATTATTCCTCTTATTATCAAAATTGAAGTGTCTGGGGTGTGGTTAGCTATAGAACTAATGTTACAAAAATGGATAGTGTTGTGCTTGTTGGTTTCTATACCTTGATTATCAGACTGCTATTTTTTTAAATCAGTACATTTCTTTGGGGAAAAAATATGCAAAGAGTCATGTAAACTTCATAAAATAGTTACATTTTGAAACTATCAGACTTAAAATACTAAAGTTCCTGAGGGTGATTTTTGTAAAGGGAAAAATGGCCTTGTGCTTGTTTGTTTTCTGTTTGATCTAAAAAGTGCCTGGAAAGATTTACATTTTAGATTGCATCTTTTATTGGATACCTATGTTTTGTCTGTCCAGAAAAAATACATTATCCCTTAGGAACTAGCAAAACCATCCCATTTATAAGAGTGAAACTTGATTTTCTAGCCACTGCTTAAAAATGTTATCATTCATTAAATTTCTGTGCCTTATTAATAATTGGAGACAGGACAAGATTGAAAATGTCTGCCCATTTAATAAAAGGGTGTGATCACTGTATATGTGTTCCAGGGACCACCAGCATATGCTACAAACAGGCATGGTAATGGGACCTGCTGTGGGCAGTTAGCTTGGGAGAACTGGTTGTGTCTGCTCTTTACTGCAGAACGTGGCTGGATCCAGGATTGGGAATGGGGACATGAATGCAACCGTACTCACTTCAGCTGTGAAGTGCATGCACAGCAAGTTCTCTGAGCTCACTGGCTGGTCCATGCAGGTCCTGCCAGAGCTTTGACCTCACTGTGGCAGGATCTTCAGTGTCCAATTGGTGACCTCCGAGCTCCCTGTGCATGTGGAACTCTGGTAGGATCTGCACTGATCAGCTGGTGAGCTCAAAGAGCTCACTGAACATGTACAGCAGAGCCAAAGAAAGCACCAGTGCACTGCATATCTCCCTGTTACCCCACCCTCTCGTGATCTTCCCCCTACAGAATAAATTTACTATAGAATGAAATCTAAGGTGTATTGTACTATAGCAACCATGTTGTTTATCCATACTATTAGTGTTTAAATCTTCTTCTTGATTATGCTCATGTAATTCTATGTAACTATATTGGTTTTAGTGATGTTACTCCAGATTTACATCTGAGTAACCAAGAAAAGAATCTGGCTTAATTGCTTAAGTCAGACTGTAAAAACTATAGTGCTTCTTACAGTACACTTTCTTCTCAAAACTGCTTTACAAACATAAAGTAAACTAGCATACAAGGTTGGTCACCGTTTGCTTGTAAACCTTTCATATTGACATGAGTTCATGAAATAATGCATTTTTCCTCATCAGAAGGATTTCCTGGAATAATGCATTTTCCTCATTATAAGTAGAAATCAATATTTGTTTGCCTCCTTTGTTTAAAACTTTTTTTTTAACCAAAGCCTTTAGAAAAGCATAATCTCCTGTTTTTGTTTTGTTTTGTTTTTTAAATAAAATGTATCTAATAAAATTAACATTACACATGCAGACATCGAATACAGCAAAATAGGTATTGTAAAGTATAATACAGCATCTTGCACAGTAAGGTCTTGTAGAAGATTGTGGCTCCTATGAGTTACGGTAATGCAAATACATGAAAATATAAATTGAGAAGCTTTTTTAAGAGTGCCTGCATTAAGTAACTGTCATACATACACAGATTTATGATGTGTTAATGTGACCTCAAATCTCTGTCTTGCTTCTTTGTTGTAAGCAGTTCATGTCCATTTTGGCCCAGGAGTGAAGAATTAGTGACATTGACATTACGAAGTCAATGGAAGGGGTACTTTAATTAAGCTTTCTGATGGGTTTCTTGTTAACTTATTTAATTTCAGTGGCCAGCACTTTGGGAGACTGTGTCTGTGTTTTAACATCTCCTTTCAGTTAATGTGGGAGCTCACCATAACTATGTTCTGAAATCCCCCAAAACTTAGAACCTCTTTGTAGATTAAAAAAAAAGCACATTCCCAGTATTTAAAAATAACTTGCAGTTCACCTTTAATTTATGCACCACAGCAGTGCCATGGTAGTCAATGGGACATTTCATATGTTTACAGAACTGGGACCTCAATGTAACTGCACTCAATTGGGTTTATTTTAACATATACATATAGATTAAACTATTTTTAGATTTAAAAAAAATGTTTTAAGCAAAGTGAAAATTGATTCCTTCCTGGATAAACACTTCCCATTCCACGTTGTTTTAATTAAACTGTTCTGAATATCTCATATGAGCTTAATCTATAACAACTGTTTTCTGTTATGCTTTGTAAAGTGCTTGAATTATTTTCCAGGTGACCAGAAGAGGGTCCAATGCATACACTATATAATTCTCTGGATCAGTTCTGAGGAATGCATTCAAGAAGATTGAGAGGGCTAGCTAGAACTTATTTCCATTGACTGGCCTAAGTTCTCCCTCCCCTGTCTTTAAGGAATCTGTATTTAATTGAGATTTCTTGGACAAGTGTGGATTTTGCATGGACCTTGGTAATTGGGGTAACTTGTGAAGAAATGAGAGCAGTTTAGATGTGTCTGGAGTTGAAGATGCATCAAGACCAAATTGATGGGAGATGGCATGCTTAAGTTGGATATGTTGCCCCTTCTTCCTGGGCTCTCATTTTCAATAAATTGCTTGATCTAGATCTTTTCCCCACCTAGCTAATCTGGCAAATGATAAATTAGTTGCTGTAAGAAAGTTTGAATTACCCCAGATAAAGACTTGAGCATGTAGAAAGCGGTGATTTCTAAATTGAGTAGGCAAAAGGCAGTGATTTTCAACCTGTAGCCCACACAGAAGCCTGCATACTGTATGTATGGGGTCCATGAAAGATGACTATGATCAATCAAAAGTATGTGATTACCCACACTTACAATTCAAGGGGTCTGCATCTCCATTTGAAATGTCCAGTGGGGTCTGCACCTCCATTTTAAATTTTTAGGAGTCCACAAATGAAAAAAGGCTGAAAACTACCTGCACAATAGAACAAGTATTTTTCACTGCCACAATAGTTGGCTATTTTTCTTTAGGGAAGCATAGTAGGACAGGTGCAGCAGTTTGCTAAACAGTAGAGGGCAAAAAAATTGGTTCCAGCTGAGAGACCCAGGCTGTAGATTTAAATCTGTTCTGCTCCATGACCAGATATGTGATATATTTTAAAAAATACTGTTTGATCCAGGACATAATGATCAGATTGAGCAATTTTGAAGTAGCATATTTAAGGCTTATATTATTTTTCAATTTCATGTTATTAATGTTGCATTAGCAGTTTTGACTCTTTAATTGGATATAACAACGTAGCTTAAGTATAGAGCTGACATTTTAAGATATATGTTTCAATAATTTAATGCAAAATAATTTTTTTTTTGTACTGCATAATCTTATGCTTTACAGAAAGAAGGAAAGAGAGAACGTGCAGTGGTGGACAAAGTCTTTGTTAAGCGATTATGTCGAATTGTGAAAATAATGGTCCCTAGAACATTTTGTAAAGAGGTAAGCATTGCCTTGCAGAAAATAAAAATTAAGAAAGGCTATGCTTCTTAGTCATGTTGCTTTCGGTTGTAATCAAAACTTTGAGAACATAAGCATGTTGATTGTTCTCACACTTCTACTGGATTGTACACTGTTACCCAGGTTAGAAAAATAGCATGTACCACTAGAAACATTAAAAAAATAATGCTTGGATTAAATTTGGATGCAAGTTCATAATTAGATAATATACAAATTAAATATTAATCTAGTCTAGCCTTCTTTGTTACTTCCCTTAATTCCTGCCTCAAGCCTAGCAAATTTTGGTTGACATAAACTGGTAAGGGCCAACCTCTTTGGTAGATGTGCCACAAATTAGCCCCACACCCTCCCTGAGCAAAACTCCTACCCCCTTCATCCTCCCAATTGACTGCTGTGCTTTCTGCTCCCTGCTCTATCTGCTGCGGTGTTGCCTGCACCCTCCCAAGGTGACCCATGTCATTTTTCAGAATGACTGACACGCACTCCAGCATGCTCTCTCGCCTTCAGGAGTGTCCTATAGCCCCAAACCTCTCTCTGCTGTCTGCTGCTTGACCATTGAGAACAAGCTGAGATGTGCCAGGGGCCAGCTCCTTGGCCCATGGTGCCTCAGCTCCACCTGTCTCACTCAGGCATTGGCAATTTCTAGAAGAGGAGGTTTAGCTAGTTTAAAAGTCACACTCATTGTCCTAGAAACTACAGATCCCTCCCAGTATAGAAGACGACTGCCTAGATTGTCAAATGCTTTGAAATCACATTTACCACAGACAGACAGTAAGTTTTATAAGAAATAGCAAAAAGGTTTGTTACATAAACAAGGGAAATCATAACAGTTATTAACTGTACGTTCAATACTGGCAGAGATACAAGAAACAGATCAACTACATGAGCAGTATTTGATTTTACCTCTGCATATTAGCCCTAAAAATGCAGCTTCCATTGCTGACCAAGCCAGAGTCCCTGCCAGACTGTCAGCTTGTGTTTTCCCAGTGGGAGACCAAAGTAGCTAGTGCCCAGGAGTCTTTAGACGCCATTTGTCTTGTTCATGCTAGCCATGATTTTTTAGGCACCAATCTTCCACATACCAAAAGCATACGAAGAGCTTTTTGGAATGAGAAAACTAGCTGAAATCTGAATTAACATACTAAGCAGTAGTCATTAGAAGTTTGCACAGATGACAATATTTGGTATTCTTTGGCTAAAAAACTGCCCCTCAACTGGCTAAATTTGATACATAAATTGGTACTTTGACAGAGCTCATATGCTTTTCCAGCCTTCCCCTTCCCTGTATTGTGTGTTCCAGCCCAGCTGACTCTGGGCAAGGGAGCATGCTTATATGCTTCCTGGCACCCAAGTGCTAAAGTGTGATTCAGGCAGGGAACAAGCCAAAAGCAGAATGCACCTGCTTCAGCTCTGGGCTTTTCCAGTCCAAAGTACACAGGGGGTGCATTCTGCCTCCTGCTTGGCTGGAACCGCCACACACACTCCCTCGTCCTATGCAAGGGAGAGAGAGAAACAGCAAAGTACATACTGTCTGGGAAGCCACTTCATTTGGGTTCCTGAGTTATTTTTCTCCTCAGGGGGCTACTTTTACTCTGGGAGAAAAATTCTGAACTTCTGTACACTCTTGGTTTCTCCTGAGAGAGCAGGGACTTTCCCTGGAGAAAATGGATGTATGTCTAAGCCCCTAGTTTTGAGAAAGTAAGAAATAAACCTGTGTTGCAAACTTCCTTATAGCATCTGTAGCAATCATTTTTGTTCTTGAAAGCAGTATGTTTTTTGAATTTGCAATATAAAGTAAGCATTTCCTCTTATAAAGCAGTGAAAGATTTCTTTCTTAGCAATTTTCTATTAGGTTAACTTTTAACTTCATGTGTAGTGGTTTACTGAACATTCTTTAAATGTGCTTGTTTTTGTACTAGACAGGTTATTTGTTACTGATTGCTGTTATGCTGATACTGCGCACTTATTGTGATATTTGGATGATTCAGAATGGAACAGTCATTGAAAGGTATCTGAATTACTTAACTGATAATTTTTTAAATGTTGTCTTGCTGCTTATATTCAACAGTATCATCATGAGAGTGGGGAAAAAGAGATGACTGCTAACAAGAAAATATCTTAGCAAAATAATGTAAAATGGCATAAACCTCTATAGCAGTAATTACATTATAATTTTAAAAGAAAAAACAAATTATTTTTTTACATGGAAAGAAGGCTTAATTTTTAAGTCTGAGTTTGATAATTTTGAACCTAAATATATTTTTTTGTTAAATTGAAGTAAGCTTCTGTTATATTGTAGCTCAGGAGTCGGCAACCAGAACTTGGCATGTGAAAGCATTTTGCTTGGCGTACACACATTGAGGTGGACCGTGCAGGAGCCACAAGGGGCCTGATCCTTGTTGTGGCAGTACAGCCACAGCCCCTTCTCTGCCATTCACCCTGAGGCATATGCATACACCTGCCACCAGCAACAAGTTGAGCCATGGCTCTGAACCCTGGTACAGCTTTTTGTAGCCTTTCTGCTGCCTGCTGCTACAAGCCTGGGCTCTGTGATGGACAGCAGGGGCCTGGCCAGAGCCTGTGAGAAACTGCAAGAAGCTGTACTGGGGTCTGCAGAGCCCTGGCCCATGGCTGGTGAAGGGTACACGCATGCCTCAGGGCAGATGGTAGAGAAGGGGTCAGGGCTGAACTGCTGCAACAAGGATCAGGCCCCTCACAGTTCCCCTGCCATCTACCCTTGGCACACCAACATCTTACAAGTTGAGGTTGTGGGTGTTTTTCGTGCTCTGGCCAAAAAACATTGCCGACCCCTGCTGTAGATCTCTGCTTGTGTTCCTTTGTGGACCTTTGTTCCTTTCAAACTTCCCTTGTCCAGTGATATAGAAAGTGTCTATTTTTACAGAGAGCAAGCTGGAGGACTATACTACTTTAGTGTTTTCTGCAAAGAGTGAAGTCAATGTTTCTGTTACACTTCTGCAGAAAAATGTATTTCCTAGTGCTTTTCAGCTGTGTAGCTATACAGTAAGTCAAACAGCATAGTCAGAAATATGTATAGCTGCTGAATTATATACAATTTTCTCTTTTTTGCAGTGCAATCGTAAGCAGAGATAAACCACTATTCAAGAAATACTTTTTTAAATTCATAGCTGCCATTCCACTGGTAAACTGTTGTTGAAAAATATTAGCATGCACAATATCTCACATATGCTGTATGTTCCATAAATGGTGCAGTACTGGAGCAAATTGTTAATAAATTTAGTTTGAACAGCTTCAACTAAATTACACAACCACCTCCAGTGCTTCTATTTCTTAATTTTCATTTTTGCTTTGGAACCTGTGTGCTTGTTGGTGGCATGAAATAGGGTTAGTGATGGTTGATTCTTGCATCCTGTGTCTTCCAAAATAAAAATCTATACTTTTGTCTTTCTTGGCAAAGAGCTGAACTAAAATAAACATTGGTTTTGAATATAGTTTTCAAAGATTAACCTAAAAATATTTAACTTTTTGATAAATTTTGAGTAGGGGGTGCACCATCGTCTGTTTTTTTTATTTGTCCTCTTGTCACCTTTCCTGTCTAGTTTCCATTCTAAACTCTCTGCTAGGGAATGGTGATACCTTTGGATTAAATGCTACTACCTGAAGAATCCAAGGAGCTACTTCATTTGTCCTGCCCATCCATATACATGAACTCAGTGCTTCTAATTCTATTTTTGTAGTATCAGGAAATTTTGTAAAGAATAACTTTCTCTACCAGTTACCTCAGCATGAAGGATGAGATTAGTTTTAATACAGTGCTATCTTAAAGATGACTGAGGAGAAAATAATATTGCTTATTTTTTGACTGGGTGACTCTTTTCAATCAACTTAAACACTGTCTAAAGTAAAATCAACTAAACAAAAAAATAAGGCATTGTTATACTGGAGTATGCGGTCCACACAGAGATGGTTTTGCAGTGTGAACTCTAGTGTTTGAAGTCGCACCTGAAGATTTAGAACTCAGATTTTCTTTAAGCCATCACTATATTTAGGTTTTTCTATGATTGAACCAAGGACTCAATCTTAAAAAAGTTAGGGAGGTGAGGACCCAACATTCTTGATCTTTCAAATCTATAAAAGAAAAACTCTTCTTTAAAAAAAAGTTTGGCACCATTTATATCTTAACAGAATAAGAGATTAAGAAAGGATACAAAGTTGTCTCTCTTGTGGGATTTTTTTGGCTTTATGGTTCATTCACATCAGTGATGCTCCAATCTTTTGGCCTCACGGGCCTCATGAGTGGAGCAGAGCTAGTCCATGGGCCAGATCAAGCCCTGCATCTCAGGATTGGGCCCTGGAGCCTGGCACTGCCCTCTCCCCACCCCTCATGCTGGGTGTGGCCCCATCTTGGGTCTGGGACACTGGCAGCAGGGGAGTGGTGACACTGCTTTCCCACCATCACATTTCTGAGCCTGCCCCATGGGCCAGATAATATGGGGTTGAGCACCCCTGATTTACATGGATAATATACTTCATAAACTGGCTGGCAAAGATATACGCAGGTTTTTCAGGTGTCAGATATAATTGTAAAACACCATTACTAAACACTTCTATTGAATTAGGATCAGTAACTCTTTTAGTTTATGTTTAAGTCTAAAGAATTTTGTCTTTGGTAAGTTCTGCTTCAAGTCATTGGTTACTGGAGCAATGATTGCAAATATTGCGGTGGATGATCCTCTCTGTTGCAGTGGATTGACAGATGATTCTGTCCTCTTCACCCAGTTTTATCTTTCTGTTCATTTTCTTCTTCACATCTCAGCTTCTATCATGGTTTAAAAATATATTATCTTTGGTCTCATCTGTTCCATTCTTTGAATCTTTCATGCACAGGCCAAGAGGGACAGGCACACCCCTCCTTCTGCCCCTTCTCTTATTTTTTTCTTGCTGTCTTTACTTTTTTTCTTCTTTTGGCTTTGTTTCTTCCTTCCTCTTACCCAAAATCTGTATGATGCTGTGGGGGAGTGATGAAGTCTACCCAAGGCATAAAGTCTACCTGAGGCTCAACTGAATGCCATTGAGGATGGCAACCTGCAAACCTGTATACAATAGTTGTTTCTGTAGCCATTTGTGATATGGTCAGAGCAGGAGAAGGAAGAGAAGGTAAATGGCTTTCACCAAGCCAGCTATCACATTTGGTTAATACCACGGTTGGTACTACAGGTTTCCATAGCAATCCTTTTCTTTCCCCTGTGATTCATGACATAGTCTGGCCTGCCCATTCACGCTCAACTTTGGATACACTGATGTATATAAGTTTTGCTTCTTTTGCAACTAACATTTAGCATGTGGTGGTTTGCAGTGCTATCATTGGTCGCAGCAGAAAAGATTTCAAGAAATATTTGTTCAACTTCATCGCTGCAATGCCTGCTGTAAGTGCTTTTTTGTTGCCATCTCTTTGTTAAAAGTAATTTAAAATATAAATTGAGAAATTATGGAGAGATTCCAAGTAAGGTTTTTCAAAGCTCTCAAAAATGAGCTGTTTTATGGCATGTCATGTCTAGAAATTGGTTTCATTTTCTGGCTATAAGAAATGAGCAAGTATATGAACTCAGGTTTGATTGCCCATTGAGGCAGTAAAATTGGCATAACTTTGTTGGGATCCCAGCTTTGTCTGTTGTCAGTTAAAATATTTACTTAAAATCTCTCTTGTTGGTCAACTACAGTAGCTTGCTGTAAGCTGTCAAAACATGAGATCAGAGAGTTAAATGCCATATTTTTAGAATTGAAGACAAAATTTGTACAAGCAACTATATTCTAAATAACTTAAAATTTTTAAATTGTTCATTTTCTTTCCTCTTTTCCTTACTCACAGCCTGCTTACAAGTGTTAGGGGTATTAAAAAGTGTTATTCAAATAACCCCAGCATGAAAGGGGGACATTTTATACAAACTAACAAATGTATTTAAATTTTAAAATACCCTGCAAAACAAGATGATAACATTTTAAGGTGGGAGTCGTGAGAGGCCAAATGCATTTTAGAACTGATTGCAAGAGTGAAAAGTTTGATTGTAGAACAACGTTTTAAAAAAGGTATCTTGACACATTAAAATCCATTTAAAATTCTATGAGTGCTGCAGCATGTCTGGTATGTATTGATTTGATTCACCGCTTTTAAATATCATAGTCCATGATCCCGTGATCCTGCAAACATCTATGCGCATGCTTGCCTTCAAGTATGTACATAGTGTCATTGGCTTGAATGAGACCATGTTGAATGAGATCATGTTTGCCTGATCTATGTCTTAGTGTGCAGAGTGATTTAAGTTAACCAAGTTTGTTTAGCTAAACCAATTTTTTGCCAGTGTAATAAAGCAAGCTGGACAATACATTTAATACAATTGGGGGGCTTGTTTATATTAATTTACTACTATTTGTTCTTAGATCTCCCTGGTGAATAACTTTCTGAAATATGGATTAAATGAACTTAAACTGTGTTTCCGAGTAAGGCTTACCAAATACCTCTATGAGGAATATCTGCAGTAAGTGTTCATTTCTAACTTTTTGAAACACTGAGGCTGCTATATTTGTTTTAAGTTTCTGATGAAATACACTTAACTAATTAAATAATAAATGGTGTTGTTATCAGGCATTATAATGTTCTGAACTGCCTTTCGGCTTTCAGCTACTTGTTTAATCCTTTTTTAATTATTTAATTAAGTAAAAGCCCTAGTGCAGATTTTTCTTAGTCATTGCTTTGTTTCTGTTTTAGGGCTTACACATATTACAAAATGGGAAATCTGGACAACAGAATAGCCAATCCAGATCAACTACTTACACAGGATGTGGAAAAATTCTGTAATAGTGTAGTGGACCTGTACTCAAACCTTAGCAAGGTGAGTTCCTTTAATGAACCTTTAATGCATAGTTCTCGTTCTGAATCACTGATTATCGTGCAGACATTTAAGGTAGTTGAGGAATATTAAATCACATTGAATAAATGTTTAGTATTTAATTTTGTCAAAGCTCAAGCTGATCATTTGAATATAAAAATGATTGTATATAAGAGAGTCTACAGTATATATAATGTGCTATACCATTTGTGCAGAATAATGTGTGCCTAAAGTGCTTTCTTTACCATTTGTTTATACTTCCATGTCCCTCTGTTAAACTGTAGCTTACTTTCCTTTGGTTATCTTTTGATATTTTTATATGTCAGCTGAAAGCATAAGAGGGACAGTGGTCTTATAAATAAGCTGATGGGAAAGAAAATTCACATTTTAAGTTTGCTAGTTTCTCTTGGACTTTATGTATACATAATCTGATCAGGAGAAGGTAAACAAGGTGTTTTCCTCTCTATACCTAAGTGTTTCAGGTATGATGTCTGGCTGTGGAGTAGAGGAATAACAGTGTAGGCATATTAATAGTTTAATATCCTGTAGGCATATTAATAGTTTTTCTTTGTATGCAAATTAGTGGGCGAGCAGGCTTCAAATATGTACTAGAGTGACTTGCTATTCAACAAGTTAGCTGTGGAGGTGATGTAGGAGCTCTCGTTCTATAGACTCATCTGACATTGTTATAGCTCTCATTAAAAAAATAGTCTTGAAAAAATAGATTTCTGAAATTTACTTCTATATAACTGTTTGTTCAGGCAGTGGTGGATTTGTTGTGAATAAATATAGTACTTATGATTCTCCAATGGTGTCATCTAGTTCAGACGTAGGTGTAGAAGGTTAATGTATTTTTCAAATTCCAACATCATCATAAATGTTTTTACAAACATGCTTTTCTTTTAACAAAAATGTATAGAACATTTCCTTGTAGTATTTGTAACCCAAATATTAGAAACTGGTAACATTTCATTTTTGTTTAATTATATGCAAGAAGTCATATAAAGATGAACACTACCTCTGCCCATTATCACTTACTTTTGCACTTAATGTTCTAGAACAGTGGTTTTCAACCTTTTCTTATTTTCCAAGCTGAGTGAAGCAGGCAAAATAAACAAATCTCCTAAAATACCTGACATTGTTTTATACTTCATATTAATAATGAGGCTAGAAATAATATATTTTAAAAAAATCCTATCCTGACAATTGAAAGGAAACAGGCATTCAGTTGATTATTTTCTTAAAATGCAAGCATGTACACTACAGTGCAGTTAACTGCGTTGATTCTAAGATAGTTATACTAATCTGAGAATAAGTCAAGAGAATTTTGTATTCAATTTAGAATGTTTATTACATACATTGCTATTGTGCAGTACTTTTGAAGTTAAGTTGCAGTTCATACCTCTCCTGGTATGAACCTTCAAACTAGAGGTGGGGGAAAACATCAATAATGTGTAACAATGGTCTAACTTACTGCACTCATCGTATACATTTACAAGAAATGAGCTGTTCCCTCTCTCCTTCCCTCTGCTTAGTAAGATTCTAAGTTAGGTAGGTGACCTTCCAGAATAGTGGTTTTCAACCTGTGGCCTGTAGACCCCTGGGGGTCCACAGACTGTGTTTAAGGGGTCTGCAAAATATGACTATGATCACTCAAAACTCTGTGAATACCCGCAGATACAATTCAAAGGGGCCCACACCTCCATTCACAACTTTTTAGGGGTCCGCAAATGAAAAAAGTTTAAAAACACTGTTCTAGAATATTAACTTCTTAAGACCTTGATTTCACAGTTCTGACACTTATGGGTCATTACAAGAAGGCTATCCTATTTTTACATTGTAGAAGTTAGCAAAAATGATGTGTGTATTAATAGCAAAATCCCTTTCACTTTGGCTTCTATTGCATATAGTAATTGTTTGACCACTCTTAAGCATCTTTACAATAATTCATGAATGGTGGGTTAATTTTTTTTTGTAGAGTATTGAATGCACAAGGGATACCCTTATAAATTTATGCAAGCAGACAGGCACACTTAATTTCTAGAGCCTAAATACATTAGCAGATGTATCTGACTAAAGTTCTTAATGCATGGTCTGTATTCCCTAAAGGCAGGGTTTTCAGAACTAGAGCATACCTATATAGTAGCTGGCAACAGAACCTGAGCTTAAGATGTTTGGACTTTGAAAATGTCAACCATGATGAATGGCATCCAGTAGTATTACAACAGTCTTTTGTAAGATATCTATCCTGTCCTTCAGGCAGCATGTTCTTTATGCCAAATGCATAGCTATCTGTGTGCCATTTCTTCCATCCAATGCACCCTATTCTGAAGGATCATTTTTGTAAGAATGGAATTTTGCCCACTTCTGCTCAGCAGTTGAGCCAAAAGAATGCCATATAATAACCTTAACAAAATGTTTATACTTTACAGATAATCTGAAAATGAGTATTAAACTTATGTGATGTCATTATTCTTTTGAGCATATATCAAGCTGAACTGTCAGGCAGATTAGGATATTGCTTTTGTTTCTGGAGTCTAGTTAATCTGAGTCTTTGGTTTGTAGCATGTTAATTGTAACACGTGCCAATTTTAATATGCAGGAATATCTGTTTCTTCTGGATTTTTACATACATGTTCTTTCTCTGTATTCTAATACTGTCCCCTTTTTGTTACAGCCATTTTTGGATATACTTTTGTATATCTTCAAGCTAACAAGTGCAATTGGAGCTCAGGTAAATTAACTGGGTTTATGCTGTTTGTTTATATTTAAGTAAGCAAACCCTAATTTTTCTAGCTATTCTGTCTCTTTGCATATTGAATGACTAATCTTAGGATCACTCATTATTTGAAAAGAAAGAAAAGATATAATCTGTTTTGCTTTCATGCTAATTCTGAAATGTAGTTAAAGGTTTCTGTTTTGTTTCAAAATAAAATAGACAGTCTCCAAATTCTCTGATCACATTTAAGCAGATAGCTGACTTCTAGAAAGACAAACAAGTTCTTTGTTTCCTTTCAGCGGTTACACAAAAGTCCCATTTTAATGTAGTACTCTTTGTAGCTGGATCAAGGTCTTGTATCAAGGGAGCCTACGTTCAGCAAAAATGTGTTTCCTATTTCTATGCAAATTACTCCAACAAAGGAGAGCTAAGCTATTTCTTAGGTAGAGTTTAGGACATTTTATAATAAGGATACAAGTGAAGTGACATCTTAGATTTCTTAAAACATTTAAAAAAATGAATACAAGCTCTCATATATTTATTTTACCGTCTCAAGATTACTTGTAAACAGTTTGCATCTGAGATACAACTATAGTTATTCTATGCGTAGAACAACAAAGAAGCGATAAGTCTTGCATTCCACTGTGCAATTGCTGTCAAGTGTCGCTTCCTTAATGGCTAGCGCTGTTTACTATACTTTTTACTAAATGTGAAGAATGAAAGTGCCTTTTTAGGGGGTATTTTGTAATAGTGTTAAGTGGTTTAAATCCGAAATTTCAAATCTGCTTAAACAGTAAAAGTTGTTTGTGGGGGGGGAGGGAATAAAGACTGAGAATGTTATGGGTAAAATGATGACCTAGAAAATGGATAGGTGAGAGGGGAGAAATCAAGAGAGGTTGGAGGATGGAGTCACTAGGGACTTGGTGGGGGGGAAGGGAGCATAGCAGTGGTTTGGAGAGGAATGATGGGGGGAAATGGCGGTGATGAGGAAAGCAGGAATAGAAGGGTGGATATGAGGCTGGTAGAAAATTGAAGGAGGATAGTGGGAAACAGAATCCTTAGCATGACGGGGAATTGAGTGAGTTGCAGGAGTTGCTGAAATAGAAGGGATTAGAAGAGTGCCCAAAGGCAGCTTGTGAAAAGGAATGGAAGAATTAAAGGAGCCTCTGATGGGCATAGTTCATTTGGTGTGTAAAAGCTGGAATATGTGAGACCCTTTGATTGTAGGGTCTTTATTTTTATTTATTTCTTTACTATTTATAGGGTCCAGCAACCATGATGGCCTACTTGATTGTTTCAGGGTTTTTCCTCACACGTCTGAGGAGACCCATTGGTAAGATGACCGTTATTGAACAAAAATATGAAGGAGAGTACAGATATGTCAACTCGCGTCTTATCACAAATAGGTATGGATTTGTTTGGAGAATAACTGTAAATAGAAAATTTTTTGTAAGCAATATCATTGTCCTACAAAGCAGATGGAAGAAAACTATTTGAGTAAATTGTAAAAATCTAGCAGAATTAATTAATTTTGAAACCAAGATTTCAAAATTTCAAGATTTCATAATTTTGCAGACCACCAGCTAGTGGGAAAATTCCATTTCATTGCCCATTTTAAAGAACAAACTATGTCCTACTATTTTCTTGTGGTAATATTAAACTCCTCCTTGTTCACAAGTTAATTTAAAATGGAGCTGTTTTCTAAAACTTTATTTTTATAGCTAAGCCTTTGTCTTGTGGAATGTTTGTGTAAAGAAATTAAATATATATTTTTTTTTTATCTTTTAGTGAAGAAATTGCTTTTTATAATGGGAATGCAAGAGAAAAACAGACCATTCATAAAACCTTTCATAAACTGGTAAGATTTGAATATCTTAAATGCTAACTTTTTAAAATTGTAAACATTTTAAGGAATAGATTAATAGATTCATAGATGTTAGGGTCGGAAGGGACCTCAGTAGATCATCGAGTCCGACGCCCCCTGCATAGGAAGGAAAGAGTGCTGGGTTTAGATGACCCCAGCAGACGCCTATCTAACCTCCTCTTGAAGACCCCCAGGGTAGGGAAGAGCACTACCTCCCTTGGGAGCCCATTCCAGATTTTGGCCACTCTAACTGTGAAGAAGTTCTTCCTAATGTCCAGTCTAAATCTGCTTTCTGCTAGCTTATGGCCATTATTTCTTGTGACCCCCAGGGGCACCTTGGTGAGTAGAGCCTCACCAATTCCCTTCTGCACCCCCATGATGAATTTATAGGCAGCCACAAGTTCCCCTCTTAACCTTCTCTTGCGGAGGCTGAAGAGGTCCAGGTGCCCTAGTCTCTCCTCGTAGGGCTTGGCCTGCAAGCCCTTAACCATATGAGTGGCCCTTCTCTGGACCCTCTCCAGGTTATCCACATCCCCCTTGAAGTGTGGCGCCCAAAACTGCACGCAGTATTCCAACTGCAGTCTGACCAGTGCCCGATAGAGGAGAAGTATCACCTCCTTGGTTCTGTTTGTCATGTGTCTGCTGATGCATGATAAAGTGCAGTTAGCTTTTCTGATGACTTCATCACACTGACGGCTCATGTTCATCTTGGAGTCCACCAGGACTCCGAGATCCCTTTCCGCTTCCGTGCTACTGAGCAGGTCATTTCCTAGGCAGTAGATGTGCTGGACATTTTTCCTTCCTAGGTGCAGCACTTTACATTTCTCTTTGTTAAATTGCATTCTATTGTTTCTGTCCATTTGTCCAACCTATCCAGGTCTGCCTGTAGTTGTTCCCTGCCCTCCGGTGTGTCCACTTCTCCCCACAGTTTTGTATCATCCGCAAACTTGGACAGAGTACACTTCAGTCCCTCGTCCAAGTCACTGATGAAGACATTGAAGAGCATTGGTCCAAGGACCGAGCCCTGAGGGACCCTACTGCCCACGCCCTTCCAGTCAATACTGACCCATCCACCACCACTCTCTGGGTACGACCCTCTAGCCAATTTGCCACCCACCGGACTGTGTAATCATCCAAGTCACAGCCTCTTAATTTGTTCACCAGTATGGGGTGGGATATCATATCGAAGGCCTTCCTGAAGTCTAAGTAAATGATGTCTACCCCTACTCCTGCATCCAGGTGTTTTGTAACCTGGTCATAAAAAGAGACTAGATTAGTCAGGAATGATCTACCTGCTACGAACCCATGCTTGTTTCCCCTCAGTATAATTTTTCCTGCTGGGCTCTCACATATATGAGCCTTAATAATCTTTTCAAAGACTTTGCTAAGGATGGAGGTAAGACTGACTGGCCTATAGTTGCCCGGATCCTCCTTCCTCCCCTTCTTGAAAATAGGGACCACATTGGCCTTTTTCCAGCCCTCCGGGAATATTGTCATGGTGGTTCAGAAGTTCTGGTTGTTTTGTTTCTGTTCATTCTGTCCTTCAGCCAGAACTACATTGGTGAAAGGGCTTTGAGGGAACCCCACTACCAGCTGTTTTGGTGCACATGCATCTATATCACTCTTGGATTCTAAGAATTTGTCCTGTGGGGCTCCGAGAGGGGACTGGGAATTCAGGGTTGGGGCCTGCTGCCGAATCTGATGTACAGAGCTCCACTGGGAATGTATGTGGTGGTGAGGACTGCACAATGACTGCATTAACCCTCGTGGCTCCCTGACACCACTTGCCTTACTGCCAGATGTGGATCCGGATCTGGGACCACAAGAAGCCCCACTATCTGGATCCAGACTGCGAGGAGCTCCATGATCTGGATCCAGATCCAGCCCAGAGGGCTGTGCGAGTTTGATACCCCTGTCATATTCCATTCAGGAAGATAGGTTGTACAGTAAAAGCTCTGTTATCCGGCATCCAGGGGAAATGGGGGGTGCCAGTTAATCAAATATGCTGGCTATCTGAGAGTTATGCTCATCTCCAGCCGGGTGGTTTGGAGGTGCCTTTGCCTGTTCAGACCACCACCCCTCCCGCCACATCTGGTGTGCCAAGGCTTTCATCCCCTGGCGTCAGTGAGCCAGGGGACAGGGGAGGGGGGCCCTGTGCATGCTGCTTTTCCTGGGCTGTGGTGCCCAAAGAAGAAATGGAACTCGGCTCACGGCGGCAAACGGGAAGCGCCATGGTGGGACAGATGCCGGTTAATAAAGCATTCCGGATGGTAAGGTGCCGGATAACACAGCTTTTATTGTATATTCATCAAAAAGAATAGGATCCATGGCTGTGAAGAAAAGGGTGAAAGCAGTGGGCCTTTCTTGCTCATAACAGAAACACACTGGGGAATGCACACAAAGTGTAATATTAAAAAACTTCTCCTGAAGCTCTTTAGTCAGCTGTTATTTCCCATGTTGGTTGGTTGAACCTCTTGCCCTTTTGCTTCTCTTGGGTTCATTAAAAAAACCCCAGCCCTGCTGCTATAGCTCTCTTCCTGGTTCTGTAATTCTGCTTGTGTAATATACCTGTTTCCTACCATTGAATCCATTTGCCAGTTGTCTCTTTCCCATCAGATCACATCTTAAATATGTGTAATCAGTTTCACAGTCTTCAGCTATTTGTTCCAGTATCTATCTACTCTTGTTTCTTTTTTTCTTTGCTCTGCTAGTTTATGCTAAATTCAGCAGTTGTCTGTCTACTTTTAAAACACCTCCATACTTTATTCTCCTTGCATGCTGTACCATCTTGGAGAGGCAGCCAATAAAATCATTATCAACTCCATAAATGGCCTGGAGGAGGAATTTAAGTTGTGATACCTATTATAGAACAGTATATAAATATCAGACAATAACTATGCCTAGGTGTTTTAGTTTAGGTTTAGCTTATTATTTACTCACTTCACATTTGCTGATTATTTGAAGCCAGAGCAACTGTACCCAAAAATGATCTTTATTTCACTTTGTGGCAGGGGGAAGGGGATCCCTCCACCTGTTGCAGCCTGTCCTGCCTCCCTGCCCTACTCAGTCTTCCCAGTCCCATTCATCTGCCACCCCTTGTTGGGAAAAGCATTAATACGGGAGGTCTTACTGCTCCTCAAAGTAGAGGGGGGGGAGGGACTTGAAGCTGTGTCTCACTGCCTGGTGGGGTTCCTAGTGTTGGGTATTGTCCTGGGTTTTCTGATTAGACCATTGCCTCACCAGTTTCCTTCTGTCTTGCAGTCTGGTTCCTAAATCTATGCCTCTCAGTTCAGGGTTTCAGGCTCTTGGCTAATCCAGGGTTTCTACCCCTCTGGGGGTTAGAACCCAAGACCCTAGACTTTGCTGCCACCTTACTCAGTCTTGCATCACTGCAGCAGACCCTCAGGCTGTCACCAGCAGCTCCCCCTGCTTCCTCCTGGGAAGTAAGTTAGATGGTGTTGGGACACCCTGTCCTGCAGCTCCACATCTCCCTTTACAGCCACTCCTAGTCCACTGAATGTCTGTCAAACAAAAGAAAGAGTATTCAACATAAACTTCTTCCCCTCCTCGGGGTGACAGACACAGTCTTATCACAAGGATCTGGCCCACGAACCCATAGTTTACCAAATCAGCAACAAAAGAAAACTCCAATGAAACTTCTCCCCCTTTTGGGGCTACTTACAGGGTCTGGCTGGGTCTGCTCTCCTCCTGGCTGGCAATCCGGCCTTCTCCTTGGTCAAGGCCCCACTACCCCAACCCCTCTTCAGGGTGAGCTTTTATCCTTCTGAGCTGCTCCCCCCTCCCAGTCATGTGACCAACTCAGCTGCACCTGACCCATGTTGGTCCAAAAGGTCCTGATCTCAAAGAGGCCAGGCCTACTTTCTGGTCTTCTTTCTGTACTCTTTGTAACAGGGGCTTGGCCCCCTGTTAAATGCTACTTGTGTCCTCTTTTTTCCCATTACCCATATGTTTTCCTTTTCTTGTTACTCAGTTTTGTGTTTTTTAGTAGATTGGTTGGTAAGCACTTGTACGCAGGGACAGTTGTCTGCATGTATTTATGTAGTGTCTAACCCAGGGGTTCTCAAACTTTGTGATACCGTGACCCCGAGTGCTGGGTGGCAGTGGCAGGGGACAGGGAGCTTGCACACAGCAGCTGCCACTGCCATCCACCATTCCATGCCACCGCTGCATGCTGCTTCCCATGCCGCTGCGCATACCCCGTGGGAAGTTTGCGCCTCCCTTTTAAGTTGCCCGCGACACACAGTTTGAGAACCCCTGATCTGACCCAATGAGTTTGCAGTCCTTATTGGGGCCTTTGTGACTTATTACAAAACAAATAATTTTTTATAATCTAATTTACTTTTCTGGTGTAATTGCAGACACCATAGCAAATATTGGCATGTACTTTATATTTTTCTCTCATGTGTTTTATCAGGTGGAGCATTTGCACAGTTTCATCTTGTTCCGGTTCTCTATGGGTTTCATAGATACCATCATTTCTAAATGTAAGTATTTACAAAGTGCTAGTGGTTTGTTTCTTCTGATATAACAAACTGTGTTAAATGTTTACCTTTAAATCTTGCAGATCTTGCCACTGTGGTTGGTTACCTTGTTGTTAGCCGTCCATTTCTGAATCTAACTCATCCTCATCATCAAAATAGTAACCATGCAGAACTATTGGAGGTAAGTAATATAGAACAGAAATAAGAAATAAATATTCTGATTGCTTAAATTTTGGAAATTCACATAACTAAACATAGTTTATATTTTGCTGCTTAAGGATTATTATCAGAGTGGAAGAATGTTACTAAGAATGTCTCAAGCTTTGGGCAGAATAGTCCTAGCAGGCCGTGAAATGACCAGATTGGCTGGGTAAGAGTAATATTGGCTAATCAAAGTTATCTTATTTTGGATAAATACAACTCATGTCTCCAATGTATTTTCTGTTTATACATGGAACTTATAAATTAACACCAAACAAGCCTGTCTTTATTTTTCTTAGTATAGCAGTCTAAATATTTACAGGTTAAATGTCATCTTATTCAGAAAAATATTATTGAATATCTATGGGTTTGGCACTGACAGCCATATATATATTTGTGTTTTATAATATGTATGTAAATAAGTTCGCAATTTAACATTTTGTATCAGAATACTGATATTTATCTATATTTAAATTAAAAATTATAATACTTTTTAAAGTTTAAAATATCTGACCAATTTAAGAGGCAGTTGTGGATGACAGAGGTTATGGAGTTTAAATATTCGAGTTGGGAGGTCCTTAGTGTAATTCTGTTTCAGGCAGTTATATTCTAAAGGCCTGTGATATCAACTTGTACATAATTAACGCATACATTTTGAAGCAACATACTTTCAGAAAATATGCCCTCTGAGTCATCTTGCAGAAATGTGATTCTAGTCCTCCCAATATTATGATTTTCAAGTTGTAATTTAATATTTTTAGAGGTTTCCTTCTCCATTAAATTATAAAATAAGATTTCTGAAGATTAATTCTTAATTCATTTCAGCTTCACAGCTCGAATTACAGAATTGATGCAAGTATTAAAGGAGTTGAACAGTGGCAAATATCAGCGTACCATGGTATCACAAGAAAAGGGTAAAAGCGACAAGTTGAATTGATAACAGTCATTTCTTGATATACATAAGCCTACTTTCTAATGCTTGTTTTTGTTTTATTTTGTTTATTAATTTAAGATGCAGATAGAACTCAAGTTATTCCTTTGATACCTGGTTCTGGAGAAATCATCAATATTGATAACCTTATCAAGTATGTATAGATAGCACTTCAATAACTATGGCTTTGTAACTTTTTCTATCTCTATGAATACAAGTCTGGATAAAGAGAAATTTTAGCTACTTAAAAAGAGAGGATGAGCTGCTACTTGGGAAAACACAGCAGCCATTAATACCTAACTGTTATATATGCATGATCCTGTAGCAATAGAAGTTACCTAGATCACCCCAACTTCGATGTGAGTAAAGCAGTTCTAAATTTGGAATGGTTTTGCTACTTGTATCTCTACAGAATCACTACTATACAACATAATAGTTGTATTGTAACAACTTGTATCATTATCCTTTGACAGCAATACAGTTGTTATGTCTGTTTATACTCTGTTATAAAGATGCTATTATATTACTTCCATATGTTCAATATCTACTAGATTTTTCTCATAATTCCTAATCCACAAAACAGTTCATAACCATTTTACTCTTTACTACTACTACTATCTGTTCTCCAGACCCAGCCTTTCCAGTAAGTTTTTCTGCTCTCAGGTTATCGCCTCAGGTTATTATTTTTCCTGGTGCTTAAGCCTCATCTTTCCGGACTAGAATTTCTGCATTGACTTTCTAACATTTTCCATATACAGTTGAAGTGTTTTGGGGGCATCTGATAAGTACATACCTGGGCCTGTTCTGTCAGTTAGTGCCTGTCACATTACATCCTACTTCTTCAGTTTATTAAAAAAGCATAGCAAAATACATATATTATGAAATCTATTTCACAAAGCAGTCAAGGTTTAATGACTAGGCGTATCTACTCACCTGTAAGTCATCTGCCTATATTTTGAATCCAGCTTCCACGGATTTCACAAGTTAGCACTATACATACTCAGTATATATGTACTCAGTAATAGTAATTTGTCAATTCTACCCATAGGTTTGATCATGTCCCATTAATAACACCAAATGGAGACGTGTTGATTAAAGATCTTAACTTTGAGGTAAGTTCTAATATATTAAGGTGACTTTCCTACAAATTTACTCTATTAATTTGAAAAAAGGAAAAAATAGAAACAAGGCATGTTTTTCAGGCAGCTATCAATGTTATAATCATAGTTTTATCAAAAATTGCTAGTGGTATTACTTGACCGGATACTAGGTTTTAAAAGCCGAGGGTTTTTTTCAAATCTAGGTTTCAAATTTAATGCAGTTTTTATTCTACTTTCTATATTTCACTTCCTTTTGACAATAAAACATAGAACTTTCATTTTGAGGTTCTCCTGCATTAGCCTGATGCTGTAGCATTACATATACACATCTTATTTTGACTGGAGTGTATGCATGTATGTTTTCAACACTTTTTGATTTCATAAAACCAACCGTGTCTGCCCATTTTGCAGTGTTGTATTTTCTTCGAAAAGCACACAAATTAATGCAAAGAGTGAATATCTACATGAGTAGAAAGGAAAACTTTTAGTGAATTTTAAAAATAGCTAAAACTATTACTAAAACTAACTAAAAGCATCCTACATATTTATTGCAGTCACAGCTAGAAATGCTTGCAGAAATGCTGTGGTATAGATCAAAAATTTAAACAACATAGTGTAATGAATTCAGCCTAGGATGTAATCAGTTTTTTAAAAAGGTTCCTTCCCATCAAAACAAGGGAGAGTGAAAAAAGTTTATCAGTTTATCTACCTACTTTCAGGCCCCTGACACCTATTGTACTTAAGATATGATTAACCAGTTATTATGTCCTAAATAGTGACCTGGCCACACATTCATTCAGTTACTGGTGCGATAAAACCAGGAATAAGCGACAAAGTTATTACACAAAATATGTGTAAAAACGTTGTGGCTGGTTGCTGTCACATTTTTAATTGAATCTGTGGTCAGTGCTCCCAGCCTCTGGAGCACACGAGTGTGCTGTGGAGGCTGGGAGCCCTGGTCAGCTGATTGGAACTCCCAGCTGGGGAAGCACAGTGAACGCTCCCAGCTGAGTCCTAATGAGCTGACAGAGCTCCCAGCCATGGGGAGTGCATGGTGAGCCCCTGTGGCTAGGAGCCTTGTCAGCTGATCAGAGCCCCCAGCCACCAGCGTGCACCATACACCCCTGCAGCTATTAGCTTTGTCACCTGATTTGAGCATTCAGCTGTGTTAGCACATGGTGTGCTCCAAGGCCTAGGAGCTCCAATCAGATAACTAGCTAATAGTGCTCTCAGCCACAGGACCGGATGGTTCTCCCCTGAGGCTGAGAGGTCCAGTTGCTGGAAGAGCTCCCAGCTGTGGGAGCTTGCTTTCGCCCCACAGTCCACTACCTCCTCACGGCTGAGAGCTCTGATCAGCTGACACGACTACCAGCCAGGGGGGCACAGCATGGGTTCCCACAGCTGGGAGCTCTGTCAGCTGATTGAAGCTTTCAGAGAGGGGAGCACTGTGTGCCAACACTTGAAATAGGTGCATTATTTAAGGTTGTGTGCCAACACTTGAAATAGGTGCATTATTTAAGGTTGATTGTTGCTTAAGTGAGGCATCAGGTTTCAGTTTCATAACTTCTGTTTTATGTAGTAAGCTCGCTAGGTGGCACTGAAAGCTCAACTTTTTTCCTGTCCTAGTTACTGCTGTAGATTTAATGTAAAAATAAAAAAGTCTTTCTGAAAAACAAGAATTCCTGTCAAAATTGTAATGAAGTTGAAAGGTAATGAAATGCTCAAATGTGATTTAAAGTGTAAAATAAGAATCTATAACTTTTAAGAGAGGTAATATAAATGAAGATCAGGTTGCATGTTAATTTTCTCCCCAGTACATTAAGTTTAAGTTTTGTGTATAGTACTACAAATGTTAACTCTTGGGCCTTATTTGAAGTTTGTGGACCTTTGTTAGGCTTGAAGGAAAGCATGATAACCAAATAATTCCTTGTCTATTTTTAATCTCAAAAGTACAGTATCAGCTTGACCTGGTAAATTCAAAGTTTAGTAATTTTCCTGGAATTTGGTTACTTTATAAAATAGTGCCTAGACAGTGATGCTTACTGTGTAGACATTTAAAGGGATATGGTCCCAGCCATGGAAGACTTACACTTCAGGCAGGCAAAATGCACACAAAAGTAGGAGATAACATATAACAAAAGCAAGATATAAATGGGAGAGGTATAGATTTATGTGGGTGATATTTTTTTTTTATTGAACTAACTGCATGGTTGGGATAGACTTAAACAAGCTTTTGACTGGTCTGGGAGGGAAGGGTGGTATCCAGGCAAAGCCCCGATCTCATTCCCCAAATTGGGCAGTCTCCAGTTTGGGGAAGAGGCGGGAAACATTGCCGCAGTTCTCCCTTTGCCTCCCAGACTGATCAACGGGAGGGGAGTAGAATGATGGGAAAAGAATCCCTGTCCCTTCTGCAGACCTGGGTGTCTGGTAAGGGAGCATACAAATGTTATTTCTTGCGAGAGAAATTCTCCCATAAGGGAGGACTTCCTTAGAAAGATCTTTCTCCCAGAAGAGGCATGTTTCACCTATGAAAAATTAAGTGGGCTCTTGTGCACTTGTAGTTTCTTGCAGGAGAGCAGCAGTTTTCCTGGCAGAAATGTAATGCCTGTCTGTGACTTCTTTGTGATCTTGAACTCACAACTTGTTGATCTTGGCCTGCAATTTAGAGGATCATGCAAATTTTACATTTCTTACATGGGACCCAGCAAACTCTTCTCAATTAGTGAGCTAGCAGCCTTCATTGAGGCTAGTAAACTGAAAAAAACTTGAAGATGGCTCTTGAAAGACCATTAGTCTCTTACAAAGGAACTGAATTAACTTATCTTACTTAAAACCCCCAAACCTTGATCTTGTCGCATTAATATTTCATAGTTTGCATTTTTTTTAAAGTGTGCAATAATTTTACCCCACCATCACACTGTACATGGAAAATGTCAGTTGGACTTCTTTAGTTTACCAAAATTGAGTTTATTATGTAAAGGATGGTCTCATCCCTATGGAAACCCTGGCATATTTCAGGACCAATGCAGACTTTTTACATTTCATTAATAGTGTCATACATTGATTTGTATTTTAGGTTCGATCTGGTGCAAATGTTCTGGTTTGTGGGCCAAATGGATGTGGGAAGAGTTCACTTTTCCGTGTTCTTGGTGAGGTAAGGCTACACTAATATCAGTTTTTGGGTTTTTGGGGGTTTTTTTTTTAATTTAAAAGAATTTTTTCTCCAAATGTTAAAGCTTTCTTTTTCTTTTGTTACAGTTGTGGCCTCTGTTTGGTGGACGACTGACGAAACCTGAAAGAGGAAAGTTGTTTTATGTTCCTCAGGTAAAGCAAAGTATGATAGTACTTAATACCAACCTTTACGCCTGTATTTGTTGATTATTATGAAGGTCTGTCATGTTGTACTTACCATTTGCAACTGAATTCCAGAGACCATATATGACCCTTGGGACACTCCGAGACCAAGTAATATATCCAGATACCTTAGATGACCAGAGGAGGAAGGGGATATCTGACCAGGTAAGAACAATCATCTCAGTGACCATTATTTAGAATCATGTCTTTTTCTGGATTTTTATTTTTACATTTAGGGATGTTTTGCTATATTTGCTATATTCTGGAAAAAAAAAATCCAGGTTTTTCCAAACTACAGACCTGTTCTGAAACCCTTTTTAAGCCTCTCCACCCCCCCACCCCCCCATTGAATACAAACTTAAAATGTTAATAAAATTGATAGTCCTAAAAACCTTTCATCTGAGACATTTTGCAGCATAATAGGCTTTCTTTTACCTTACCTTTCCTTTTCTTGTAAGTTATTTGGTAAACTTAAATTTGTAACCAGTCCAGGGTCCTTATCAGTTTACCTTTAACTATGCCATACTGAATGGCTGCTTCTTCACACATTTATAATCTTCCCATTAGCATTACATGCCAAGAGATGTTGAGAATATTATCTGTCTGCTAAACTCTGACTTTATTTCCCATTTATTTGTTGATAGGCCCTGTAAGACTTTGTTTCTGCAAGCTACTCTATGCAAGCAGCTCCTCACTGTCTTCATAAACATACCTGCATGGAGCAATTTGCAAAAATGGGTCCAACTACTGCAAGTTGTAGTACTAATGTTTTTAAATGCTTTGGCATAAGATGCTAGATGTTTGGAGTACAGTTTGAAATTGGGGACTTTGTTGAATTTCAGTATTCCTTCAAGCACTTTTAAGTGGTCATTCATTTTTAATCACATTGCTGTGGCAGTTAAGTAGATTAAGTTTGGTTAGATTTTAAATGCTTTAGCACCAGTATTTTGGATGAGTGAAATTAATATTTATTGAATGGTATTAATAGATATACCTGCACTAATATGAGGAGTCATTACAATGGAAAGCATATATAAGCTATACCTATAATCATTATTCTCCTGGAAGGTACTGCAGGAGTACTTGGACAATGTCCAGTTGGGTCCAATTCTGGAGCGTGAGGGTGGCTGGGATAGTATTCAGGACTGGATGGATGTGCTCAGCGGAGGAGAAAAACAGAGAATGGCGGTATGTCTCCATCACACGCTCTCAAAATTCTGTATATTAGAACAATTCATTTGGAGCTCAATCAATGTCTAGTCAGTAAATATTATTACTGGTTTTTTTTTTAAATTGACATCTGAATCTTAGGAAAATTAACTTATAGATAGGCAGTATCTTTCATGTCTTTAATATGAAATTCTGGGGGTTTGTTTGTATCTGTATATTTATTTTCTGTTAATGAATAGAAGATTAAAATACTGTCTACATTATTAGGCTAATAATGGTTAAAGATAAATATTTTTGTCTTAGTAACTTTCTAGTTTTTAGTTAAGTGCTTTCTGTTTAAAATTCCTGATATTATAGAAATTGGTGGTGCTGGTTCTGTATTCACAAATGCTATTTTGCTTTGCATTTCAGATGGCAAGATTATTTTATCATAAACCCCAGTTTGCAATTTTGGATGAATGTACTAGTGCTGTTAGTGTTGATGTAGAAGGATACATTTACAATCACTGCCGGAAGGTAAGGTTTTGGTTTTGACTTTGTTTTTGGATTGTTTACAAGATAAAGTAGAAATGCAGTATAACATTTATGTTGTTTATAAAAAACTGGTAAAAACATCAAGTTTGTATAATTCAGTAATTAATTCCAAACAAACTATTCAGACTTGTCTAACATCTAAGTCTGTCTAACATCCCAAGATAATTTTACACTTTCCGTGCCATAAAACCTCTCTCACTGGCCAATCTAGGACTTGCAGCTTAAAAACTAGTATATTTATTTAAGATAAAAGCTAAACATGTTAGACCACCTTTCAAAAATCAGCTAAAGGAAAATATTTTAAATGCCATGCTGTTCACACTTCTTTTCCCCTTTCTCCTATACCATCATTTCTGATTCTCTTAAAAATTCTGTGTGGTTACATACATTCCCTGTTAATTATTAAAGTCTTAAGGGGAAGGGGTGTGTGTGTGTGTGTGTGTGTGTGTGTGTGTGTGTGAGAGAGAGAGAGAGAGCTCACCTTTTAAAATATCAAGCAAGATGATCAGGAAATGAGTTAAAATATTGTATGTGTTAATGTTTATTGTGTATGTTCTCTTACCATAGGTTGGCATCACACTGTTCACAGTCTCTCACAGAAAGTCTCTGTGGAAACACCATGACGTATGTAGTCTTTGTTTTTTCTTGGGGATTATGGGTTAAGCCTTTTTTGTGCATAAAAGAGCTAAAAATCCAATTATGTTCCAATATCTTGCCTTCCAACCAAATATGCTTGCCTAAAGCATGATAGATGTTATTTTTATAGTCCTTTAGCAGTATCTGAAATATTCACAAATACTAATGAAAATTGAAACAATTTACAGTTCTAAATTATACAGATAGCTCTGTCCCGAAGAGCTATCCATATAAAATATCCAAAAGTCAGAGTATTTTTGCCATTTGGGGACATTCATTAGAGGGGCTTGTAGCTAAACAATCGTGAAGTTTTTCAAATTAGGATATTAATGAATGTGTTTACAAGTACACTCATTACATTTTGTTAGAGTTGTATGTCTATCTTTTTTGTACGTGCCCTAAAAGCCAATTAAGTTTGTGTTTATAAAAACAAGAATTTGATTTTAATACAGTTAAATACTTAGGATGTTTTTAATCCTGTAAAAATAAATAAATACATGATGATGATGACAGCAGCAGCCATTGTTTCCTTTACAATATAAGATAGTTTTACCCATTCCTGAAGGGTGTAGAGGTGAAGAAATCTGGTGGATGCATTCAGGTTCTGGTGGGGAATTCTGCCTTTACACAGAGGATTGGAAATGATTGTTCAGTACATTAAGCATTCTGAAAACCCTTTTGAATGTTTAAAACAGTATAAAAACAAAAACAGTATATCTAATTTTATATGGACAAAAGCGTATGCAGTTTCGCATTGTAATTAATGCCATATTTTCTCCAAATTGGGTATTTATTATGTAAGTGACCTGTAACTTGCATATATAATTATCCCAACAAATCAAGTTGTAATGAAATCTACCAGCAGATAGAGAGAGACTATATACAAAAGAATCAATATGCTGTCTCTCAAAGGTGATTACATTGTTCAGGCATTGCAGTAGGACTCAGTTGTTCCTTAACCAGTTCAATGAGGGTTTAGATTTTACTCTTTTAACAAATTGTTTTCTACTAACATTTATTGCTGTAAACAAGAGTAACAAAAATATCTTTTGCTGTTGTTAATGCATACTTTTTATTTCACAGTTTTATCTGCACATGGATGGGAGAGGAAATTATGAGTTCAAGAGAATTACTGAAGACACAATTGAATTTGGATCATAAAATCTATAAAGGTGCAGTGCTACAGAGACTGATTACAAGAAATGTATAGAAAGGCACAGTGCATTGTAAAATAAAACTACTTGGCTTGTTTTTTAAACAAATTAACTAGGTATAGAATAATCCAAAACAAGCTATTTAAATGTTTATTATTATGTAGAATATTGCTAATTGTGTATATGTTGGTTTAATTATTAATATGTACTAAGAATGTCCTTATTCTTGTGGTTAAAAACCTGCCTAAATTAAATTGGGCTTAAATCAATGTAATCTGATTTGTCTAGGGATGTAAATCATTTGAAGTCAGTCCATCTGTTTTTTTATGGACCTTCCTTTCCTTCAGTGAAGAACCCAGTTAAAATTAGGGTTACTACATTTTTTTTTTTTTTTGTTGTTCCTGGCCGAACAGTTGTCGGTTTGTATCATCTCTTCTATTAATACTTCTGAATTATCCCATGTATTGCAGCCCTTTGTATGGCATGTTATCTTGTCACAGTGCTAGCTTGGGTAGACACACTTTCTGTAACTTTGTGTTATGGTCAGTGTTTGCATGTACACCATTTCTGGTGTAGGTGGGCTAAACCAAGATGGCAGGTGCCTAACTTTTTTTGCTGCTAAAATGATAGGCTTATCTCACTGTGCATATGGAGCCTTTCCAGTGTTGGTTTATCTATAGATCCCTCTGGCAGCTTGAATATTTCCTGTTTAGGACTGTGTTAATGTGACGGTTCTAGGGAGCTGAGTATGATTTTGGTTCCCAAGGAAATGGTGGAGGGAAGCAGATTAAGAGACCAGTCCTCCTTTTGAAGTCCATAGGAATTTTACCATTGACTTTAATGAGAGAAAGAATGGACTCAAAATCCATCCTTCCCTCTGAAACCTTTATCACCACTCCTTGAAAGTTCCATTTCATTGGTCAGTGGCAGACTTCTGTCTGTCCTGTATGGTCTTATTCCTGGGATAAGACTAGTGGCCATTTTCTGCAGTCTTCCCTTTTGGCAACCTTTTCAAACTAAGGTGAACACCTATTCAGCAGCTGTACTGTATAGGTTTGGGTTTTAAGATGAGTTGTGATGGTAATCCTCATTCTGGGGTTTTGGTTCATTTATTTTCTTGTCATGTTTGAAATGGTACATCTCAAATTCTTCAGGCTGTCTCCATTTTCCAGAGGGCTTTTTTTTTTTTTTTTTACTGTTTCTGATCAATTAGGCAACTGTTTTGTAGGTTTTTAAATTATACACCACTAGTTCCCAAACAGTGTCCATGAGCTACTAGACCTGGAGTACTAGTTATTATTCCAGCTGTCAAATCTAATGAAAAGACAGCTGCAAGTACATCTAATGCTTTATATGAAAAATAGCTCTAGTCACAGTTACTATAGCTGCTACATGATTTAACAGGATCGCAAAAAAGATCAGGACATGGGAGTGTGGTGGTCACTGAGAGTGTTCGGTTGTATTCCATGCTACCAAAAAAAATCCTTGGTATGCACTGAAGGTCTGATAGCTCCTTGGTGTTGCACACATGCTGTAACATAGGAATGCACAACATGAAGGCATGCACTGAATATGCAATAAATGTGATCTCTGTACATCTTTTATCAAGGTTTTAAATACTTATTTTCTTTTTGTAAAGTTGATATGCGTATGGGTTTACATCTGCCTGTTAGTGAGTAGCTTAGTTGTGTGAATACTAGATACTATCTTTCATGTTAAAATTGTTACGCCCTGTAAACACTTTCCCTCTTATACTGAAACCTGAAATTTTGAGATTATCATAGTCCTTGTCTGTATCACTTACTGGTGATCTTTCTTCACACAAGAAATGCCAATGACTACGTTCAGCTACCCAGTGACACAGTAGGTAAATTTGAACAGTTACAGAGTTAATCAAAAAAGTGTGTCTTTGAAGCCTAATTTCATTTAGGGATCAGGGAAACAAATTGTGTGTTCATTCCACAAGAGGTAAAAAAGCTACCATATTTACTACATTTTAATTTAAATTAAATTTTAAACTTTCAAGTCATAATTCATAGTGAAGCAGCTAGTGCTGCTGTAAATGACTGTAGTGTATTTCTTATTGCCCTATATTATCAGGGTTTACCATAATAGCTTTTTTTGTGAAATTTTTCATCCCCAATACAATGTTTTTTAAAAGAAATGATTTAGTAGCTTTTTAAAGAGTCAAAGTAAAAAAAAAATCCTTAAATTAGGATATCCATTTTTATTCTTTTGGTTAGAGAGACATCTTCAGTGATGTAAAGTAGTGGATTTAGGATATTTTTTACAAATGTGTTTCAGTTATGTGTTTTTTGACACTAACAAGCAAAAACCTCTCAAAGCACATTTATATGGCATCCTCTGCAGCAAGACCTAGGGTGCTTTACAATTCAAAATGGTTACTAACAGCACTGGGTGATAAACTTCCTCAGTTTTGCCTTAAAAACGAACACGGATTCTGCTTCAGAACAAGGAAGGAATAACTCTATCTCTGTAACATAACATCCATTGAAATTGACAGCACTCATTTCCTCATAAAACCAGGTCCTTAAATCCTTAAACATCTAGGTCTTGATGTCCCAAAACTTACATTGAGGGTAAACTAAAAAAATCTAGTTTAAAAAAATGTTTTTATTGTCAGTCTGACAAAGAAACTAAAAATCTAGTGAAGGTGAACAAATTGTGATTTGGTTCCAAAATTAAGCTCTGGTGTTTGTATTCTAGTTGCAGTCTTTTTAATTGCTCAAGCTGGAAGTTTGAAAATAAAGGATATAATAAGTCACGCTGAGACTGAAAATACTGAGAAGCATCTCCATGGCCTCAAGTATGGAGTCTCATGCTGGTGATATTTTGAAGCAGCAGTGGTGCGGTCAGAGGTGCCTGCATTTCAATGGTGGGGGGGAAAATTCCTGTATGTGTGTATATTGTAAAGCGCTTTGTGGGGAAAAGGCGCTATATAAATGTACAACACTAAGTGCCTTTGAAATAATAAATCTAAAGAGAAATTACTTCTAGGCTTTTTATATTTGTTGATTGATGTAATTAGCAATTCTGTTATTTAATAATACAAAGAAAAGTGCATGTTCGGTAAACCTAGTGCCAGTTTATAAAACTTTTGACTTGCAGTCAACTTCATAAAATTGATTGCATTGTTTGCATGAAATTCATACTCTGATCAGTCAGATTTATTATAATCACTCTCAACTTGGCTAATAGAAACAAAGAACTAAACATTGTAGAAATGGGTATCATAGCAATTATCCTGTGGAAACGATCAGTATCTTTTCATATACATTTTTGCGAGGTTATATGGACTGTCAAGACTGAATAGATGATCAAGTTCTGAAAATGGACTATGAAGACCAAAGTTCTATAGTTCCTTGCTATTTATCAAGCTGTAAAGAGAGTAGTTTCCAGTCCAGTCTACCTTCCAAAAAACTACTGGTGATTACCCTGTCTGCTCTGATCTGTTCTCTCTCCCTTCCGGGGGGGGGTAAAAATCCCCACCATCTGAACACTTAGAATTTACTTTCATGTATGTGAAGGATGACCCAGAATTTGCTCCACGAATTAATTAAAAAATGCTTGTGTTGTAATTTACTTTTTATTCTTTTTAATCCTGATACCAGTTTCTCGTTCACTTTATTGGGATTTAAATCTTTAACATATCTCCAGTCTAGGTTTCCCAAATTCTTTAGTTCTCTGCGACTGCTGACATGTTATTTTTGTAACGCTACGAAGTTTGTAGCCCTATAAAAAGTATAGATCACTCTTGGGTATGGACATGTGCACAGCTTCTTGGCTGAAGCATAACAGAGTTGCCATAAAGACATGCTTTCCAGCCAGGAGACAAAAGAAGACTGCTGCTTAGCTCCCATTACTCCCAGGGGAGGCTTTCAGTGGGCCGGGCCAGACATTCCTGATGGGGCTGCATGCAAGTGGGGAGCTTTAAAAAGCTGCTGGTGGTTGAACACCAGCAGTCTTTTAAAGTTTCTGTCTCATAGGCAGCCCAGTTACATTTGTCACTGGGCAACAAAGGTGACAGGGCCTGAAAAGGCTGACTGGGTGGTTTGCACTGCTAGGTCAACTCCTGCCAGTTCCTGCAGGGCTCCCTGACAGCTTGCTGCTGGTCAGGCTATCGGGGATTCAGGCAGCCACTGTCTGTCCTTCCCTCCCTGGCCCCACAACCTTTGGAGGCAGAGAGAGAGAGAGTAGAGCACTGTGGGATACTGGGCCAGGGGGGCTTAGAGAGACCTGTGCAGACGTTAAATTTGTGGTGGAACAGTTTTGAGCCACAGAGAAATTGCTGTCTCAAACAGTGACTTGTTTGGGGTGGGTTCGCTGTTTTTGTGGCAGATCCACCATTTTTATAGCATAACCAACAGCATGTAAAGTGCAACAAATGTAACATCTGCCAGAGCCCTGATAATATCCACGTTTAGGTGAAATTTTTGACATAGAAAATGCCTTATGTGAGGTACGTATGAAACTGCCAAACATCCTAGGCTTGCATTTTGTAAGACTCACTTATCTGTATATATCATCATCTTAGTATCTGCTGCTTATGTATTGGCCTTTTTATAATTTTTATTTATGAATTACAGCTCTTGAGTAAATTAATTCTAAAGAAGTTACAGTGTCAAAATAAAACCACCCTGGCCCATGCTAGCTACTTAAAACACCATTGGTTTGGTGCTAGTTTCCTCAATGGTGGTAATTGTTGATGGGCCAGTGGAAACCTGTGGCACTGGAAATGGGTTCTGCTGCACACACTAGAGAGGTGAGGTGGTTTGCTTTGGTTCAGACTGCTGGTTTGCATTCTGATTTCTCACATTTAACAGCATGTTCTAGAGCAGGGAAGTTCAATCCATAGTATGGGCAGTTGGTGTGTGGCACTCAGTAGACTGGGGAGGGAGCAGGGAATATGGCGGCAGATGGGGCAGGGAGCAGAAAGCACAGAGAAACGGATCAGGCAGAGGAAGGGGATTGAAGTGATTGATACTTGGGGAGAGGGAGGACCTACTAGCACACCTGCCAGATAGTTTGGCCCCCACTATTTTAGAGGTTCAGGGCAAAGCAATGGAAAGCTTGATTCTTAGACACTTAATCTGTAGAGATGGGATCACCCTTTAAAAAAAAATTAACACCCCAGATCTATGTTTGTGGTAGGAGCTGGGGCTGCAGTTTGCAACCTCTTAGTCTTTTATATTGACCTTTCGAGAGTAGTGAGGCCATGCATAGGTACATGCATATGTATGATTCTTATTGTAAGGTCAGGGTTTAAAATGGTAAGAAGCAATTTGCCAGTGTTATTAGTTTTGTTATGCCCAGGAGGCCTAGTCATGGACCACTGTGATTACTATGTAAAACAAGGGGTCTCTTTGGAAATGGCTACCTTAGATATGAGGTGTCATCCAGTACTGGGCTTGAGTAGAACAGGATTGTATGTCTGTATAAATGGGCCTTTTTTTTTTTTTTTTGGTTAAGTAAATGGTAATGCTTATGCAAAACAAGTGATTGTATGCATTATAAATTGCTACTGTCTGTGTTTTCTCGACAAGAGGAACTCAGTGTAAGCTCCCAATCTACTTTTCCACCATTTTTCAGTTCTGTGTTAAAGTGATCCCAGGAATTTGGAGTTTATCTATATCATGATGTTCCTCTGTGTAATGGATTCCATCTTTAGCTTAGACAGTTTTGCTTTTGATCTTCACCCATGTTTGCTACTTACTGGTGTTGAAACAATAAACTGGAGATCAGAGGTGACCAATTTTTTTGGCTTGAAGGCCACTTAATGAGTTTTGGTGTCCTCTCAAGTGTCTGTCTCTCTGCACTTACCCAACACAGTGGAAGCAGACCCAGGTGGGCAACAGCATCAGCTGGCAGGTCCTGGGTGGGGATCGGGGCATCCGCACAAGTCCACAGCTGATGCTGCCATGTCAGCACTGGGCAGAAGAAGCAGTCACTGCTACTCAGCACAGCAGAAATGGTCCCACACACCGGGCACAGCAGCTGGAGCTGGAACCACTGGCTGCCTGTGGGCCGGATCCCATGAGTTCATGGCTAGCTTTGCTGCCCATAGAAGAAGGCCACTGAGACCAGTTGGTGACACTTTTGTCACTACTGGATTATTTTCCTAATATAAACAGGAGCTAAAATGACCAGCTGATTTCTTGCATACTTTTAACCAGCTATTGGACAAAAAATGCGTGTTTATCTGGGTTGAATTTGAACCATGAATTAGAAGAGGAAAGCCCTATTTCTGGTCAGTAGTTTTGTGAATAATCTATTTTTGTCTTTGAGGGCAAAGTTAAAAACAGAGGTAATTCACCTTTGGAAGGTTCCTTTTAAAAGAATTTCCCTAATACAGATGTAGCCAGAAGGATGACTTTATTCCTTTTAAACAATTTTTCAATGTTCAGTCTACATTCTGTTGCAGCTAGCCAGCTTGAACTTCCTTTAAGAAAAATAAAATAAATTGTTTGCTTTAACACTATAGCCTTTTCTTTATAGTCAAGGCTCTGTACTTCATGGCACAATAGAACCAAATTTTGCATCATCAAGTTCATTTTCAAGAATACCTTATCTCTAAGGTACTTAGCACCCTACATCCAACACCTATAGAATATCAGGGAAGGGAGGCCTACAATCAAACTGTCTTTCACAAAGGTTTAGTCCAAGACTAGAATAAATTGCTGTCATCACAAATCACTCTACTCCCTGTTCCAAACACAGGGCATGCTTTTCAACCAGGCTACCTCTTAACAAACACAGGTACATCCTTGCTGTTACTTAGTAGTGCTGCTGCCAAAATCCCATTATTCTACAGCACCCACATTTTTTTCTGTGGAAGCAATAAGGCAGCCAAATGCTACAGCTGTTACTTATGTTGCTGAGTACACTATTCCAAGCCACTTGGGCACTGTTATGATGAGAGCTGTAAAAGAACCTGTGTGTGGAATAGTGTTCTTAAAAGCAAATATTATATTCCCACTGATGCCATCTGAAGGTAGTTTACAGTATGAGGGGAAGATAAAGTAGAACTGCTTTGCCAAAGTATGAACTTGGTGCTATGTAGTGGGAGTCACATATTTTCAATCAGCTAGCCATTGGCAACCCTTTCACTACAAAGGTAATTTGTAAACCCTTTATAGGCTCTCTTTCCATGCTGAATCACAGCATGGGAATTTCCATCTCTGCTATTCTAATTATGTATAAAGAAGGAATAATAGTTCTAACCAAAGAGGCTAGCCTGAGATCTCTGTGCAACAATCCTCTTTTTTGAGGCTTTAAGGCCACTAACAGACATTATTTAAAGGCACAATGGGATATGATCCCTAATCCTAACAATTGCACCTCCTGCTATGCCACACATGCATGGCAGGACATGTGATTTTGGGATTAAGGACTAGATTCCATCATGCCTTACTTGCATGTGTAGAGGGAGGTGGTCTCTGACTTCTCCTGCATCAGCAAGTTGACAGCCAGGTGCCAAAAATCAGCCAATGATTGTTGGCTGGCTTCTTGGACCCACAGGGACTGATTTGAACTGCAGTTCAGTCCCCAGAATCCACCCATGATCACCTGATTGTTGGCAGGATTGGGACTGCACTGGAGTTCAAGCCCCTGTGCAGTATCAATCCAGCCAATGATCAGTGTGTCCTCAGCCAGCAGGGACTATACCAGGACCAGAACTGGCCCTGGTTCCAATCATATTCACGATCAGCTGATTGTCAGCAGAATCGGGACTCAAACTGAACCCAGCCTGTCCCTACCAGCTGACAATCAGCTGACCGTCAACTGGCAGGGACCACCAGGACCTGTTCACACCCTGGTGTGGTCCCAGAGCCAGCCAATGATCAGGTGATTGTTGGCTGATGGGAACCCCAGTTCAATTCAAGGCCCAATGGAAACCTGCCAGAAAATCATTGTCAGGGATTCTGATCAAGCAGGCCTGGCTGAGTCAGGCATGTGAGTTACCATGTGGGCCCCTGATCCTTGGCCCAGTATGGCTGACCCTATTCTCTGCAACCAGACTGGCTGCTGAAAGCACCACTCACCCCTTTTAAACATACCTGCAGCCTCAGACTGCATTCATGCCTTCACATAGCCTCAGTCTGTTCCAGCAAGCAATGTGTTCACAGCCCTCCCTGGTTCTCTTGACTTCTGACCTGGCTTTAGCTTTGACCCTGATCTCAGATCTTACCTGAAACTTGGTGCTGGTTCTGCTCTCTCTGGTTTTCCTGGCATCCTGACTTGCCTTGGCTTCCTTTACCCTGTTCTCAGATTTTCCGTGGAACTTGGCATCAGTTCCCTGACCCTTGATCTCGGCTTATGTCTCAGACTATATCTTTTGCTAACTACCCTGCTAACCTCCTAATTGCCTCCCATGGCCTGTCTGCAGGCCCAGCCACCAAGGTCCTGGCTGGACCCTCACTCAATACACATTTTTTGTGTAAGAATTTTGTGGCTTATTTCTAGTTTTATTGCGCCGTTACTTGCCTGAACATGTGGCTAGGTAACACTTTAAGATGCAATTAACTGTCCTCACTTCATAAGAACAAGTGAAGCTCATACTAGTCCATTTATTCCTGTATGAGCCAAATATGCTTTTCCCTTCCTGCTCCCAGCACAGAATTTAATACCAAGGCAGAGTCCAAACAAGTCCAATACCTCATGATCTGAATCATACCTCTGATCCTATGACACCTAGCTGACTTCCTGCCCTTTGGGCAGGGGGCTGGACTCGATGATCTTCCGAGGTCCCTTCCAGCCCTAATGTCTATGAAATCATAACACCATATTTTACTACCAAACATACTATCTCTTGCTTAATTTTAAAACTTTTTTCTTTACAAGAGAAAAAGATTCAAGTGCTTTTCTTTTTACGTCCTAATTGATTTGCTTTATTTAGTTGTTTATTAGACATGTATGTGGCCCTTCTCCAAAAAGGCTCAAGGTAGCTTACAATAATCAATAAAACTTGTATATCGGTGTCTTTATTATTTTAGTGAGTACTCAATCATGGGAATCCTGGTTGCCCTGCATAATGCACCTGGTTATAAGAATACAAGCCATAAATTAAAGATAAAATGATGACATTCCAGAATACGTTTGAAATATTAGTCCGTGTATTGTTGCAACTGAACTTGATTCAGCCCTATTTAAGATATATTTCCATGAATAAGTCTGCCTAATCTACTGTTATCTGGCCTTGTCTTATGCATTTGTTTTCTTTTCCCCTGATTGCACAGAGGGACAGATTATCACCCAGCCTCTGTCAAAGTTAACTGTCACATCTGTACTACAAAGCATTAAACTGCAGGATCTCATTGGCTAGTATGTATTTCATTCTTCCTGGTGACACTTCCATATTCCTCCTCTCTCAAATATTCCAGAACCAGTTGTAGATTTTATAACATAATGCAGTCAGGTTAGATTACTACAGCAGCAGTACAGTGTGTACATTTCTTCCTGTTACTGAAGTTAAAGCTGGCCAAGTCATCCTTGAAATGTCGTAAAATCATCTCCCCAGGGAAGTATGTGCAGAGCCAAATAAAACACACAAAAAAACCACAGACACAAGGGAGACTTGAGTTTCAGTCATCTTCTTTCACTTCAGATTTAAATTATAATCAGATCCAAATGGCTGGTGAAAATTTCAGGGAAACAGCCTTCTCATGCAAGAGGAGACTACTTGCCAGTATTTCAGTGAGAAATCCTGCATTGTGAGAATGCTCATGCACTTGGTATTTTGAAATAGACGATGTGGGGTCAAACCAGCCCTCCCTCTCACTTCCATGGAAGATGCCAGTCAAAGATCAGGGTGTAGTTCTGGTTAAAAACATCACATTTTTACTAGACTGAGGACTAATCTACGCTACTGGGCATTGGTGTGGTTATATCAGCCAAGATGCCTAATGGAGAGGCAGCTTTTACTGGCAAAAAAATAATTTCTCAATATTTCTGAGAATTACAAATACTATACCCAAAAATGGAATGTTTTTACAGGGATAGGGCAGGAAGTTGGGTCTTGCAAAGCTATGCTAGTGAAAGTTTTTTTCCCCCAACACTCCTTGCCATTGCAGCTGTGTTCACCATGTGAAAAAGAAAACCCAAAAAGCATGACAAAATTCTCAGTAAGTGACTTTTGCAGTACCTTTCATTGTACAGGTTTCAGGTTTCTATTCTGAAATACAACCAAACTCTAGAATTAAATGAAACAGCTACTCTCCACCAATAACACAACTCAGCAATGTTGGAAGTGTGATCCTTTTGTTTAGTGTGGGCCAACATTTTTGGCAGGCATGCCACAAATTAGCCTTCCACCCTCCCTGAGTGCCACTCTCATCCCCTTCCCCTGTCTGACCTGCTGCTCTACTTTCTGCTTCTTACCCTATGCTTCTGGCTAGACCTGCTCCCTGCCCTATCTGCTGCTGTGCTGTCTGTTCCCTCCCTGATCTGCCACATGGGACACACACAGGGTGCCCATGCTATTTGTGGCATGCACACCACAAGTTGGCCACCCCTGCTTCAGTTGAATTTTAAGAAGAAGGGAAGATAGAATGAACCAAATCTTGGCCTCCCAATCCCCAGTGAAAGCATAGAAGGCTAAACCAAACCAAACTGTAGTTTCCATGTGCAAAGATGAAGGTACTTGAGAAACTAGAGAGTGGACACACGTTAGAAAATCTTCACACATTGGAGAAGTGCTGTACACCAGCTCTTCAGAGATGTGCAGAGCATAGTCTTTGGAGTGCAAAATGGGTCAGAGAAAAACTTGTTATGGAAATGGAGATCAACCAACTTAACACTTGTATAATAAGGTGGGATGTAGCACTTGGAACTGTTGCCCTACCTGATAGCTGGACTGTCCATCTTCTGGATGACAAGGAGCAGCACAGTACTCTAGCCACAGATGCTGGGGCTGTATGCTGCAGCCATCACAGACCCTGGGGTCTCCCCCACCATGGGAGCAGTCTGACTTCCTCTCTCTCACGTAATGTACAGCACAAGTAGCCCAAGTTTCCCAGCTGCAAGCAGCCTGGGTTCCTCCTTGCCTGGGCTGTCAGGCTCTCTCCCTGCCACATGTGCAGTGCCCTTCCACCACCCCACCCTCAGACACAGGGGCAGGAGCACAAAGTTAAAGGAGGGAAGGGGAGCCCAGAGACCCTGGCCACTGCAGGGGGGGCCTGGGTTCACATGTTAACCCCTCTTGAGCCAGATATGACCTGTGGTCTGTCCTTTGAATAATCCTAGCCTATGGTATTTCACAAATTGAGACAATTCATTCTCTCCTGACCTTTAGAGTTCCACTTTGCTGTGTGCATTTTCTCAAAGGTTATATTGGCAGGTAGGGTTTGGTTCAGTAAAATGATAAAGTGAAATATGCTTCTTGCATGCACCTTATGTTGTTCTAGATTTTCTAATGGGTGACACAATTTCCGTTGGTTGTCCTGTAGAACTTCAGGCAATGGGGGTTTTTTGTCAATGGCTCGTTAATGTTTCAGTCAGTTCTCATGATTCTTTTCAGCTTAGTATCCTGGAAAAGAAATTGAGATTTGATCCTTGCTGCTATTGTAATCAGTGGGAGTTTTGCTATCAAAATGTAATGGGAGCAGGATCAAGCCCATTTTATCATTTCAATGTAAGCACCTTTTGGAAATTAGAAGGGTAATGTAAAATAGCACATAGCAAGCAGTGTCAGTGGAAAAGTACCCTCAAATAGCAAACAATTTTTATCAGTCTCTTGAGTGGTCACGTTAGAAAGGTGCTCCTGTGTATGCACTCCAAAAAAATGTTGCTCTAGTACTTGAACATTTTTGTGTCATTTCTTTCAAACTTTGTACTAAGATGCTAGTTTTCTTTAGCACTTCTGTGGTCAAGCAGTGTTTCCCAGTGCAGTAGATTAGTGAGCCATTTCCATTTTACATTTTTGTTTGACTTGTCATTATGTATCATTTTAATGCTGAAATGAATAAGAGGCTTCTTTGGTTAAGGTATTAGCAAAAGGGAGCCAACAGTGCTCAGAGAGTAATTGAATTGCTATTTAGTGGTGAAAGGTTTTTGTAGAAAGGTGTTGAGTAACACAGTGATGATGTTGCATTAGTACTACAAAGCTGTCTAAATTACAGTCCCACTTCTGTGTGTTTCATACCATATTGGGGTAGGAAATGCAGAGTCATTAGGCCAAATTAATCCATGGAGTAACAATATCGAAGCCAGAGGAATTAAACCAAGGGTCTATTTGTCTCCTTAAGCTGAATGGTTCATAGACAGAAAAATGTGATGAATTCTAAGATTTATGTTTAGTGCTAAGACAAATTAATATGAGTATAAAGCAGCTGTCAAGCTCCTCTAATACCTTTTTAATGGTGCTTTACTATGGGAATTAACTAAAAAGTACTGATACAAAAGTGGCTGTTATCTCTGGTTGTAACCATCTCTAAGAATTCTCCATATGGGAGACTTATGGAAACAATGAAATAATATCTGTTGTACAACAAGCTGAACACATAAAGAAAGGGACATGAGCAAAAGATGTTTGAAGAAACAATGGTTAAAGTGAATGGCCCAATATTTAAAATTGTAACATATACATATATGTATTTGTAGCATGTAACAGTTACACGTACGAAATGTTTTTTCTGTTTGTGATATGGGATTAAAAACTTGTGCAAATTTACATTTTGACATTCTTTTTTTTTAATACTGCTAGATAATTAATTCAAGTAAGGCCCAAAACAACAAAATGCAGAGTGATTTTTATGTAAGAGAATACAGAGTTGCTGTAGTTCATCCTAACTAGTTTTAGAAGGGATATCAAGTCTTGTCCTGTGGCCTACAGGAATATCTAACTTCCGAGAATAAGGATGAGACCCCATATCTGCTTTCTCTAAAGCTTCTTGTGAAGGCTGCTGTTGGAGATTGAATAGTGATCTACATGGACCATAACTCATATACACTATGACAGTGCCTATGTTTACAATATGAGTTAACGTCTCACAAATATATAATAGACTCCATTATTATATAATAGTCTGTAATGGTTCTTATCAGATAATAGTGAGAGAGAAAACACAGAAAAGCAGGAACTTCTTTCCCAGGAGCATTACTTCTGGTCATCACTGTTACTCTCCCAGGTACAAGACTGGCCCCTCAAAGGAATTCTTTTTCTTCAGACATGTGTTAGGAGGCCAGTTCTACAACTTCCAAGTGGCTGGAACCATAAATTGCCGCTCTTACAAACAAATATGGATGTGTTTGAGCTGGTAAATACCTATTAAGTTCCATTCGCAGTGGTCACGTCTACATGAGGTGCTGACTGTGCACTTATTACTGAGCAATCATTTAGTACTTGCATACCCAAGTAGTGTTGTGCCACAGTTCGTGTCCTATGACACTAGTGCACAGTAGCAATGAGCTACTGCACAGTAAGCATCTCGTGTAGATGCAGCCAGTTTCTTCCTTTCTCATTGCTATGGAGATAGCATCACTACAGTTCAAAACACAATGTATACTGCTGCTACTGTATGATTACTATCAAACTCCAGTACATTTTTAAAATAGGACCATAAATGGGAAGATCTGGGAAGATCAGGGAGTCAAGGCTATCTTTCTTCACAGAGCAGGAAAAACCATTGCAGGCTTCTAATTTCAAATTAAATTTCTCCCCTTGTGCTGCAGCCTTAGTAGTAAGAATGTGATATGTATGAGTATTGGAATATTCCAGCCACCTTTTAAAGGTTCAGAGCCTACCCCTCCATAAGTTAGAAGAGAGATGACAGGACTCTGTTTTGTGTGTGCAAAACAATTTACACTAGACTATGGAGGAGAAATCCATTATGTAAATGCTAATATCAATGACAGAATATCCTGAAGGTGGGAAGAAAGGTTGTATTTTGCCACAGTCCTGAACAAGATAACTTGTTTATACAAGGAATTTAATAAGATATTTTCTAGGCATCAGCTCCATCATGCAGATGAGACAGGTGTTCCTTATTATCACTGGAAGGATGCTTCATGTAGTCTTGTTCCTAATAACACACTACAATCAAAGCTTGAAAAAAATGTGTGAATTGTGACTCAAAATCTTTAGAGGACACAGTGGAGCAAAGCAAATGGAAGACATGGACTGGTATTCATCAGAAACTCATGTTCCTCCCATCTGACTGACCAGATGGAATGGGTTTGTTATTCTTCACCAAGTAGGTGTCCAAAGGTAATCTGATGTGTTTTCTTTTCTAAACTTTGGGTAAAAGCGGGGTCCTTTCTCCTATTCACTCACAACTTTTATCAAGCAGTCAGTCACAGTATGGAATGCTCTTGTTCTGATATAACTATATTAAATACAGAGGCAAAGAACTGGGTCTTTTGTATGTATAGTGTATGTATAGTCTCCCTGATTTAAACCACATTTTTTTCTTTTTTTCCTTTTATCCCAATTTCAACCCGGTTTTGGAAAATAAACGCTGAACAATTCCCAGATTTTTTTTTTGTTAAATAATAACTGAAAACATGGAATACTATGTATGTAGTAGATATGACTGTTACCATAAGTGGTTGACTAAAGCAGTCTCATAACAGGATGAGCTGGCTGTACTCTTGATGTTCATATGCTTCTGAATAACATTATGAATAAAGTGGAAGGACAAGAAGCAAAACTGATTGTAATCTTTGTTACCATGAATGTATCTGTGGTCTGAAAAAAAAATGGCATGCAGGACAGCTTCACATTCTGTAAAAGTCATTCATTAAAGTAAGAGGAGGTACTCTGTGTATATTAAAAAAAAAATCCCAGTCATAGTCTGCTGCTACAAAGTGCACTGTATTGAATTAAGTTGTTTTTTTTTTTAATTGCTTGGTATCCAACACTTTCCATTATACTTTCGAAATTAATTTAAGTACTATGATGACTTGCAGAGGAACAAAAAGAAAGAAAGAATGCTTATGCAATTGGGAAAAAAAATTCCAAAGTAAAAAAGAATTTCAATTATGCTGTATTATTTGTGATGAAATAATTTAGTACAGGTTCTCTCTACATACATGACTAATGTTCAAGCAATTTGTGGTTTAAATAATTTACATTTTAGTGAATATTTAAAATTTAAAAAAATTAAGGAATGAAATCTGCATCATTAAGAGTAACCATGAATCAGAATTGTAAATTCTCATGGATTAAGATTAATGGCTTCCCCTCTAGTTAGATATTTTAGCAAAACAATTGCATTCAAATCCTATGGTGCACCTAGAATAATAGACTTAAAAATCAGAACACAGTATTGCATATGTTTTCTATAGGTCTTATTGATCTCGTTTTAATCTTAGCAGTCTAATTTTAATCTTGGCAAGAAGCAGATCTAATTTTCATCTAACAGGAAGCTATGGGAAACTGGGAGATGTCACTTCTGTCTTAATGTTGTTATTTGATGCTCCAAGGATTATATTCATTTAAGTAAAAATGTGGTGTTTGAATACAATAAATTGAAGCAGGATGGGACCTCTAGGGCATACTGTTTAATCAGGTGTAGGATTGAAGCTCCCCTCTGTTCTTTGTGTAGGAGAAACTGCTACCCTCATTTCTATTTCGTTTAATCTCTAAGTATGATACAGCTAACAGCGAAGGGTGACTCAGGAACACTTGTGGCATTTGGCTTACCCCAGTACCCTTGTTATAAGTAAGTGGGGGAGGAAAACAGTTATGGGGCAGAGTGAGTGACAGGAATTGGGGCAGTGAGGAACAGGCAGGGGGTTAAAAGCTGATGGGAGAGGAGTAGAAAAGTTGAGACATACTTCTACTTCATGAAGGAGCTACTCTATTTAAACAAGGCATGGGCAATTATTTCAGCTGGAGGGCCACTTAATGAGTTTTGGTGAGCTGGCAAGGGCCACAAGGGTAACACCACCCCTTGATAGGTTCCCTGCCCCCTGGTCACCAGAAGTCCTACCCCGTAACCCCCTGACCTTTGCTACCAGAAGTCTCTCCCTGTGGCCCTGGAAATGCTCTTTTTTGGAGGGGGGGATTGCCATTTTGGAACCAGAAAAAAACAAATCATACCAAAAATCATGTCCCACATGATGGAGCCAGCTGCCTTCCCCACCACATGCAGGTCCCGGGACTCTGCTGGGAAGCAGGGGGCGGGGCTCCCTGCCACTTCTGGCAGAGTCCCGGGACCTGCACAGCAGGGAGTGGGGAAAGTAGCCAGCTCCATTGTGTAGGGCTTCCCCCGGGTAGCATGCGAGTATTGGCCAGGGTGTTGGGCAGGGGCACAGGATTAGTGTGCCAAACTACCGTAGTTGCAGGGAGGGTAGCTGTGCTGCTAAGTGTCACAGGGAAGGCAATTAGTATACTAATTCTGGAGTAAAATTAGCACAGCTCTTTTTTTGGGGGGGGGGGGGGGGAGGGGGAGGTGCTTTAGCAGGCATGAATTTCACTCACAAACACTTCTCTCTCCCTTAGCAAACTCAGTGAAACAAAAGCATTAAAGGAATTACTGCTTTGTATTAGTAGTGTTGGAGTGATGTTGTAGCCATGATGGTCTAGGAATTATGGAGAAGACAAGGATATTTGTGGATGATATCTTTTGTCAGGCCAACTGTATATGCATATAGTATCTATCTATATGCATATACAGTTGGTCCAATAAAAGATATCACCCTCAAAAATCCTTGTTTCCCTGTATTTTTATTATGCATAAATAGAGACCTACTTAATTTGTAGTTTCACAAATTTTGTGCAAACCACAAAATCTGGGATTTTCCATGAAATCAACAACCTCCTCCCCCACCCCCGACTTAATAAAACTAAAATGCTGGCTTCCCAATAGGTCCTCATGGCTGGGAGGTGAATGCGCTGGCTGGCAGAACAGCATGAAGGGCAGCACATGAGATGGTGTTTGCCCCCTGCCAGGGTCTCTCCGCTAGTCAGCGCTGAGGGGCAGGGTGGTGTGAAGGGCAGCCAGCAATCAAGATGGTGGCCACCCCCTCCCCCCTTCTTCCCTTTGAGCCTCTCCACCAATCAGTGCCAAGGGGTGGGGCCACTGCAAAATACCTGCTAAATTGGCTCTTTGTGCTGTGAGCAGGCCACAAAAAAACCTTTATCTCACTGTGACTGCGTTTGGTCCCTATGACTAAATATTTGCATTAACTAATCCAAATATGATTCCAGCTTCTGATATGTGCCAGACAAGCCCACTTGAATATAGCCAGGTTGCAGGAGCACACTGCAACCTTCCAATTATTTTAAACTTCAGTAACTTATTTTCTTTGATTCAGTTATACCATGCCATGCATCTCAAAACTCTCGAATTGTACAGTATTTATGACTCAACTGAAAATAATCCACATTACAAAAAAATCACCAGGCAGGTATTTTCTTTCACTGCTGTTTATTGTCACTTACTTAATGCCATACTGTGAACTCTTTGTCCTGTGCTGTCACATGAGTAGTGATCCAAGTTAAGCTCATAATCACATTCATTACATACCTCTCAGCAGCAGCCTTCCCACTGTGAAGAGCTGAGTCCACTATGCTTTGCTTGGCCATTATTTTATCTAGCCCCTGACTGTACAGGGCATTGCTTTAATGCTATGCATAGTAACAAAAATGCCTAACATTTCAGTAACCACATGATCATAGTGTGGTTGTGTCTACATGAAATGCTTTACTGTGCAGCAGGACTGCGCGAAGCTTCACTCACTGATTCGATTCAGAGGAGATTTGGCGGCCAAATCTCCGAATACAAATCGAATCAGGAGACCCATTAATCTCCTGGAATCAAATTGGAAGGCTCCAATTTGATTCGGAGAGATTCGACAATTCAGCCATAGACACAGCTTTATATGTTTTTTCTATGTACCTTGAAGTATCAGGCGCAGGTCGTGAAAGCTGAAATGGAGCGGATGGAGCATCCCATGGGAGCACGGGGGGTCCCCCATGTGCTTGGTAACAGACCTGAAAGTGGACCAGAAGTACTTACAATCCACTTCCAGGTCCACCGCAGAGCATGCGGGAAACCCCCCCATGGCTGATCACCAAGCTGGGCTTGGCGGCAGACCTGGAAGTGGACTGGAAGTACTTTTGGTCCAGTTCCAGGTCCACTTCCGAGTGCGCAGACACCCCCCCCCAATGCTCCCACAGGATGCTCTAGCTGCCCCACCAGCTCAGCATTCACGAGCCACTCCTGGTACCTTGAGGTGCATAGAAAAAACATATAAAGCTGTCTGTATGACTGAATCGCTGATTCTCCGAATCAGAATCAAATCTTCAGATTCAGCCGAATTGAATCAGGACAGTGATCCAAATCAATTAATCAAATCACTGTCCCCTGAATTGGGCTGAATCTGAATCAAATACTGCCTGCTTCACACCCCTACTGTGCAGTAAAGTAATCTACTGCACAGTAGCCCATGTGTAGACACTAACTCAGCTGCAAATCTGTGCCTGGTCAGCCAGACCAACAAGAGGCTAGCCTCCTGCTTGGGCCAGAGCCATGTGGCTAGGAGTTTCTCCACCCATGTGGCAGAGATGCCTCTTTGGCTGTCCCAGCCTGGCCTTTAGGCTCGTGGACTGACTCTTGGGACCTGTGCCTGGTGCTGCCTGCCCCTGGGCATCTAGTCCCAAAAGTGTGGACACGTGCCAGCCACACCAGGCCTGCAGACCCTGGCTCTGGCCCCTGGGCCCTGTCCCACCACCTGCCTGGCACCACGCCCCTCCGCTGCAGGCACATACCAAGTCCCACCAGTACCCAGTCTCTGCCTGAGCCCCAAGGTCCCTGGAAGCAGCCACAATGGTAGTCTCTACACCACTGCAGAAGACAACATACCAGGGCCCCAACTGTTCAAAGGGAGAGACTGCTGACCTCATAACTGTGTGGGGCGATGCCAAGGTACAGAGGCAGTTTGCCCAGGGCAGCTGTTCCAATGTCCGCATTTATGAGGCCATGGTGGCTAGCATGTGGGACCATGGCCACTAGCGTTCTGGGCGGCAGTGCCACATAAAGGTCAAGGCCCTGCAGACCCAGTGGGTTTGCATCACGGACCACAACCAGTGGTCTGGGGCTGTCTGCAAGACCATACCCTTTATGTGGCAGCTGGACTACGTCCTGGCTCTGTGGGACTCTCGACACAGCCACCATGTCTAATCCAGCACAGTTGGCCTGCTGGAGCGTCTGCCAGGGCCCAGCAATGATGAGCAGTCTGCAGGGGAGGGCCCCTTGGGCACCAGCCACAGATCCCAGTGTGCTTCCCCACCCCTGGCCTCATCCAGCAGCTCAGGGAGCCGGGGTTGACCTGCCCTGCCAAGTCTGGGCGCACAGGCCCAGCATGGATGAAAGCATAGGCAACTGGTAGAGGGAGCACAGGGGGGCATGTGACCCCCCTGAGATTGGGCACTGCCAACGCCACTGCCAGCTTCTTCAGGAGATTGCCACTTGCCACCCCCTTCCTGCTGCTGCTGCCAGCTTCTGCAGGCAGTCAACACTCACCATGCCGCTGCTGGCTTCTGTGGGTGGTTGCTGCTCACCACAACCCACCCCCCCACGTGGCTGACTTCTGTGGGCGGTCACCGCTCACCACCCCACCACCGATGCTGATGCCCACAAACTGTGCCCCCCCCCTCCCCTCCCCCCCTCCCCCAGTCTCAGGAGGCACCAATAAACCATGGAGGACAGGACGGGGATGGCACCAGTGGTGACCAGCTTCAGTTCCTCCCTGGTGGGGTCCACTGCCCAGGCAGCCAAGTGCCATGCCTCCATGCCTCTGAACATTGCAAACAGCTGCACCACCTCACCACCAGCAGGGACCCAGTTGGACTGCCAGGACTGCCTGCCACATCCATCCATTAAGCCCTGCATAGGGAGGATGGTTATGGGGAAAGGGGGCATCACAGCCACCCATGCCCACACCAGCTCACCAGTCTGCTCCCAGGCTGCAACTTGGAGCCAGGGGCCTTTCATGGGAGTGTGGGGGAGCAATGTCCCTCCCCTCTCTGCTTCTGCCCCTCCCTCCCCACCCTACCTAGGCGAGCTCCCCACAGCCCCTGAGAGTTTCCTTCCACAGGGAGGCAGGAGCCAGTGCAGAACTTAATATTGAGCAGCCAGCACCCTCTCAGGTAGGCAGCTAGGGGCCTGTCACATGCAGAAAAACTTGTTGACAGCAGCAGTGATCTCCTTTGGGGTGGGGGGGGGGAAGAGGGGGTGGCAAGCATCCATGACCCACAAGCTCCCAGGATAGTGTCCCCTGCTAGACTGAGCCTGGTCCTGGAGCCCCCCTTCACCCAGGTAGCTGTGTCTGGAACCTGAAGCTCCCTCTAGCTGCTGCAGGGAGTTGAAGCAAGGCAGGAGCAGGCCTGGATCTACCTACTCCCATTGGAAATAATCTGCACCCAAGAGGGCACATGTGTAGATCCATTCCATTCTGCCTTGTTTTACTACACAGTAAGCCTAAAACTCATTAATAGCACATGCAGATGCACCCTGCGTACAGTAACAAAGGTACCCATACTCCATGGGCCCCACTCTGTTCAGTCTTCCTTACCCCACCAACAGCCTTCCTTTGCCTTCTAGCCCTACCTGCACAGTTACAGTGCCTTTAGTTTTCTTCCCATGGCCAAGAAACCTTTCTGCCCATCCTGCCCTGCTGTGTAAGTGAGAGTGCTACCTTAAACATGAATATTCTGTCAATACCTCATCCTGGCAATTAGAGTATGCCATTTTATATATGCAAATATATACAGGACTGACTCAAGGGATAATTGCTCTGACAAACAGATGCTGAAGAGCTTCATGATCAATAGGCTCAGGTATCAGATGGCAATAAAAACCAATCTGAAATTGCAGAGTATATAGAACCAGTAATGTTGCCTGCTTGGGTGTGCTACATGCAATACTAGTGTTAATACTCTGATAGTCAGCAAATACAGGGGTACAGGGTTCTGATTTGCTGCAGCATTAGAAACATTTAGCTCTACTTGAGGCACTGCTTTTGCAACTTTTGTCATTGCCTTTTCTTCCCTCTTCTCCAAAACTGAACCAAGCCTCTCTGAGGAAAGAACATTTTTCTTTCTTTAAGCCAGGCCAGGCTTTTCTGAAGCACAGCCCATACTCACTTCCTCGGTGTTCCATATGCGAAGTAATTACTACCTCCAGACCTCACATCAGACCACAAGGCCTTTCCCCACTCTTGGGGTGTTCCTATATGAGATGCTAAATGCACAGTAGCACTTCACAGCAGAAACAGTGCTAATATACTACTGTACTGTGCAGTATTATTAGGCTACTGCACAGTAGTGTCACAAAAATGATGTGTGCTAGCGCTATTATGCAGTAATGCTGGTTACTGTGCACTGATTCAGAATCATAAAAAGTTAGGGTTGGAAGGGACTTCAGGAGGTCATCTAGTCCAGCCCTTTCTCAAAGGAGGGCTATCCCGAACTACATCATCCCAACCAAAGCTTTGTCTAGCCAGGTTTTGAAAACCTCCAAGGATGGAGCTTTCATCACCTCTTTGGGTAACCTGTTCCAGTGTTTTACTACTCTCCTAGTGAGAAAATTCTTCCTAGTATCTAACCTAAACTTTCCTTGCTGCAACTTGAGACCATTGCTCCTTGTTCTGTTATTTGCCACCACTGAAAACAGTCTAGCTCCATCCTTTTTCAAAACCCCCATTCAGGTAGTTGAAGGCTGCTATTAAATCCTCCCTCAGTCTTTTCTTCTCTAGACTAAATAAGCCCAGTTCCCTCAGTCTTTCCTCATAAGTCATGTCCCCCAGCCCCCTCACCATTTTTGTTGCCCTCTCCTCAACTCTCCAATATCTCCACATCCTTTCTGTAGTGGGGGGCCCAAAACTGAAGACATTACTCCAGATATGGCCTCACCAGTGCTAAATAGAGGGGAATAATCACTTCCCTTGACCTGCTGGCAGCACACCTACCAATGCAGCCCTGTATGCCATTAGCCTTCTTGGCAACAAGGGCACACTCTTGGCTCATATTCAGCTTATTCACTGTGACCCTCAGGTCCTTTTCTGCAGAGCTGTTGTCCAGTCAGTCAGCTCCCAACCTGTACTGGTGCATGGGATTGTTCTGCCGTAAGTGCAGGACTTTGCACTTGTCCTTGTTGAACCTCATGAGATTTTTTTTGGCCCAATCCTCCAATTTGTCTAGGTCACTCTGAATCCTAGCCCTACCCTCTAGTATACTACTCTTCCCAGCTTGGTGTCATCTGCAAACTTGCTGAGGATGCACTCTATGCCATCTCCGAGGTCACTGATGAAGACATTGACAAGACTGGCACAAGGACCTATCCTTGGGTCATTCCACTTGATACCAGCTGCCAACTAGACATTGAGCCATTGATTACTACTTTCTGAGCCCAATACTCTAGCCAGTTTTTTATCCACCTTACAGTCCATTCATCTAGCCCATATTTCCTCAGCTTGCATGCAAGAATGCTGTGGGAGACCTTATGAAAAGCCTTGCTAAAATCAAGATACACCACATCCACATAGCCAGTCACCTTGTCATAGAAGGCAATCAGATTGGTCAGGCATGACTTGCCCTTGGTGAATCCATGTTGACTGTTCCTAATCACCTTTTTCCTCCTCTAAGTGCTGAGAAATGGATTTCTTGAGGATCTGCACCATGATTTTTCCAGGAACAGAGGTGAGGCTGATTAGTCTGTAGTTCCCTGGATCCTCCTCCTTCACTTTCTTAAATATGGACACTATGCTTGCCCTTTTCTAATCACCCAGGACCTTTCCTGATCACTATGAGTTTTCAAAGATGATGGCCAATAGCTCTGCAATCACATCAGCCACCTACCTCAGTACCTTTAGGCATATCCCATCTGGCCCCATTGAATTGCTCACATCCAGCTTTTCTACGTAGCCTGTTCTTTCAGCATTGAGGGCTTCTCACCTCCTCCCCAAACTGCTGTACTTTTCAGTAGTCTGGCAGCTGACCTTGCCTGTGAAGACTGAGACAAAAAAGCATTGAGCACTTCAGCCTTTTCTGCATTCTCTGTCACAAGGTTGCCCCCCCACTCCCCATTCAGTAAGGGAACCACACTTTCTCTGATTGTCCTCTTGCTACTGCCATACTTGTAGAAATGCTTCTTGTTACCCTTCACATCCTTTGCTAGCTGCAACTCCAATTATTCTTTGACCTTCCTGACTTCATCCCTGCATGCCCAAGCAATGGTCTTATATTCTTCCCTAGTTATTTGTCCAAGTTTCCTTTTCTTATAACCTTACTTTTTGTGATTTAGTTTACTGAAGAGTTCCCTGCTAAGCCAAGCTGATCTTCTGCTATACTTGCTAGTCTTCCTGTACATTGGGATGGTTTGTTCTTGCACTCTCAGTAAGGCTTCTTTAAAGTACAGCCACCTCTCCTGGACTCCTCTCCCCTTTTATTAGGCTGGCTTCCCACGGGATCCTGCCAATGAGTTCCTTGAGTGAGTTGAGGTCTGCTTTTCTGAAGTCCAGGGTCCATCCCTCCTTTCCTCAGGATCCTGAACTCAATCATCCCGTAGTCACTGCTGCCCAAGTTGTCATCCACTCACTATGCTACATTCCCCACCAATTCTTCCCTGTTTGTGAGCAGCAGGTCAAGAAGGGCAGGGCCCTTAGTTGACCGTTCCAGCACTTGCACCAGGAAATTGTCCCTAACACTCTCCAAAAACTCCTGGATTGCCTGCACACTGCTGTATTGCCCTCCCAGCAGATGTCAGGGTGATTGAAGTCCCCCAGAAGAACCAGGGCCTGTGATCGAGAAACTTCTGCGAGTTGTTTGAAGAAAGCCTCATCCACCATTTCCTCCTGGTCCAGTGGTCTATAGCAGACCCCAACATTACATCACCCTTGTTTCTCTCCCCTCTGACTCTAACCCGGAGACTCGCAACAGGCCTATCTCCAGTTTCATACTGGAGCTGTGAGCAATCGTATGGCTCTTTTACATAAAGTGCAACTCCTCCTCTTCTTCCCTGCCTGTCCTTCCTGAACAGTTTGTACCCATCCATGACAGTGCTTCAGTCATGTGAGCTTCCACCAGGTCTCTGTTATTCCAATCACATCATAGTTCTGTGATTGTGTAAGGACTTCCAATTTTTCCTGCTCATTTTCCCAGGCTCCGTGCATTTGTGTACAGGCACCTGGGGTAACTAGTTTATTGCCGATTTCTCAGGAAGTATGAGAGCACCTTGCCTGTTGCCCCCTCCTGTTTGTTCTTCCTCCAGGTCTCCTGGTTCTCCATTTATCTCAAGGCTTTGGTCTCCATCCCCCAGTGAACCTAATTTAAAGTCCTCCTCACTAGGTTAGCAAGCCTGTCTGCAAAGACACTCTTCCCTCTCTCTGTCAGGAGGATCCCATCTCTTCCCAGCAATCAATCTTCTTGGAAGAACATCCCATGGTTGAAGAAGCCAAAGCCCTGCTGGCAATACAACCTATGCAGCCAAGTGTTGATCGGCAGGATGCACCTGTTCCTGCCTGCGCCCTTTCCCTTGAGTGTAAGGATTGACAGGACCACAACCTGAGCCCCAGACCCCCTCACCTTTGCAGCCAGAGCCTTGTAGTCAGTCTTGATATACTCAGGGTCTCCCCTGGCAGTATCATTGGTGCCCACATGAATGAGCAGCATGGGGTAGTACTCAGAGGGCCAGACGAGCCTCAGTAGTCCCTCCATGACATCTCAGATCTAGGCTCCGGGCAAGCAGCAGACCTCCTGAGACAACAGGTCAGGTTGGCAGATGGCTCCCTTTATCCCCTGCAGAAGGGAGTCTCCAACCAACACCACCCGTCACTTCTTTTTGGTGGTCATCATCTCAATACTTCCCACCTTGGTGAGGCCTGGCCTGTCTTCCTCCACCAGTGGAACGTGCTCCTCCCTCTCTGCTGCTACGGCTGCATATCTGTTCTCCAGCTGAATGACTGCAGGTGGAGCTGAAGATTTCTGCTTGCTGCTAGAAGTCACAAGCCTCCAACTTCCACTTTCTTGGGTGTCCATGTCCTCTCTCTTCTCTAGTGTTGTGTCTGGCAGTTCTTCCTTCAGTCCTGGAGGTCTCCTCCAGCACTGAATCAATGAATGCTTCACGGTATAGGATGCTTCGGAGCCTCAGCACCTCCTCCTGTAGTTCTCTTGCCTGTTCCCTGAGAGACACCACCAAGAGGCACTACTCACACTTCAGGCACTCCCCGACCTGGCTGTCACCAGAAGCAACCTGCAAGCTGCAGTCCCTGCAGCGTCAAACCTGGACCTGGCTGGAAGCCTTGATGGTGAGTGCTCAGGTGCAAGCAGAGGCAGTGGCTCCTCCAGCCATTTCCTTGGGTCTCTTAATCTGCCTTGTCTCTTACTGCTCTTCTTCCAAGCAGACCTTGCCTAGCAAACTCATCTAGAACTGGCCTGCTTATTTCTCATTGGCCCCAAAGTGTTCCCTTTTTTTCCCTCCTGCTTCTTCACACCGAGCTGGAAGACTTGCCGCTCAAAAGAAGACGGGCGGCCCGGGGGTGGGGGGAGCCCGTGAACTGCCCTGCAAACTGCTTACCCTGTTTGCAGCTCCTGTTTGCCAGCTCCCTGGGTGCTGGCTGTTCACCTATCTGTTTGTACACCTTGGGCATTATAGAATCTGCTTTTTCTAATTTTATCAAGTGCAGTAGGTAGGAAGCGTGTTCATCAATTGCTTGTGGTATAAAATATGCAAGATGAATTTTGCAGTGACTTAATTACCCAATTTGTAAAACCAGAATAAGGATATTTATTTTTCTCTCCCTTATGAAGTGTTCTGTAGAATGTGCTGTGTTATAAGTCAAGACAGTTCTCATGTAGGATCTGACTATTATAAGTCAGTGTTCCTTACAGTAAATGCATAAGGTTTCCCTAGAAGCTGTGTAATATATTTTGAGACCTACACCTAGAGTAAAATATGCATTTTTCTTTTATGTAGATAGTACAGTACTTACAGTAACAAATACACTGTAAAAGTAAAGTTTCACTTCAGTGCAAGACTTCCTTAATAAATACAAGTAACTAAACTAAATTTGAGAGAAACAATGTCCATGCATGTGTGCAGACTCGGCAGGTTGACAGCCCTAATGCTTTGCTTTTATAAAGTATTAAACTAATTCCACTACGGGGTAAGAGAGACACCTTCACAGACATCCATATTAGCTTTAAAAACTTAAGTGTAGCTAGAACAGCAGAGCTCACTGCAGGATATTTGCCCTATTTCCAAAATCCACATTTCACTGAATTCCTACACTGAATGTCATGTTACAATAATAATTAAAACAGTATTTTCAGATTCATCTTTATTTCAGTAAAAAAAAAAGTATAAATAAAGTTACCACAATATATACAAATATTGCCCATATAAAATTAGATTCCCAATTATAAAACTATAAATATTTAAAATTATTATAAATCTGAGGTATATCTAGATCACATCAGCTTGTCCTGTGTACAGATATCATTAACAAAATATTGATCTGTCAGTGTTTAATCATCAGCATTGCATTTGCTATACAGCAAATGCTACTACTGCATATTCTGTCTACCAATTCAAAATAGCAGGTAACGCAAATGCAAGTTATTCAGTTTGACATTACCTGGAAATCCCAGAAGCATGACAGAGTTCAGACTGGTTATGCTGTCTCTTGATTGATAGCAAGTGCTTTGAGAGAGTGTCCAGTAACAGTTTGGATTTTCTGCATAAATTTTTTTATGTTAAAATTTGTGATGTAAATCATGTCACTACCTCACCAAGTTACTGGGAGACTAGGAAGTCACTTATTTGTTCAGCTTTGATAACCTAGCTGATGGACAGAATATCCAAACTAAAAAGGCAGACCTATGTATAAAAAAAAGTGTAGAATAAAAACTAGTGTTTTTATGCTGTGAAGTAACATATTTTACCAGTTATCACCACTTACATTATTTAAAAAATACAATCATATTTGTTTCACAGAAACAAATGTTCCTTCGCTCTTAAATAAAGGCTAAAAATATAATAAAAATATTTAGAGACTGTAGTGTTCTCCAACAAGTACCATGAGCTTTCCCGTAGTATTTGCAGTAGTAATGAGACTTTTTCCTCAGACATCATTAAGTGGTGTTTTCTCTTTCACTGTCTCAGCTTTCTCTTTCTTGCATTTATAGATGACCACAGATACAACGATGATTATAATGATGATTACTAATACAGCAGCCCCTATGATAACAAATAGGTCGATTTGGTACTCTGTTAAGGGTGGGGGGAGGAAGGGAAAGGGGGAGGAAAGGAAAAAAAAAAGATATACAAAGACTTAGTAACTCATCATTGCGCAAAGATTTTACATGAATAGCCAGTTTCTTTATCCTAAGATCCGGACTAGACTAGAGAGCTCTTTAGGTCCCTTGAAGAAGCCCTTTTCTTCAGACATGCTATACTAAGCCCTATTAAGAAACACTAAATTTAGCTTACCCACTTTTAAATCTGAACCAGCTAAGTTATGAATTTAGTCTTCCCTAAGTAGCTATATATTAGTCAAACCTTAACAGACCCTTGGGCTAAAATATCATCTGCCAAACACATGCAGTTTTGGATGGAGTTGACTGCAGCTCAAATTATTGCAATATCAAACCACATTTTTTTAATCTTACCAAAAATAGTAGGGAGAGAATCTGAAATTAAATGAAATAACAGAAAAGCCATCAACTAAACTTCTCCTTCCTCCTCTAGAGGAATGAATAGCCATAGGTGGTTGTAGATGGAAGATTCATCTCCCAGTTAAATAACTAGCAGCTATTATTATTACTGTAGTATGATCTAAGTGGTTAGTGAGGAATTTCTGTGATTTCTCCCCATCAGTTTCTGCACTGCAGGGGGCAAAAGTGCTCCTCATAATTTAAGCAAGAAAGTTTATTCTGAAATCTGTTCATAAGTGTATGCTTCCTTAAAAACATAAGCAAACAGAGGATTAGAATTATTTTTGTTGGAATGCAAGAGTCAAGCCACATTCTTTCAGATACATACCATGCAAAATATTTCTGGAAATACTGGTGCAAGCCACTTTACTTTCCAGGCTGTTGCGGTTCTCTGTACGTGAAGGAACAGTTGCCTGTACAAAGAAGCAATAGTTCTCTTCTTTGTCAACATCGATTTCAAATTGATTGCTTTTGGTTTTTGCATTTTTCTGTGGAGAAAAAGGAAGTCTTTTTTAATCACCTAAGGTGGTGTTTTGTCCAGAAGTTAATTCTTAATATACCATAGAAGTTGTGTAACTGTCACATACAAAACAACAAACTCCACAAAACAAGCCTACCTTTCCTGAACTTTTATCTTTCCAGTAATAGAGTACATATTCCAGATCATCCTTAAAAATGTCTCTGATGCTCTTCAAGCTTTCATTGGGAAATGTTGAGGGTATAAATGGATCTTGAACCAACACTATCAACTTGGAGCCATTCTGCATAGAACTTTGAATAGTTGGTTTCCCAATTAAAGCTAAATATAAGCAATTATTTCAGAATTAAAATTGTAGACAAAGAAGATTAATTGACAAATTTTCTCTCCCCTCCCCGCCCCCCACAAGCATTCTGTCTCCCCACCCCACTCTCTGCAACCCCCTACAACATACTTCTAAAGTTTTAGTGTCTAGGTAGTACATTAATAAATATTCCAAGCCTGTATATACTACTTAAACTTCACAATATGTGGTTATGATGCACCTTTCCACTTACGTGGTCCACAGTACCAGCAAAAATATTTAGCTATGAATGACTTTCAAGCACGAGCTTTGTGAGGAGAACTCAAAATGGAAAACGTCTTTATCCTAATTCCAGTCTAGTTATCATAAATGGGACTTGTCCTATAAATTAGTTAAAGCATGAGAAAAGACAACATGAAGGCAATTTACTTACTCTGTTTGTAAGGTGTGAATTTTGGAGAGGCTGCATAAGGTTTCTCATCAAAGTCATCTATATTTGAAAGCATGTCAGATACTATATGTGCAGTATAGGTGTCTTTTACATTCTCTAGTATGATATCAGTAACATCACACACTGTTTCTTTTGTGTGGATGCATTTTCTTCTTATGTTAGTGTGAATCCTAAAAGGAAAAAGTGACATTTTTAATGCATTAAATTTTTGTTAACAGTTTTAGGCATATATTGTACCTGGCTAAAATAGTTCCACTTTTAAAACTTTGAATGTAGCATTCTTGTACCTATACACCTAAATTTGTTTTCCAGACCATGTAAACAGGGTAGCTTTACAATTAAAAAAAAAAAAAAAATTTAACCAACTCAAACAATATGGAGAGTAAACTAACTGACTTTCCTTCTCTGCTAAAAAGAAACATGCAGTTTAGAGAAATATATGGCTTTATACCTAAATGTGGACATACATTTTTATATCCAAATTGAAAATAAATTACCATTGAATAGATTCTGACTGACTTTAAAAGATATTCTATAATAAAAAGGCAGAACATCTTCAAAATGTACTCTCAAGTCACTTGTAAGATTACATGGCATGGAAATCTGAAAATGTTTACAGGCAATAACACATTTTCAGATCCTATACCCTAAAATAATAAAGGCTTAAAAAGGCCCTGCTGACAGACATCATGAAGAAATTTCTTATCCTGCAATTATGCTTGTCTTCACTAGATGGTATAAGCAACATTAAAAATCCATTCATCATCATCAATAACAGGAGTAAGAACTTCTTTATATTAAATAAACAATTGACTGAAAGAAAACAAAGCAGTTTTGTCACACTAAGTCAGAAGGAAAATTGTACTCATGTAACTTATGAAATTAAAGTGCAAAGGACTCAAAACTGTTTGCACTTCTCATTTGGGATGGATGGAGGGATAGAGGTAATAGTTGTGTCAGTATCAAAAATAGGCTGTTAGGGGTTGAGAGCAAGGTACAGTACTTTTGCTACTAGTGAATGCATCCACATGGGTGTACTACTGCGCCTGTGGAAGTCTACAGTACTTCCATTTACAGATCTCATCATACAGCTATTTTTTCACTAAAAAAAAAAAGTGAAGTAATTAATACCAGTCTGTTCACATTGCCTCCAAGTACATTTAAGTAATTTTTGTAACATTATTTAATTGTTCTCTCCAAAAGATCATTTCTATTCATATAAGACGCTTAGTACTAAAATAGTACAACTTGCAAATTAACTAGCTTTTGTTAGACTCTGCTCAAACTAAACCAGAAAAAAAAGTGAATCAGACTCCTTCTTAAGATATAACTATTTGCGTGATTAAGACTAGCAAAGTTTGGTCCTGTATGATTCATGTTATATTACATGCACATAGAATTCCCTAAAGGCCCAATCAACATCAAATGGACTCAGCACCAAATTTTAAAAGGTAAAAGGTACAAACAGATATTTAGGGTTTTCTGAAAACCAACTTGGCTAACTTACTGAACAGTAGGTGTCTAAAGAGGCAGCTAGGAACACAAATACCTTTGGAAGTATGGCCCTAATTAGGCAGAATGCTGACCTCTATGGTCCTGATCCTGCGCGGTGATTTGCACTAGTCGACTACTATGCCACACTATAGGCAACCATTTGATTTAACTAAGTGGACCTCTCTTGATGGGAATTACATGGATCATACTACATGATATGGAAGCCTGTGTCTATCAGCATTTGCAGGATTGCACCGTTTGGCTGCGTTATGGAGTTCTGTTTAAACGTTTGCCTTCAAAATGCTGTCATGGATTGGGCAAAGTCATTCAATTGCCCCAGACTCACACTGACAAGGTCAGGTCACTGAATTATTGCTTAGGTATTTTTCTCATTGCTCATTATATTGAGCCCTCAGTTACAGGCACTGAACCTGCCAGAAATTGTTACAGTAATATAAGTGGCACCACGCTGTAGACAGAGCAATAATGCAGTTTCTCTTTGGGACATGTTTAATCATCATTTCCTAAGCTAATTCACAGAAGTTTTAATATTCTACAGATATTGAGGTGGAACATTGTAACAATCAAAAAAAATGTTAGGCACTTCTGCAAGCTTGGGTTTTATTCATCCGGTATGTGACATTTGTTTTATAAACCATGAAGGAGACAAAGGAAGGCTAGACAGATTTAGATGAACAGAGGCGATTTGAATGTTACCCAACAGGACTAATTATTACCAGTACTTTTAATGAGTTGCTGATTAATACAAAAATCCATTTGCAAAATGCTAGAACTCTCTCCAAGTTACTTTTATAAGTTTATACAGAAGCTTATGTATAAACTTAAAAAGAGGGTCAATATGCATTGGCACAAACACATTTCCAATTATTTCTACTTACCCAAATATTTCTACGGTGTAAGCATAGTTGGTCGGCTCTGGCAGCCACTTTAGTAGTGTTTTAAAATTGATTGATGTCCAAGTTATATTAACTGCTGTTGGCACTTCTGAGTTACCTTTAAAAAGAGAGAAGAGAAAATGGGCTCAGTGACATTGGGTAAAGCTGACAGCGTATTTAGATTCAAAAGACAGGACAAATCCATGGGGGCATCAGCAGCTACTGAGAGCAGGAGTGAGGGACACAGCCTCCGAATCAGAACTTCCTAGACATTAGACGCTGCAAGCTACAAGGGAGAGAAACAGTGCAAAAACCCAGGTCATACCCAGTTCCCTCCTCCCCAGCACCTGTACTCTGCCCTTGCACCACACAGGACCCAGGCAATGGCAGCTCGGCTCGGTGGCCAGCAGGCAGCCAGGCGCCCCGGAGGGACTCGAGGCCCTCTCGGGAAGACACCAGCTCTTGGTTTTCACTCTTGTTTTGCGCGCAGGAAGACAGACAGCAATTTTCCTGTTGCAAAACACTCCAAAAGACCACAGCCCTGGACTCGAATGTGAAGTCTCTTGGGGGCATCCTGTGCATCCTATTCGCCAGGCGGACCGTGCCGGGCTCTCACAGCGCCCGGGGGCACCCCGCCGGCCTCGCAACGCAGCTTGACAGTCCCTGGTCCAACCGAGGGGCTCAGCAGGTGCGACCCTGGGGAGCTGACGGGCAGGTGGAAGAAAACCGGGGCGCTGTCTCCTGCTCGAGCCGTAGCCCCGGTCCGCCACGCATCCCCCAGCCCCTCCGCCGCGGCAGCCTCGCCCCGAGGCTCAGGTGCCGCCGCCGCCGCCGCCGCCGCCGCGCGGGCACTCACCGGAGCCGGGCGCCGCCAGCGCCAGCAGCGCGCCCAGGAGCAGGGTCCGTCCGGGCACCATCCCGCGGAGCGGAGAGCAGAGCAGAGCAGAGCAGAGCATGTGTGCGGTGCCGCTAGGCGCCCGCCCTTATAGCCGCCGGGGGAAAGTCCGCGGGCAGACTGGGCGGCGCAAGGTGACTCACGCGCCGGGACGAGCCGGTCTTACCCCAGGTGCTCGGGCGGGCTGGGCTGGGCGCGGGGCGCTGCAGGGCGGCGGGAGAGCAAGCGCCTGGCTCTGCCCTGCCCCGGCTGCGGGGAGCGGCCGCCCCCCGGGATGCTCGCTCCGCGAGGGCCCGCGGCCGCTGCCTCCCTCCCTCCCTCCCGCAGCTCTTCTCCTGGGGCTGGTGATGTCTCTGGTGGGACCAGCTGCGGAGGAGGATAGAGGCGCTTTGGGGCTGCCACGCCTCCAGGACTGCCCTGGAGTCTCCAGGAGTTAGAGATCATCTCCAGGAGACTGCTGAGAGTCACCGGGGAAATACGTGATAGCGCATCCGTTCAACCCAATATTAAATGTTGAATCCAATGTATACGGGAGGTTTTTAAAAAGTAATAGTCATGTACATTTGCCTTCCCGAGCACGGAATAGTCAGTCATTAATGTCATTTACATCATGTGACGGACCCTAGGCGCAGAGTGAGTGTCCTTTGTTAGGGCCTGGGAAAGGCGCTTGGTGTCCAGACTGTTGTCTCTTCCCATACGTTTGCTCCAATAAAGGGATGGCCAGGAAGTTGTTCCTCCTTGCATGTTTCCTGGCCCCTAGTGGCTGCAACTCTCTGCTTGAAGTTCTCTCAAGTATTTCAGGGTTTCTACTCCAGGTTAGTAGGGACTTGTAATGACTTTTATTCAAGTAACCGAGACAAGTAGTTTGCACAAAATCACACAGGAGGTTCTGCTTGCTGCTGAACTCAGGCCTTCTCTGTCCCTAAAGCCTGCTTATCAGACTTCCTGCCTGCATCTACATGTGCAAGGGATACACAAAGCTCTTGGGTCAGAGGCAATATCTATTATTAGACCAACTAAGTACAGTAGTAGCAAAAAAAATATTTCTTTGCAAGCTTTTGGGCACTGACACCCTTCTTCAGGTTGAGGAAAATTGAAAGATTGTAAAAGTCCTCATAGGTAGAAAATAAACTCCAATTTGGACATGGGTAATAGAGGCTGGAAGTGTATTCCCCTGGGCATTTGAGAGTCCTTTTATGAGTCTGTTGCTCTGTGATGTGCAGATTAGGCTGTCTTCATCCCTGAAGGTATCCAATGTCAGAGGCAGCCAGGGAGGTGAAAAAATCCTTCTTTGTTGTTTAATTCAAAACAATAAACTCTGAAGCTTTTTGAGTCAGAGTAAACTACTCCCTGGTGCAGCATCTACATGTGCAAGGGTGGGCGGGGGCTAGCTCCAGGTGGCAGTGTCAGGCAGCGGAGGGGCTGGCTGGGGCACAAGGGTACTGAAAGTGCAGAGCCATGTAGCTAGGCAGGAAGCAAGAGTCTAGCCCCCTGCTGCCTGGGTTGACCAGGCACAATTTATACCTGCAGCCAGCATTGACATGTATATTTAATCACAGATAACTACCCCACTGTAAGATAGTTCTGTCAGTGACAGTACTATCTATTTTTATTCTTTTAACTTTGTATTAAACTCCTATCCTATGTGTGGTTCGATTGTCTCCTGTATTAAATACTTCTGAGTAAAAGATTTTGAGGTTTCCTTTACTGTATATGTGAATTCACTCTTATGCAATGACACTTTTTATACCAAAAATTCATTCATATGCAAGGTAAATTCACTCTTATGTGATTGGTGTGGTGGAAGCCTGCAGTCAGCTGCTTTGTTCAGTGCATTGTGGCACTGATGTGCACCAAAATATAGTCTCCTGTGTGGTTCTGTGCTCCTGGCTCGTCTGTGACATATGTTTCTGTAGTTGCCATCCCCATTATGATAGTGCCCTGTGCTCGTGTGTACCGTCTGCTGTTGGAGAGTACCAAAATTGTTTTGTAAAAGTGGTAGAAATGGGTCTGGGGGTCAGTATAGTCCAGGTCTTGGAACATATCCCTATTTGTTACATTGTAAAGTGTTATGCACCATTTTCCAGGAATGCATCTACAGCATAAAGCTAGGGAAACCTGTACTTTCTTACAAATTCTTCTATCATGGTAGGAATCTGCATAGTATGCTACTTTAGTTAGCGTAGTAATTTCATAATTTCACAGTTGTCATTTTTCCCTGTGTCTAAATATGTGGGCACCTATCACGGCCAAGCTCTGTACTGACTTATAGCCCTGGAAACCTCCACGCCTGGGCAGAATTTGGCATCCTTTGTCTTCTATCAAGCTTGACACAAAAGGTCACCTAGAACTAGGTCTGTTGTATGTGTCCTAGCTTTTTGGACATAGAGAACACATTTTGGTTTCCAACAGAGTTCCTAGTTCCCACAATTCTATCACGTCTGCAAGAGTTAGTGTTTTTACCAAGCTATCAGCATCTGAAGTTAAAGGATTACATGAGAATCTCAGTTTTCAGTTAAAAAGTACATTCCTTACTCTCACACTTTTGAAATGTATAACCTAATGATTCAAAAGGCAAATAATAAGAATCTTATATATACCATTTAAAAATATCTTTCTGTTTTGCACAAATCTCATGACTTTGGGGCCCAATTCATATACAGGCAGTCCTCAGACTTATGCAATTGGTTCCTGAAAACTGTGTCTTAGGTCAAAACATAAGTTGGAACCAATTTTCCCATAGGAACAATGTTATAAAAGGGAGATTGGTTTCTTTATGACACTTGATACAGGTGTGTGCAGCTGGTAAGTCTGTTGTGGTGGGGAGGGTGAGGGAGGGGTCACGGGGAGTCAGATCAACACCCTTGCAGTGAGGGAGGGATTGGGGCTGGGGCTAGGACAGGGGTTGGGGCAAGTGCTGCTCAGTCGGGGCAGGGGATGCAGGGAGGCGGTGGGATGGTTCCTGCTGCTGCATACCGCCGGTCTGCGAGCTGCTCATCTGGCAGCTGATCCGGTGGCTCTCACCGCTGCTCCTGCAGCGAGTCTGGGAGGGCATGGCAGGGGGGTGGGGTGTGTGCCCCTGAATCTGTGTGGGGTGGGTGGGGCTGGGGCTGCATGCTGGGTGGATGGTGGAAGGCACTAGGAGTGGGGGCTATGCCCTGCTGCTGCTCGCCCAGCTGGAATGGGGCAGAGCCATTGCACTGCCTCCGGACAAGTGGTGCAGAGCAACGGGAGCTGCCCTGGCCACCCTGCACCTCCTGGACAAGCAGCAGCTTTGTCCCACAGCTCCCCTCCCCGCCCTGGCTGGGCAAGTGACAGCAGGGCATGGGGGGGCATGTGCTTCTGGATCAGGATGGGGAGGGCAGGGGACCTGGGGCTATGGTGTGGGGGAGTACTGCCCCACCTGCTCTGCCCTGATCCAGACCAATCATACCTAACTACTGACACACAAATAAAAAACTCATACGTTAATGCCAGTAATGATTCGATTTCTTTTTGCAGATGCAGCTTTGTGATTATTTTCTTTGCAGAATTTTGTAACCTTTAAGCTGGGGTGTTGTGATATTTTAGGGTGCTATAGAACATGCATAATTCCATGGTGACACTTTTGGAGTAATTCTAGAATAACCGGAATTGATATTAAAGATTTTTTACCTTTGCTATTTGAACACCGGAAACAGCTAAATTCTCTCCTATAAAGCATAGTCCCCTTGGGAAGGCTGAACTGATACTTCACCTATACAATTTCAGTTTCACATATGTTTCATTCAAAGCTCTTAATTCTGTAACCCTTCCTCTTGTTGAATAGAACTTACTTGTGTGAGTAATCATACTGATAAAGACTGTCTGCATTATCAGTGCTTTGCCAGTAATGGGGATGCAGCTTATACCAGAATCCCTAATGGGGATGCAGCTTATACCAGAAATACTGCTCTCTTCCTGGCATTGTTTATTCCAAACAACCAAGTTATACTGCTAGTATATGGCAGTCAGGACTTCTCTTCCTATCACTAAATTACATAGCTATGCTAGAAGAAATCTGTAGTGCTGGCATGTCTTTACCTACCTGAAAAAAGTTTTCATAAATAAGTCCAAAAGTTTCATTAATCTCTTGTTTTCTAGGAAAGAATTATGCTATATTTGCTGATATTGTGAATATATCTGCAGATATTTACTCTACTTCTTAAACATTATTACCATACCTTAATGATCTACTTTAGTGGGAAATTAATTTATGAATTTGTGGTATGAAATTAGTGCTATAAATTGCAGCATAATCAAATTAAGAATAGTTGAAGAGAAACAATTTCTAACTTGCTTCATACTTATAGAAATATAGTGTGTGGACTTACCCTAAACTCTCTCTCTCAGATCAACTGTTGTCAAATAGCAGTTGAAATATAAAGATAAATGAATGCTACTTAAACACTGCCTATGTCCAATATTACAAATAAAAAATATAAATTTTGGATGGTTAGAAAGGTTTCATGGAAAGCCACTATTACACTAGCACTCAAGACAGAATTACTAAGTAGTTTTGAAATACAAAGAATAAACAAGTCCCAGATTACTTACAGATCAGTTCCTTTCCTGGAGATTCTACAAAATTACCAACAGAAAAAGACAATTCAGAACTAAAAAATTGGAAAAATGTAATAAAAGCTTCTTCAGCCTGGGTAAACCTGGATATACAAAACTCTTTATGAATATTAGAGTTGTAGTGACATTAAATTGCAATTAAATTATGCTTGTTGAAAGAATAAACTAATAAGTGTGGAGTTAAGCACTGGAGCCAATAAAACAAATACTTCTTATAACTTAATCAAATGAATTACTGGTATGAATTACTGGTTGATTTTAAAGTACTTTGCTGACCAAAGTTAGGCACATATAGATTTCTGATATGCTTTTTGGAATTAATCCTTTATCATTTCAATCATGCAAATATTTCCTCATATTATTTTCGTAGTTGAAGCCAGGCACTCCCAGAGGTGGAAACTATGAAGGAATGTTCGGGTCTGGACTTGCTCTTGTCTCTGCATGGTACAGTCATCCTCCTTGCACTTCTAGCAAGCGAAGCCCTAAGACTAGAAACTTTGTTGACCATTTCAGGCACTGAACATACTGATGAACACTCTGATAGTAACTCAGAATTCCTAACTTCTCATCCATCTTTCACTTCAAATATGAAGTGTGATTTTTTCTGCCCTTTTTTTCTAAAGCTGTCTTGCCATGTTTTTGTTCTGAAGTGATTTGCATCTAAGCTTGTGGTTTTAATTTGACTATCTTTACTTTGAAATATTTAATTCAGAAACACCTTGGAACCAGTTGGATTGTATGGATGTAGCTGAGAATAGATACAAACCCTACAAAATATTGAGATTAGACTCACAGCCTGTAGTGGTCCATATTATTTCATTTCCCCTTCTTAAATATAAATACTTCATTTCTAATTCTCAATCCCTGTGGTATCACCCCCAAACTCTTTAGACTAAAAAAAAAAAGTTTGCCAGTGGACTTGCAATGTCCTATGTCAGTTCTTCCAGAATTCAGATTACCTAGCCTCTCCAACTTCTATCTGTGCAACCTAACTATGGGTGGTTGAGCCCAATCCACTCGAGTAGGTCGGGGACAAAAGGGTTCGGGCCTTTCCTCCTTCTTCTGTCTCTCCCTCCGTCGACAGAAACACACTGGGGAGGCAGAGAGATGAGAAAATCACTTTACTCACTATTTCAGGCAACAAACTTGTACAGCTGTATCAGGAATCTAGTTCGCTGATTCCTCGGGAGCTCTTGAGTATACTCAGATGGTATACCAAATCGTGATGGGGCCGTCCAGGTTTTCACGGATGCAGGATCTCTGGCGAGGGTGATCAGTCCTCTCTGATATTACGCGGGTCCCCCCCATTGTTTTGGCGCGCTCCCCTTTTAACCGGGCAGCGTTTGCCCACACCCTGCCAATCAGCACAGGCGGGAATGCTGCTAACCGCGCCCATCACTCCTCTTCCCCATGCTATGAGCACGGCTTGCTCTCACGTTGGTGTTTGGTCATATCTTTCTCATTTCTTTACCACACTATCTACCCCACTCTGGGAATTTTATTGAGCATGCAGGAAGCATACATAAAAATAATGACGAAATAATAAAAATCAGTGATTGAAAGAAGGGCATTGCTGATAATTGTTGTGGGGCGGGGGGGGGAGGAATTGCAAAGGTAGAACAGGAAAAGATATCTACTATGATTGGTCTGTCTGAAAGAAATTATAGTTAAAGAATCAGAATTCCACATGCAAATCATTATCAACAATATCCAGTTTAAAAAATCAGAAAGTGCAAGACGTGCATGTGAATCATGAAGAGGGATGTAGAGAAAACAAATGTATATTATCACAGCTAACCACTCATACAGAAATGGTATTAGAAGGTTAGGATCATACCTAGTATAGATTGGGCATCAGACCAGAGATTGGTATTGATGAGATTAAACGTTAAGATGAAAAATTTCAGAAAGCCAGATGCTACCCAAAATGAAACCTTGAAGTTGGTAGGCATCATGAAATACAAAGTTACTTCCAGGAAGTAGTTACATAGATTATAAGTACAGGGCATCTTTACAAGTGCTCCGGGGTGGGGTCCCTTAATTAGAGCAGCTCTCAGGAGCCACTCTAATTAAGGCACCTGCAGCATCTCATGTATTCAGTATCCCGCACTGAAAAATGGCAATGGGGGCACTTTAACAAAAGCTAGCTTAAGGAGCTTTGTTAAAGTGCCCTCACTGCCATTTTGAAGCTTGGGGATGCTGAATACATGTGATGCTGAGGTTACTGGAGCATGCTAATTAGTACACTCCAGCAGACTCAGTTAATGGATGCTAAGTAGCATGTGTCAGAGCAGGCGTTGGGCACGTGTATAGGTGCCCACAAAGACCAAGTGACACTGGAACAATTGAAAGATGCCATTATAAAAGCTGCAGGTAAAAATGTAAGAAAGAAGTTGAAGGAAAACCCTTGGGTAACAGAAGAAAGCATTTATCCTGCAGACAAAAGAAAAAAAGTAAATGAACTATGTTCAGCAGCAGGAAAAGAATACCAAATTTTAAAATAGAACGATAAACAAAAAAAATGCAGATTTACAAAATGCAAACAATGGAATTAAAAATTCAAAGAAACAGAAATTTGGATAAAATAAAATTAAATGTATCAAAGAATAAAGCAGTCAACAAAAATGAAAGTTATAAGTGATACTAAACATGATAGATGCTAGACAAATCCCTTCCCCTACTTGAAAAAGAGAGATGGTGAAGGAATCATATGATGACAAACTCTGAAAAACCTCTTTTTGAAGTTACACAAGAAAGTTCATTAATATCAGACAACACAGGCTGAAACCAAGAAACTTTCAAATTGGAGTACACCAGGATGTGATAAAATAACATCAGGGCAGCTAAAAAAAACCAGATAAAATGTTGGGAGATGAAGTTTTAGAAGCTCTTTCAGAGATAAGAAAGAACACATTCTGCACAAGTTAATTGCCATTCAACATCCTAGTCCCAAAGACCAAAGAAATGTACTGCAAGATCTGTACAATCAAGCTAGTTCTGCATGCCTCCAAAATACTTTTACCCATTGTTCAAGACTGTGTACCAGCAAAGACTGATAAGGAGACCAGTGAACTGATATGAAGATCAACAAATAACTATACAACTACAGAAATGCTGAGTATGATAAATTCTGTCATAAATCTCTGGCTCGTGTTAGAAACATCTGCTGAGTATGCTTGTGTTTCATTGTTGTCAAAAAAAGTATTTGACAGACTCTATCCCCATAAAGTGTTCAAAACTTTGAAACCTATAGGAATCACAGGCAACTTGGCATGTGCTCCCATTAATAAGCACAACAGTATCAGAACAAGAAGATTATAATGGGAGATGAAAGTGGAAATCTTTTCAAGAGGGGTGAGACAACACTGTCTTTTTACCACTAAGTTTATCCAACTCTTATGTAGGCTTAATTAAATTAATCAAGGAAAATTAAGCATTAGAGGGACTCTCATATTTATTTTTAAAGCTTTTTTGAACCACAAACTTTTTTATTACAGGGAGCTTGCATGTGTTTGTACAGTAAAAAGGGACCAGGGTAATCTCTAAGACCTCTACATAACATAACATAAATAACATAAATATTAAAAAGGAAGTATACAAGTTAAAAGGAGTCTCTCTTTTCACAGTTAGTCCAGCCTCTGCTTACAACTGCTCCATCATATTGGTTAATTCACCCACTTAGTTACTTATAGTTGCTAACAAAGTTATTTTTTTGCTGTTAAAAATATCTGGTGATTTTTAATGCAATATATGGGTTACATAAGTCTTCCATACCCACTAGCATTCCAATACAGAGCTTTAAAAAGGATCTTGATATCATTATATCTTGAAGGTCAGCCAATTAAATGTGTAAATGAGTTTAGATTGAAGCTTTGTCTACTGTAGTCCCTAGGCTGTAATTACACCCACTTTTGGGAATTGTAAGGGATAGCAATGTAAACCCCGCTCTGTTTGACTTGGCTATGGTAATGTTTAATTCTCTTGTCACATAATGCTCTCTTTTGTGGTTATTTAATAAGAACAAAAAACATTCCTTGTAGTAAAGTTACTCAGCAAAGTTAGACCAAGAGTTTCTCTAGCGTGCTGCATTTCTGCGATGTTACTAGGTACTATCTTACTCTGTATCTGCTCCCATAATGGTTCAAAAGGTAAAGCTAAGAAGAAATGGCCTCTCCTGCTTTCTTCCTATGGTACATTGCAGTTTTAGAGGTCATTGGTCTTTCATGCTAAAGTTCTTAAGTTTGTTATAAGCAGGGAAAGCCGGAGAAAAACGCAGATTTTCCCCTTTACCCAAGGAAACTGTGGATTTCTCATTTTACCGGAGAAATCCGTGGATTGTGTAGTTTTGCAAAGAGCTCTCTGCAGGCTGGCAGAGTTCCAGCCTGCAAGGGGCTGGCGGGAGCAGGAGGAGGGTAGCAGCCATTCACATATGCACATGGCTGCCAGGCAGCCTGGAGAGCAGCTTCTGCAGGTCAGTGGTGGGGAGGGGAGGAATTGAGTGAGGCCCCTATAGGGAGGGAGGGAGGGAGCTGGGTAGGGCTGGGGCTGGGGCTGGGGCTGCTGTTCAGCTGGGAGGTTCATGGGACTTGGAGCCCGGGGCCAGAATGCATGGCTGCAGGGCCCCAGCGGGGAGTGGGATGGGGCCGCGGGTGGCTTGTCCAGGGGGCTGGGGCTGTCTCCCTGCTGCTGTACGCACACCCAGGGAGAGAGGGGGGACCTGTTGCCCCCAGATCTGTGTATGGGGTAGGGGTGGGCATAGGCCCTGCTGCCCTCCCCCAGGGCCCTTGCAGCCCAGTGAGTGTGACCTGGTGCTGCGGGGCACAGCTGGGCTGTGCAGGGAAGCTGCTTGCCGCTGCAAGCTCCGTGCTGCTATGGCAAGGTTCCCTCTGTGTGCACGGCAGCACAGGGGGTGCTGGTTCAGAGTTGTACCCCTCACTGCTGCTGCACAGACAGGTGACACCTTGCCAGGGCAGCATGGAGCTCACAGTGGCAAGAAGACCCCCATGTGGCCCTGCTGTTCCCTACAGTGCCCGGTTGCACCCACAGGGCTGCAAAGGCCCCTGGGGAGGGCAGCAAGGTGGGAGTCCGCGCCCACAGCTGGCAGCCTATGGCCACCCCCACCCCATGCACAGATTTGGGGGGCATGCATTCTCTGTGCCGCCCCCCTCAAGGAGTGTGTGCAGTGATGCCCCCACCCTCACAGCAGACAGATAGGCAGCAGCAGGGGGAGTCAGGCTCTGCTATGCTGCAGCGGCCACCACCTCTTGCTGGGGTAAGGGGGCTGTGGACCTTTGTCCTTGGCCCTGTAGCTCTGGCAGCTGAGGGCCCCCTTAGATAGGGCTGGGGGCCAGGGGACTGTGGGTGGAGAGCAGGGCTGTGCGGGGCTGCAGGGGGGCGGGGGGGGGGGGGGAACGGGATGACTGAGGGGCACCAGCAAAGCCAGGGGAGCTGTGGGGGGAATGAGGGGCCTCTCATTTTAATAATGGATTTTGGGGGTTTTATCAAAGAATTTGGGGGTTTTTGTCAGGGAAAACCAGGATCCCTGGTTATAAGATGCTAGGCCAGGGGTTTTCAACTAGGGGTACTCGTACCCCTAGGGGTACTTGGAAAGGTCACAGGGGGTATGCACTGTTTTAACCTATTCAACCTTTCTGGTGTTGCAAGGAATAACTGGGACTCAGGCCTGGAAGGGGCAGGGGTTATCAAGTCTAGTCCTCTGAAATCACAAGCAAGCACAGAATAGATGTTATGTTTAACTCTGCCTTTAAGTAGGTAAGTAGCACTTATGTATCTAAGTTTGCCATGTACGCAGTTCTTTTTGAGGCACTTAGGCAGATTTTATATCCTGTTTCCCTTGGGAAGGCACATAACTCTGTGGAGGCTCTCCCACTTTTTAGCCCACTAGCCTCATGGTTAGGATGGGTGCTTAGGAAATGGAAGCCTCATGTCCAGGGCTCCTCTCTTCCTTTGGGAATTTGAACTTTGCTGACTTTCCAGTTAAGTGCCATAACTATCAGGCCATGAACTATGCCAGGGGTGGCCAACCTGTGGCATGGGTGGCCTCTATGTAGTGCACAGGAGATCAGGGAAGGGACAGACAGCACAATGGCAGATAGCAAAGAAGGGCAGCAGAAAGCAGAGCAGCAGATCAGGCAGGGGAAGAGGATCAGAGTTGCACTTAGGGAGGAAGTGGAGCTAATTGTTGGCATGCCTGCCAGAAAGGTTGGCCCCCATTGCCAAAAGCACCCTACATTTTTCCTCATGTGTCATGGCTAAGACAGCTGACTGAGACATGAATCTTTGTTCTGCCTCTGCAGGCCTGAGTTATGACAGGCAGGTCATTTATATTTTTCAGAAGCGATAACTACCTGAGTGTTTCTCATTTTGTAGTTGTACAGTTTGACTCCCAGGTTCTGCATACTCTTAGCTGAAAATGAACTTATCAATTTATAGCACATAGGCTGCTTACAGATATAACCCTCCCCCTCTCCCCCCAAAATGGTGCTTTACTTTAAACTCCCTGAGCCCAGTGCATGTCCAGAAAAGGCATCATGTTAGTTTGACCTGGCTCGCCCAACGTCTATATAGATCAGGTGATTCAGCAGGGCTTTTTAGTCACTTTTATTTAATAGCTGATTATCAGCTATTAGATAAAAAACACCAAAAAGACCCTCTGAAGTGCCTGATCTATACAGAGACTGTGGAGCCGGGTTGAACTAACACTGCCTCTTCTGCTAAAGCAGTTTTTTTTTCCCCATGTCTGTCAGCAGCTTCTATTTTTAAAATTGATAAGCCTTCTTAAAAGCAAAACAGGTTCTGAACATGTTTTAAACTTTACACCAAAAGCTAGTGGACAGTTTTGACCAGTGATCACTAGCTTTGGGGCAGAACTTGGCTTTCTATTCCATATTTGTATAGTACCTAACACAACAGGGTCCTGGTCCCATGCTTAAGGTTTTTATGTGCCAAAGCAGTACAACAAATCTTTGTACCTAGCTTAAAATCTAGGAACTGCCCCTTCACCACATGGGGATATTAAGAAGATGTTGTTTGTGAAGCACTATAGAAAAGCCCATGAGAAAATGAATCATGCATGCAGAGCAAAGTTGGAAAAAACAGCCAGTAAATAAAGCATGAGGTCGCACAATAAAAAGGATTGAACATGTTGATTAGCAGGCCACTAAATCAGTACTGTCCATTCTGTGAACTGAGACAAAAGGTCTGTGGAAAAAAAAAAAAAGCTGATAATCATGTATATAAAGGGAATAATTAAGGTGGCTTGTGCAGCCTTAATTCTGGCATTCCTAACTGCTGAACATTTGGCTTTGCAACCTAAATATTCTTCTAAGAGTGTTTGTGTTTTTTGTGTTGAAAAGGATATAAAGTAGACACAGGAAAAGAGGAAAAAATCTTAGTTTTTTTTTTATTTTACAAAAAGCAGAACTGCTCAGATCTGTCTGCATTCCAGTTACTTTGGCTCATAAACAGTATTTACTTAATATTTAGACAACTGTGGTACTACATAGAAGCAGCCCAAACTTATAAGTATTCTTGAAAATAGGATGTTGCTTGGAGCTAAACAAACTTTGTTTGATCTGCAATTAAAAAAAAAAATCCTGCTTTATACTCTGGGCATTTCATTTCCGTCACCGGGGGCATGTCTACATGAGATGCTGGAAGTGCAGTAGATTAATTCTACTGTGCATTAGTGCAGGGGTTCCCAACCCCTGTGCCAGTCCGCAGGAGCGTTGGCTGTCGGACCAGGAGTGACCACGGCTGGCAAACTGCAGACTGGAAGTGACCAGCATGCTGCAGACTGGCAGCCAACTCTTTTTACATACTGAGTATAAAAAGGGGTTGGTGACCTGCCCACAGTATGCCGATCACCATTGGTCTGCAGTTTGCTGGTCCACAGGCACTTCTGGTTGGCAGTTTGCTGGTCCTCAGCCTAAAAAGGTTGGGAGCCCCTGCGTTGGCATGTGTGGCAGAGCACCTTTGGTGTCTAACACTTTAAGAGTGTGAAGAGTCAACTGGCAGGTGCAGCCCAGCTCTGATAAGCACCCATTTTAAGATCCAGGCCAGCAGAGCTGGAGGCAGCAGTCTGCTGCCTGGCACTGAGGAAACAACATCTCCCAGTGGAGCTGCTGCTCTGGTAATGTTTGGAGGTGAGGGCAGGAGCTGTAGGGGATGGTTTGGAGGCTCCTGGTCCTGGGCATGACCTCAAACTGCACCCTGCCAGGGAAGGCCTGGTGGGGCTCCTCGTGGTGTGGGGGCCCCCAGGAAATGCCAGGCCAGTTACCTTCCCGATGAAAGGTGGGTTAGGGCCCCTTAACCCCAGCCCCCACCTCTGAGTGGGTTATTTATCATTGGTGGCAGTAGGGGGCCAGGCACGTCCCGGTGTGGCACCTGAGGCCGTATGGGGTTCAAGACCCCGCAGAGTGGATAGTGGGGCCAGACATGGCTGCGGCCACCTGATCCCATGTTGGGTACAGGACCCTGGAGAGTGAGAGTGGTGGGTCCGGCACACCAACGAGTGGCACCTGAGCCTGCGGGGGTGTTTGGCCCCGGGTCCCAGCACAGAGGGCACAGTATGTGTCTCAGAGGAGGTGAAGGTGCAGAGCGGGCTGCAGAGGAGCCTGCACAAGGGTGGTGAGGCCCTGCGAACAAGGGGTCCTGAGATGAGGCCCTGTGAGGAAGGGGCAGAAAGTGGGTCCCAGTGAACAAGGGGCTTGAGGGTAGGCCCTGCTAACATGGGGGCCGCGTTAGGTCCAGGTAAGCCATCGGGCACCTGAGGCCACAGGTGAGCTGGAGGTCGATTGGGTGGGATGGCTAAATAAGAGCCGCAAGTAAACAACAGGGCGAGTCAGGAGCCCCTGATCGAGAGCAGCTGGGTGAGTGACCCAGTGAGGGACTAGTGGCAGAATCAGACTAGCATTCTGCAAACCACCCAGCGCTCGCTCAGATGAGGGCAGCGGGAGGCACCCAAAAGGCCACGCACTTGCTGGCTGGGGAGTGCAGGGAAACAAGACCAAAGACCCTCCCAGTGAGGGTAGGGTGAGTGTGGCCCTGGGAAAAAGGAGGGGTGGTATGAGAGTGGCCCTGCAAAGGAACAGTAGTAGAGAGACCATGTGGGAGGTGGTGGAGTGAGAGAGGCCTCAGTGAGAGAGAGGCAGGTGGCATACCCAGAGGCAGGTGGAAGACTAGCACTGTGGCTGGTCGGTGAATTCCTACTTTGCCACAGCGTGTCATGGCAAAAGCGATGCTAATGCACTAATGCACAGTAGAATGAATTTATTGCATGTTAACATCACATTAAAAAAGTGTGCTGGCACTACTGTGCAGTAGCGCTGATTACAGCACATTAACTTAGTACCTGTACAGGTACTAAACTTGATGCACCGCAATTACATTGCATTAAAGAACATGTAGATACACCCTAGATCTCCACAGATAGGGCTATAAGGAGCATTTCTTTGGGCCAAAGGAATGTTGTGACCATTAAGATACTTCAGTTCCCAATTCAGATCCTATTGAAGACAATCACACAGCTTCCACTGATTTAAATGGTGCAAGAGCTGGCACTTGGTATACAGTCAGTAAAGAGAGAACTGTCAAAATGGAACAGTATTCCCTGTACATCTAAGGTATCCAATAGTGTGGCAGTGCACTGTGTGTGCCTGCCACTTGCAACCAGTGGGTTGCGTGTGGGGTGCATAGACCCCGGCCCCATTGAAAGGGGGACAGCGACGAGAGGAGCCCGAGAGGGGCCGTACATCAAGCCCGGTGGTAGGTGAGCACAGCAATAGGCCTCAAGGGGGCAGGGTCCTGCGGTGGTCAGCCCGAAGGAGAGAGTACCTTCGGCTGGCCCAAGCTGGGACCAGGACCATGAGGGTCAAAAGGGCCAGGGGCCCACCGTGAGGGACGCCCAAGAGCCGGGGGCCTGGTGTCCCGACTGGCCTGGAGGTGGGCCAGGGCAAGAGGCCGAAGGTTCCGGGGGACCACACCTGAGAGGGGAAGATAGCTTCGGGAGAAGGAATAGCAGGATGGTGAGCCCAGTTAAGAGAGGGTAGCAGTGCGTGGGGCCTAGAAGACCGGAGGCTCGATAAGAAGAGGAGCCCCAGAGTGAGGGGGCAGTAGGATGAGAAGCCCCAAGAGAGGGGACAGTGATGAGCACAACCAGTGGGTTGCGGGTGGGGAACATAGACCCCGGGTTGTGTGCGGGGTACAGAGACCCTGGCCCCAATGAGGAAGTGGCCCCAGCGAGGGGGCGGTGAAGTGGCCCCAGCGAGGGGGCAGTGATGGGAGGCCCCAGCGAGGGGCCGGTGATGAGGAGCCCCAGGAGGGGGCAGTGATGATATAAGGGGGGAGGTGTGTGGCAGTGCACTGTGTGTGCCTGCCACTTTAAGGGCCTGGAGCTGGCAGCCTCCAGGTGCCTGATTAGGGCAGCCATTTTAGAGGCAAGGGCTGCCTATATAAACAAGGCAGTTTGGCTGTAGGAGGCTAGGCAGTAACATTGCCTGGCTGAAGGGTTGCTGTGAATGACCTGGAGGTAAGGGGGCTCCTGGTCCTGGGCATGACCTGAAACTGCACCCTGCCGGGAGTGGGTGGCCTGGTGGGGCTATCAGTGGTGCGGGAGCCCCCAGGAAATGCCAGGCCAGTTATCACCCTGGTGAAAGGTGGGTCGGGGTGCCTTAACCCCTAGCTCCCACCACCACCGGGTGGGTTACCCTTGTGTTTGTTGGGGGGCCCAGAGGGCCAGTGTTGTGAGGGGCCCAGAGAGGGCGGACCCCAAGAGCATGATGGAGTACAGGGCGTGGTGCTGCGGTTTCCCCTAGGAGAAAGGGAGTAGTGGCACGGTGAGGCCTGAGGATGCGAGTGAGGGGCTAGAGAGACCCAGCCCGAAGAGAGAGTACCCTCGACTGGCCCAAGCTGGGGCCAGGACTATGAGAGTCAAAAGGGCCAGGGGCCCACCGTGAGGGATGCCCAAGAGCCGGGGGCCTTGGGTCCCGACTGGCCTGGAGGTGGGCCAGGGCCAGGTAGTCGAAGGTCCCGGGGGACCACACCTGAGAGAGGAACATGGCTTCGGGGGGGCTAGGTAGCCTGGATGACGGCGGAGTGGCCGCCTGATAGGAGAGGATCATAGTGGGGTCCTGTACAGATGATTCTGGGGCCCAGTGTGGGGCTGGTGATTATGTGAACACCATGATGCCATCTGTGAGGCTTGGGCTGCGGTATTAGGGGAGGTTGGAGCCGCAGTGCGCCCCCTGGCATTGGGGCATCACAATGGGTAGCCTCCCGCTTAATTGACATCTTAAGCGGGCGGTTGCCCAAGGACAGGTGGGTGGGCCACGGAGGTCGGTCCCGAGTGGCCCCCTGGCACGGTGACAGGTGGGCGGGCCACAGACCTTGGCCCCAGGTGGCCCCCTGTCACAATAGATCAAAGAACTGCAGGAATTCATGAGTTAGAGGTAACTCCCAGAATATAAACTTCATGACCATTATTAGCCAAACTGGGATTCCACAGTAAAATCCCATTTTAAATGGCAAAACTCATCTCCTGCTTTTGAAGAACTGAGACACCTATGTAAGTAACGTAACTAAATTCTAGAATCATTTCAGTGCATTGTGACAAAACAACTACGAAGTATTATAAATTACCATTTAAGAAACCCCAAAAAGCTTAGCTTGTAGTTCTAAATTACCTTCCAGCTTCTTCTGGCACAATAATTTTTCAGGAACTATTTTATCATCTACTCCCACAGTTTTCAAGGAATTCAAGCTGGAAGTCACTGGATCCAGATAAAATCACATAAGAGTGGTGACAGAGGGATCAAGTGAACTTTGACCTGGCATACCCATGGGATTCAGTAGGAGGTGGTACTGTGTAAAAATGATCCATTTCCTACCTAGTCCCTTCCATATCCATGAAAATTGATTGTTTCAGTGGACTGTTAGCTGTACAGTCCTTCTACAATCTAAATGCCTGTCTGTTAGAAGCAGCAACAGCAAAATGAAGTAGTGAATTTAAAGTAATAACTGCAATAGTTCCCCCTGTGAATGTTCTTATTCACCATTAAACCAAATTATGAAAACAGAATCTTAATCCACCTCCACAAATAAGAACATTGATGTGGAAATTAATGCCAGGCTATTCCTGTACACAAGCCTCAACTTCTTTCCACAGAGGATGTCCAGAGTTTCTATATTAGACTGCAGTATTGAAGATTTATAGTTTCTACAGGTGCATGTCTAAACAGCACTGAATAATGTCAGAACCTAGTAGTTAAGTGCCTCGGCACAGTGAAATTTTCCACTGTGGTGGAGAACCCCGATGCAGAAAAGTTCCCGCCATCCTTATGCAAATACATACACCATCATTGGCCGGTTCTAAATTATTCCTACATGGCGACTAGCAATTGGCTCGCTAGCCGTATAAAAGTTAGAGCAGTTTCCGCCCAAGTCGGAGAACTCCGCGCCCATCTCGGAGTGAACTTGGCGGACTGATCAACCACCAACGACTCCCCGTCATCGACTTTCCCGACGTACTCCGTGTCCTGCATGCTCGTTGAATTGTCCATGGACATCTCACCTCGGTTTCTAGAGCTCTCGTTCGGTTTGCAACTGTAACTGAAGTTAACTCTTCGCCTACCCTGTGTCCATCGACAGTGTAAGTAAAGTAAACTTGGTTTAATAGATACGCTTCTGTGCCTAATTCTGCTCTATTGCGGGAAACTACCCACCTGCCATTTCCCGGCCTACCACTCGACCGCTACAAATAACAGATGCACATGAACGGTGAGCGTGCCTACAAGTGCAATTAATGTGCATGAATAAACTCTGGAGCTTATTGCTCCAGAGTTTATTCGTGCGCAACATATGAAGCATGGTTAGAGCAACCCAGGCTGGTAGGGGACTGAGGGCGTCAGCCTACCCAGGCTCCATGTGCAGTGGAGGGGTGGAGAAGGCTGGTTGAGGCAGGCAGCCCCCATGCTGAAGCACCCTTGTGCCCCAGCCAACCCCATCACTGTCTATGCATTCGGTATGGCACAGGAAACAATGCTGCTGCATGGTACTACTTGGCTAGGGACAGACATTCAAGAAGTCTGAGCCTGAATTGATTCAATCTTTGCAAGTTAATCTAACCTGGCTAGGCTAAATCACTTTGTAACGGCACAGACATCCCAGACATGCAGACACCTACCTGCAGTGGTTCAGGCTAGAAGCTGGGGGGCACGAAAGCATCCCTCCCTTCCCTTGCACAGTACTAAGCTGAGGGGGATGTGTTCAGGCCCTGGGAGGATGCTCTGATTAGCCCAGCATGGAATTGATAACATTGTTTATCACCCCTAACTCAGTGTTTATCATCCCATTTAGAAAACAATGGAGGGACATTACCAGCTACCTGTTGGTTCTGCTTGTTGATTCTGCCTGTTGACTCAGCATGGACTATAGCCAGCATGTGGTCTGCTAGCTAATACACAGACACCTCTCCGCAAGGCAGAGTGGAGGAGGGAATTCCTGCTTAGCAGGGAGTGGTGAGGGGGAGGAGGGGAGCAGCTGCAGTCCCTGCCAGAGCTGCAGCCAGGCAGCAGAGGGGAGGGGCCAGCCCTGCTGTGAAGCAGAGAGCCCTGCCCAGCTCATAACTCCACTGGGGGATTTTGGTATCTCTTAAACCAGCAAGGGGTCTGGGACTCCACTGCATAAACCAGTTTGATGCAAATCAGTTAAGTCTGATACTACATTCAACCAGGTTTATCTCAAACCAGTTTCAGCCATTTTCAAACTGGTTTATGTGCATTGAACATCTGTTCTATTACAGGTTTAAATGAATTTCTGATCACTTAAACCAGTTTATATGTAATGTCTGTCCCAACTCTTGCGTTTAGCCAGACTACCCTGCGGTAGCATTTATTAGTCTACTGTGACCTAATAGGGTCACATGTATAGACCAGGGGTTCCCAACCTTTTTAGGCTGAGGATCAGCAAGCTGCGGACTGGAAGTGACTGTGGACCGGCAAACTGTGGACCAGCAATGACGGGCATTCTGTGGGCAGGTAGCCACAGGTACCCAGGATAAAAAAGGGTTGGCTGCCAGTCTCCAGTAAGCCAGTCACTTCCAGTCCACGTTTTGCCAGTCCGCAGTCACTTCCGGTCCGGCGGCCAGCCCTCCTGCGGACCAGCCGCCAACCCTTCGCGGCCTGGTACCAGGCCGTGGCCCGGGGGTTGGGAACCCCTGGTGTAGACAGTGATGTTTTACTGCAGAGCTAATTGGTCAGCTCCACAATAAAAGTCTCCTGTAGATGCACCCAATATGTATAAAACATATCCCTTCAAAGTCTCAGGTTTTTTTTCTAGTCATTTTTACATGATCAGAACCTAGGAAATATTCTGAAATGTTTTACTAAAAGGGCATGAACTCTATAACATTAGACTGTGTATTAAATGCTGCTTTCTCTTGTTCCTGCTTTCAACAGTTTAGCTTTCAACAGCTTCTAATTTCTGTAATTAACATGTAAAATCTTGTATGGCAAACAAAATGTTGCATTTTTTAAATGTTTTACAGGGCCCCCTCCTCCACCTGTCCTTTTATCTGAAGTGAGGCAAGCTTGGCACAGCTGTTACCTCCTGACTTAAAACAGAGGTTTAGAAGTAAGATCGCTTTGCCCTTGGAATGTTAACTCGCACAGAATCTCACACTCCTTTGAACCTGAGGCATTACCTCTTTTTTTCAACCAGATACTGCTCTCTTTTAATGGGAGGCTTGAATTCCTTTCCTATAAAGGAGGACAGAAGGGGTGAGTTTAATGAGATTACCAAAATCCCCCAGCACAGCTCCTGCCTTTCTTGCTATACAGTCCTACTCATGTCCAGGCTTGTCATCTTATGTCAACTCAAAATTTATGTTGTAGCACCTGAATAATAGTCTTCTTCCAATTTGCATCTCCCTCCTTCTTTGTAAACATTTCATTGTCAAATACTTCATGGTTTTTTTATTCAAAAAACATGTTCTTTAAAGGTTCATTGAAAGTTTATTTCTTTCTCAGTTACTTGTTTTGAAAGGACTTCCTGTGTTGCTAACGGGTAAAACATGCATAGCACTGTGCAGTAAGTATTCAATGAGCAGACCTGATTCTTCAGCCGAGTTATTTGTTAGATGTGTTTACAGAATGACATTGAGAGTTATCTCTTTCAACACCTGGTACTTTCTAAACCTCTAAATGCAACAGACTAACACAGGTTGGTTATTTAATTTTGTGTGCAATTAGAATTGACAGGGAGGAGGTACCATCAAAGGAATATGGAATAAGGATGCTGTGTGAATAGACATACAGGTTGTTTTTCCCAAAAAAATTCAAATGCACCACTCATTGGCCCATTCTGCCAACACATCTGATACACTGAATACTAAGCTCACAAAAGACTGACTGCTTTACTTACAAAAATGAAACAGGAGAGGCCCTCCTGGCTGTGAGGGTAAATAAGAGTGTTTCCAAAAAACCTATAGCACTGAGGAAACGCTCTAACATTTTCTTCCTGCCAAGAATAAAACAGAGGCTGATTTTGTTCTGCCTCTTCAGTTATTCTGTTGCTGATCAATGATGTTGACCCCCTTTAGAAAAACACAGGCTTGAGCAACATGAGCATTGTTAGTATCCTTGGCTACTCTCTTTTGTCTGTCACCAACACTTTCCACTGATAAAATGTCCTTCCTTAATACAGAAAGGAAATTAAGTCTTTAAAAATGAATTGGTTACTGCAGGTGAAGCTGGCTTTATATTTTGAAAAATTGACACAATATTTAGCATCAGCTCAAGCTTTATGTTTTCCCCCTAGAACAGCTTGGCAAGCACAACTTTTGCATTTTGGCTTGTCACCATAAGTGTTGCCAAGCAACAGTTTTCCCTTTTAATAATAATGTTATTAGTAAGCGAAGTAAGAATAAAAATTTAAATTAAAGCTCTATCCCCTCCTGTTCAAAAAAGTTTATTTATTTCTATTGCCATAGTTCCCAGTTAACAATGAAATCCCATTTTGCTAAATGTACTGAGTTGTTGCCCTGAAGGACCCATAGTTGGAACAAAAGAGCTATTTTCACTTCAAGTGCTGATAGCTAGAATTGTATTTTGAAAGCCAGAAACCTATATACCTGATTGTCCTATGCAAAGAGGGTCCCTACAAAAATATCTCATTGAAATGCTTTACAAGTCTACTGTGACAGCCTGTGTTAGCCTGTGAAACACATAAGAGTTATTTTTCAAATGATGAATACAGAAAGTGACATTAACAGAGTTTGTTCCACACAAGAGTTATTTTATTATGGTAAAATAACTCAAATCAAGACCTGCTAAGCTATAGCTGTCATCACCAAAAGGAGCAGGAGGAATTTTTTTCTAGCTATCAGGGATGATTTTGGCTGACAAACTATTCCAAGATATTTCAAATCTCCAGGAAAACCTGGATAAGCTGAAGCATACATTAGTGGTATGTGAGATCAAGTACTGTGATGAACTAGTATTTTGTATAATCATGGTCTCAGTGTGAAGTAGACAGCTTAGGCTAAATCTTACCTGCTCCTACGAGTCCATACCCTTTCCTCAAAATCAGGCATGAACAGACTGAAAAGAATGCAAGGCAAGCATTTGTCTGCTGTGTGTACAAGTGCATGTCTAAACAGTATTGAATAACAGATGCATATGGACAGTATGTGTAAAACATATCTCTTCAAAGTCTCAATTTTTGGTTCTGCAAAGATCCAGTTTTGTCACCAGCTCCTGTCCTGGCTCCATTATAATCTTGTTTCCATCCAGTTCCTACCCTGTTCCTGCCTAGTCTTGTCTCCAGTCCCTTGACTCCTATGTAGATATTAGCTCTTACCTCTTGGCTCATTCTTTTGACTGATTCTGGCCAAGACCCAATAATTCAATCTGGTTCTAACCACTACTCTAGCCCATCTATTCTCCTGCACACAGGCGAGAACTGATATTCAGCAATGAGCAGTGAACTGCAGAGGTATGTACAGACATTCAGGGAGGTTAGGGGGAGATTAGATTTTGTTAAAAATGGCCACCTGATCTAACTTAGTTCCCATAGACCTTACATTTAGACCCCTAGTTAGGTTGATCTAATTGCAAACTGTACAGAAGTTCTAGGTGTGCGGGCCGGGCCCTGATCCCGCCCTCGTTGCCATGAGCGGCAGTGATTCCGATCCCATTCTGGCCGCCATGAGCTAGCTGGGGGCGAACCGGGGTCGAACCGGACCCGTCTTCAGTGCACGCAGGCTGTGGCCAGCAGCCTGGGCAGGCGGGAAGGGAGAGAACCGCGGGGTGGTTTAGCGCACGCGAGTTAGAATTAGTTACGGAGGCGTAATGGTTGATTGAAAAGATTGTTTACTTACACCCAAAGATGGTATTGGTGTAGGCTGGACAGGTTTCCAGGCACAGCTCCCGCTTGAGCCCTCGTTGGAGGACTCTGACAAATCGATTGCTCCCACAGAGTTTGCTAGGCTCCGCAGGTCCGAAGTTTCAGGTCTGGTTAAGTTGTATTCGAAAAGTTTCCCCGGAGTTACTTAGGCTCCGCGGGTCCGAAGTTTCAGGAAAGGGATACGTCTAGGATTGTGCTCTGCGACGGGGAGAGGCGAGAAGCGAAAGCTCCGTAGACTCAGTTCTATTGCCTCTATTGCCTGCTTAGGGGAGGCGCGCCGGGTCCGCGAGGGTCCACAGCGCTTGGAGATCTTCACACAGAATCTCTCTCGTCCTCCCTCCTCCGGCTTGGGCGGAAGCTACCCAAGCCTTATGTATGGCTAGCAAGCCAATCGCTAGCTGCCACGTGTGCCTATATTAGAAATGGGCCAATAATGTGGCGTAAATCCTAATACAAATGGCAGGAACTTCTTTACAACGTGTATCACTACGATGCAAGAAAGAGATGCACACTGCAAAGAAGCTACAATTCGGCGGGAAGTCCCCCGTTGCACCAGAGTTCTCTCTAACAGCAGAGAACTCTACCGTGCAAAGAAAGCGACAAATTGGAGGGAAATAATTTAGCGGTGCCGAAGCGCACACACACAAACAAAAAATGACAACTTTGGGTTGTGACATCCCCCCTTGCTGAGAGCATAGCTAAATTATGCCATACTCTTCCGAGCAATCTAGAAGTTTGTCGTAATCATCCAACGAGTAAACAAGCCATCAAACAAATACACAAACATAAAATTCGCTGTCCTGGGATCAAGTTACATAACAATCAAGAAATAATAATCAACATAAACACATAATCTGATTCATAATAAAATTGCATGATCAGGGCTTCAGTGGGCGTCGTGACAAAGTTATACGTCAGGCCCTCACTTCTTCCGGTGGTGTCATCCCTCTTAGGGCTCCCCCTCGTCACACGCTCTGAATTCCGGATCTGTAAACAGAAGACTCTCAAAAACAGATTAATGACCTAATTCAACAAACTTAAACAATTTTAAACGATTCCTATGGCTTAATTAGATGAAATCATCGAAGATTCATCCTCTGGGTCCTCCAAATAACGGAAACCTAACTCATAAGCTAATTGCCATTGGCCTGCATCCCCTAAAATTCGAAGCTGCCGCTTGTTAAGTCTGGAACGCTGTAGGAGAAATCCAAACATGTATCGCTCCTCCAGGGTTCTTGGTGGCAGTGGTGGGAGATCGGATCCACGTCGTCTGGTGCCCTGAGGCCTAGTCGGGTGTTGACAGTCCCGATCATAAGACAATTTTGGCTCCATCAGGATACGCAGTCTCGGCAATTGACAAAGAAGATTACTCTTTAATCATGTTTGAATTCCGTGGCCATAAGATCCAGCCATGAAGTTATAGCTTCTTCAGATTCCATTTCAGATTCTTTATAGCATTGTTGTAGATCTGTCCAAGCACGAATGCAACTGGTGACGACATCTCGCCCATCCGTTGCCGGGCCAACTGTGATTGCAGGGCAAGCTGTTTTTTTCAGAAGTCGATGTTGTTATAGGCTGAACTGCTGCCGCGGGGGTTACTGTCGCTGTTGCTGCTTCAGGCAGGAGGGGCGGATGCTCTCCTCCGCTTGACTCTCTCCTTTGTCGGCAGGAAGGCGTGGTCGGCCGGGACGCTGTGTCGATGGGCGGAGTCGCTGACCGAACTCTCGCGGGTTCGTTAGAAGCTCCACCCTTCTTTTCCGGTTCTTCCATGCGGTCTCCCTCTTGCTCGGCGCCATCTTGGACTGGCGTTTCAGGCTCCTTTTTCTCAGCCGCTTCTTTGACCGATCAGATCGCCATCTGCAGCTGGGTTTTTAAACTTAAATTCTTTTGCATTAGGCTCATTAAAGTACGAATAGTTGCACTACCTTCTCCCCCCTTGTCGTACCGCAAGGCCATTCTTTCATCCGCGGGGTGCTCCTCTGTCTCCAGATCTTCATGGAGCTCGGATGGAAGCTCGCGATCCCGTAATCTAGACATTACCATTCCCGGAGAGAACGGGCCAATGGGCCCCGGTTCTTCACTCTCCCAAGCATATCGTAGGCATCGGGCACACTCCCGGGTGAAAGTCGGGTTCGTTTTGCGCGCCAGGTTGGGTTCGGCGAGGGACACAGTATCGAGGGGCCTAAACAGGACCCGCTTATCTCTCATTATACACCCAAATGCCGCAGGGAGCAAGTACACTTCCTTTTCTCTCGGGGCTCCGTCTTCGGAGATTCCCTCTTCTCCCTTTAGCGAAAAACGGCCGCTTACAAATCTTTCACCCATTCCGCCCGCCTGGTGGTAAGCGATATGGATCTCTAATTCTTCAAAGCTTTTCACTTGGCGTTGGTTATCGCGCCAAGGGCAATTCCTAACCAATTCTAACTCTAGCGTGTTCTCTCTTAATTCTGTCTGAGTTGTTACATGCGCATTCTCTCCCGATCTTAATCCCATCCTCGTCGCCACGTGCGGGCCGGGCCCTGATCCCGCCCTCGTTGCCATGTGGGGCAGTGATTCCAATCCCATTCTGGCCGCCATGAGCTAACCGGGGTCAAACCGGACCTGTCTTCGGTGCACGCAGGCTGTGGCCAGCAGCCCAGGCACACGGGGCGGGAGAGAACCGCGGGGCGGTTTAGCACACGTGAGTTAGAATTAGTTACGGAGGCGTAATGGTTGATTGAAAAGATTGTTTACTTACACCCAAAGATGGTATTGGTGTAGGCTGGACAGGTTTCCAGGCACAGCTCCCACTTGAGCCCTCGTTGGAGGACTCTGACAAATCGATTGCTCCCACAGAGTTTGCTAGGCTCCGCGGGTCTGGTTAAGTTGTATTCGAAAAGTTTCCCCAGAGTTACTTAGGCTCCGCGGGTCCGAAGTTTCAGGAAAGGGATATGTCTAGGATTGCGCTCGGCGACGGGGAGAGGCGAGAAGCGAAAGCTCCGTAGACTCGGTTCTATTGCCTCTATTGCCTGCTTAGGGGAGGCGCGCCGGGTCCGCGAGTGTCCGCAGCGCTTGGAGATCTTCACACAGAATCTCTCTCGTCCTCCCTCCTCCGGCTTGGGCGGAAGCTACCCAAGCCTTATGTATGGCTAGCAAGCCAATCACTAGCCGCCACATGTGCCTATATTAGGAATGGGCCAATAATGTGGCGTAAATCCTAATACAAATGGCGGGAACTTCTTTACAACGTATATCACTACGATGCAAGAAAGAGATGCACACTGCAAAGAAGCTACAATTCGGCGGGAAATCCCCCGTTGCACCAGAGTTCTCTCTAACAGCAGAGAACTCTACCATGCAAAGAAAGCGACAAATTGGAGGGAAATAATTTAGCGGTGCCGAAGCGCACACAAACAAAAAATCACAACTTTGGGTTGTGACACTAGGAAGATTAGATTGGTCAAAAAATGGCTGCTCTAATTTAATTTAACCCTACCTTGCAGGTAGTCTAAGTTAGATCAGGTACATCCTACACATGTTTGGCATTAGTAGAGCCCTATGGTGATAGCAGTTTAGCAACAGTATACTCTGAGCTGGCTGTGGTAGTCTTAAAATCTATAAAGACTAATGTAAATCTTTGGAAATACTTTGCTTTCACAGGATAATGGGGCTTAGCACCCCCAAGCATGGGGCACAGGGCAGCCTAAGTATGGGCTCTGGGCCTCTGCAGTAGAGGGAGAGGTGTGCATAGATTTAGACATAGCCGCAACCTGTACACAGCCCAGTGGCAAGTGGAGCACTGCCTAGGTTTAGCATATGTCTGGGTTTTCCTGGACATGTCCTCTTTTGGAGCCCTCTGATCTCTGTCCAGATACGTTTTTTAAATCTAACCAAATGTCTGGGATTTTTCTTTCCTCCACTGGTAGGAGCAGGGGGAGGGTGATAAGAGGCAGCAGGGAGCACAGACATACCTGCCTGCAGATGTGGATGCATAGGGCTCCCTGCTGCCTCCGATTGCCCTCCCGGTGCTCACACCAGCATAGGAAAGCAAGATCCTGGACATTTTTGTCAGGGCAGGGCAGGTGCGGGCTGGGACTGCGACATGGGCATGCCCCACTGCTGCTGTGTTGGGAACCTCACAATGCCATGTGCCTGCCACAGCCAGGCAGGCAGGGGACGTGGCGCAGCCGGGTGGCGGAAGGCCCATTGCATCGCGCAGCTTCCGGGGCAATGGCAGCAGGACGGAGAGCCCAGCCTGCAGCAGCAGCCCACCTCTGCCCTGCACACAAATCTGAGGGGCATGTGCCCCCCGTGCCTCCCCTGAGATGCGCGCAGTGGTAGGAGTCCCCCCTGCACCCCTGGACAAGCTGCCCAGGCTCCAACTGTCTCATGATCCACCCCTGCCCCTGCCTCTGTCCCACTCCCTCCTCCCTTACTGTAGGGACCTCGATCTGCCACCCAGCCACACTCCTTCCTTCCTCTCCCTCTTTCCCTCCAGAGACTTACATGCTGGTGTGAGCATGTGTGTGTTAACTCAGCACCCCCTCAATAATATTTTCTCCCTCCACCTATGGTTAAGTCTGATGCTACATCCAACCAGGTTTACCTTGAACCAGTTTTGGCCACTTTGAAAGCCATTTAAGTGCACTGAACTTGTGTTCTGTTACAGGTTTAAACTGGTTTCTCATCACTTAAACTGGTTTATGCATAACTTCTGTCTCTACAGGGTGATGCTAACCAGTCTGTGGTAGGAGCAACGTAATAGTTTCACAGAGCCTGTAGCAGGTGAACCAAACTAAGAGAAAAGTTTAAGCCTGGCTATGCACTTACCAGTCTTTTTCCTCCAACCAACAAGCATCCATTTTAGGTGTTAGTAGGGGAATAGCTTGATTTTTCTCCTTTTCACTTAAACTTCAGAACAGTAAATCTTTCCCCTTTTCTGTCCGTTTTCCTTTTCATCTTCTAGTCACGTTGACAACTTGGGAGTGACCATCTTCCTGTCTGCAGATCATAATCAGTCCTTTGTACATGCCAATTCTAAAACTGTATTTTAGAAAATATTTCACAGGTTTCCTTTCACTTCTAAAAAGTTCTAAATAAATTTGGGGTTCATGAAGAGTCCCAGGTTGACAGCCCTGAAAAATGAAATGTTCTCTCTAACAAAATAGCTACAGTGTTCCTATGCTGCCATATTAATTTGTCTAAATCTCTACTCTTCATAGGTCACATTAAAGACTCTCATTTTTCCCATGCAATACAGACTAAGTGCTATATTTCCCCCATTCAGTACTCATCATCAGTATCCTAAATATATCGTATACATCCATGCAGGGATATTTCATGTCCTTGCATACTCTGCAGTTCACCTCAGTCTGTCAAAATCTCTCAATATGAATCTAGTAAACTTATTCACCATATTTTTTTAACTTTGTTGTGGCACTCTCCAGTGATATGGCTGTATTTCATATGAGTGCCCGTAACTAAATGACTGTTAGAGAGTTCATTTAGGCAAACTACCATGAAGTTCCTTTAAAAGAGTTTATTCCAGTACTTAAAAGTCCTCTTCTGGTTAACAAGTTATCATTAACCTTGCACTTGAGTAGACGTTCAAAATCTACTTATTCTTTCTCTTGATCTGCAGCGAGCACAAGACCCAAAATTTATATCCAGAGCTAGTTTTCTGAACATTATCCTGAAGTTCAATTAGCACACTCCAGCAGCTTTGGCATCGCATATTTTCAGTGTCTCTGTGCTTCAAAATGGTGATTGGGGTGCTTTAACAAACACTTGTCAAACCAGCTCCAAAGAGCCGCTCTAATTAAAGTGCCACCCACCTTCCCCCAGAGCACACGAAAAGACACCCCAGGGTTCTAGGCCTAGCCCAGGTAGTGATGTGTGGTGTAGTGGGTAAAGGCAGGGAACCAAAAGTCTTAGGTTCTGCCTTAAGAAAATGTTCTTGTTGCCTTTGATGTGCTTTCCTAATTAAAATTCAGTTTGTGCCTTAGCCGAGCTTGAATATGAATTGTTCTAAATTCACACAATAACCTGCCCACACCTGTAGATAATGCTGAAGTTATGCAGGGATGGAGAATAGCAAGAGCACCCTAGTGTCTGCACCCTGACACTAAAAAGCTGAACCACCCTGAAAAACATCTCCACTTCAAAGATCTTGGTGCTGCAAAAGATGAAGGGCCTCAGCCACATAGACAGTGCTCCTACCCCAGTCCCCCCAGTATTTCCTGATTGGGCTGAAGTAGCCAAGTGTTTTCCCATCCAGTGCTCCTGCCCCACATCCCCTAAATGCCACCTGCTATGTCTAAAGTAGCTGGAAACCCTTCCCATAGCTGGTGCTCCTGCCCCATTCCTCTAAGCAGTATCTACTCACACTGAAGTAGCTGGGAGGGTTTACCACAGAACTCCTTATGGAGAAAATTACCCATTTCCCTTCCTTCCCCTGGTCTCACCCATGTGGTGAATGCTAATCTGAATGAACCAGAGTGGCCAAGGCTTGGAACCATTAATTATCACAGTCATTATAGGAAGAGGCAGGATGTCTAGGTTTTATCCCAGGTCTGGAGGGAGTAGTCTAGCAAGTCAAGTACTGGGAATCTGAACTCTAGGTTCTATCACAAGTCTGGAACTGGGGTGTGATAGAGTGGAGGGTGCCAGGAGCCAGGTGTATACACTATAGATCAGCTTTGGGAAGATAGTGGGGTCTACTGTGTTAGAACAGGAGATCAGAGACCCAGGACAGCTGGGTTCTCATAATTTCTGTATCCTGAGCTAGAGAAAGCAGAACTGATGGACCATGGAAGTAAGGGTGTGGGTGGTTTAGGTGTGGTAAGAATGAAACCCATGTCCCCCACAGAAACCTCCCTATCTATAGCACTAAGAATTCAAAAGGCTCAGTATAGGTGAAACAAGGTATTGTGCAGTAAATTAGCTTCAGAACTTCAAATGCTGCAACTAATAGCATGTATGCAAACTGTGGCTGTGATGGTGAGGTCCTGCAAGGTTGCTGTAGTCCATCCGTCCTCACAATTGCAAATTTGGGTATTACATAGTTTGACTGTATACTACATATAATGGGAGAATTTTATAAAGGAAATCCTGTAGAAACAGAGTTGGGATCTATGTAAGAAATAACTACAGGTATATTTGTCATCCAACATATAATAACACTGTTGGGGGCACCCAAAATGCAAGTATGTTGAATCATGAACAAAACATAGTAACCTGCCTGATAGATGTCAAGTTGTAGCATATCATACCGGCACAAGCTTTGGCATAGGATAAAGATGATTACACTCCTAAATATTCCTGTGTTGTTTAATAATGCAGTGGTCTGCCAAATACAGGCTGTTCCAGCATGGCTGTACTTTAGGATTAACATGACCCAAGGATTTCACAATCACAGATTGCTAACATTTTTTTCCCATTTTTATCACAACCCCACCCAGCACAGAAGAGAGATATCAGTAACAAATCTGGATGATTTGGACTAGCAACTCCTTGAATGTTGCAGCGGTTTTTGTGATTCAGACTTTTTGCAAAGGATTTTACGGTTTTTCCTAGTGGTAGTAGATATACCCCAGTTAATAGGCTTTTTCTCCATATTTGGCTTACAGCAATTGCATGAAGTAACAATAATGAAGAGCTGGGGAGAACTGGTAGGTGATCCTATGGGGTGAACTTTTGGGATCCTATGACCCCAGCTGACGTCCTGCCCTTTGGGCGGGGGGCTGGACTCGATGATCTTCCGAGGTCCCTTCCAGCCCTAATGTCTATGAAATCTATGAAATCCCCCTTAGAGCATTAGTCCTAAACTCTGTTTCTCTGTCAAGTTAATTTTTAGAAGTCCCAATTCTGGGACTTTCCTTGAATTTCACCAGTTGCAATTTCACCACACTTGTTGCAATTCCTGAGAACTCATTATGTTTTCATTACTTTATGACAAACTGGATATGTTATTCCAGTTGCCAGTTTTCCCCAGCTGTAAATAATGGAATTTTAACTTTCTTATTGCATTATAGAAAGCCTCTGTGCAGATTGCCAAAAATATAATTTTAATTTTTATATCATGTTGCAAATTCATATGTAATCTGTAAACCTATCATTCATAGAGCTACACTTTTCTAGCTTTTCTTTCTTCCTATTAACAATCCAAATGCTTCCTCTGGGATACTAAAAGATTTAATTTGCACCATTAAATGCACTGGGAATTTTGCCATTGTCTTTAGTAGACACAAAGTTCCAGGTTTAAACAAAATTATAGCTACAAACACTTCATTTTTAGGATAAATTATTTAGATTATAATAAACAACTGGCTGAGGTCTTTTAAAGCACTTCAGTTAAATCTTGTATGTTCTCTGGGAACATTTATATTGACATCAGCTATAAAGGATATTTACTATTTTTATAAAAATAAAAATGTTTATTGTCGTTAGATTTTTGTATAGGACTGCTCATCTGCCCTGATCAGTGGAAATGTCATGAAACCAAACTCATGCCTTAGGAAGTGCCAGTTGTAGAAGAATGTGATAAAGTACTAAAACTAGTAAGACAAAATGGTGAGGTCTGTAACACATCTGTAATGAAGCAAATATTCAGGTTGATTGACAACATCCACTCTGGTAAGATAAGACACTTTGCTTTTAATTTACTTAATGTTATGCTTATTGGGTTTCATGATCTCAACAACACTCTTCAGGGTGTGTAATACCGTAATTATTACGCAGGTACCTGTCAAGAGACTGAAAGTTCTTGGCACTCGCAGTATAAAGCACCCCCCCACGTAGTCAAGTATTATTGCTTAATGACACTCATTTGTTTGTGCTGCAGTTTCTCAGAAAGGTAGCCATGCCCCTTAGTACATTCATACATGTTATTGGTCAGGTTACAACAGGCGCTAACATGAGGCATACAGGGGGGGAGAGAGAGGCATGCTAATTCCCCCTTACTCTTTGCTTGACCTTTGCAAAGACATTGCACAAGGCATAGTTCCCAAGTTTGAGGAAGCACAGGATTTATTGTTTCAGCAAATTCTTGGGGGCGTACACAACTTAGAAGATAAGAAAGCCATGACAGCCTTCCCCTCCTGCTCACTTAGGCCTGCAGAAAGGACTCATGATGGCAGAAAGAACAGGCAGAGCCATTTTAAGGTATAGCACAGGCTTCAGTCAGCTCTGCTCCAGCTCACCCTCAACATAGGTCTCTGTGTAAATCTCAGTCTAGCTCAGACAGTCTTACTATGGTCTCACGTAGATTTCCTCCAGTTTTTCTTCCCTAGTGGATCTCTCTGGAGTTTTTTGGGTTTTTTGCTTTTTTTGGCAAAAGTCTCTATGGTTTAAAGGGTCATATAATTTATTGCATGTGCTGTTCCTTTCTCTCAAGAGCAGCAATTGATATGTTTGTCTGTTGGTGGGCCCTTCTTTCTCAGAATACTTTGATACAGACAAATAATTATAACAGGATGTTATGACTGAAAGTCATTGGATTTCTGACACATTATAATCTGCCTGACAACTGAGTCCCCAGCCCAGCCCCTGGATTCTTTACTTTTCATTCCATCCAGGAAGAGCACACACCAACTGCTGAAACTTCCTTAGCCTGACGAAGGGTTTTTGAACCCGAAAGCTTGCTTAATAACTATTCTCCAGCTATTTGGGTTGGTCTAATAAAAGATATCAAATTCACCCAAGGAACCTTGTCTGCCTATGTCCTTAGACCAACATGGCTACAACCTACACCCCTGCATGACTGAAAGTCTCCATTTATTTTTTCATAGGCCACATACTCTATTAGTAATTCAGAAATAATTACAGTTTCTGGTAATTAGCAATATTTTATTAGAAATATCATGTAACATCTGTGTGTGACTAGTGATATCTGACTTGAATTTGATGATTTACTGAAATTTCAGGGCTCCCAGTAGCAGGAGATAAATAAACTGGTGGGTGCTAGAAGGCTGTCAAGGTGTGATGAGATTTTTGTAGCATGACATGATTTTCAATTGAGTCATGCTACACATATTTTAGAAATAGGAAGTAATAAGAACTATCTGACTTCATTTACCTACCTATATAGGTTTTTCTAGAGTGCCTTTCCTTGTAGTAAATAACTGACAACCAGGGAGACAGGTTTACGTCACTAAACCATTTGACTTAAACTAAATACCAGGTATACAATACAGCTCTGGAGACAGAATTTGTCCTTAAGTAAAGTTCAATAGCAGTTGTCCAAAAAAACAGCCAAATAAATAGGAAACGAGTTTAAATGTAAATTTCATATAATTTTATTTCATAAAGTCTATTTCATGTTGTTACTTTAGCTGTAATTCAGTCAGTCAATGTGCTGAATTATTTCATCTACACGTGTCTTCCTGTGAGAGAAAACTGAATCGTTCAGTATAGAGTTGTAACAGCAACCATAGCTGATACAAAGCCAGACAGTATAATAATAGAATATATTTTAAAGAATAAAGGAAAAAAATATTTATTGAAACATGTCAGATGGCATTCCCTTCTTTCCCCTTGTTTTAGAACCTCATTTCAACCACATAATTATAGCCTTTGAAAACTTGCTTTAAATACCATTTGCACTTGTAATGACTATAAACTGACAATTCTGTCTGGCAGCACAGTAGGATGAGTCTCACAAACGTATACAATTGTTTCATATGTGGTTTAATATAAAGCAAAAGTGAATTTTTTGTCACAATCATTTTTACATGATTTGCCACCAAAAATCTTTTACAGTAAAACCTCTGTAATGCAATTCACAGACATATTCAGATATTTGACTGTTATGTCAGGTTTTGTTTTTTTAAGACTTAGATACTATCCACTGCTGTTCTGACATGTCTAGTGCCTGGAGTTCTATGTCTGCCTGTGTCAGTGACTCTTTATATTATGTTAAGATTGTTATTAAATTAATTGATTTATAAACTTAGGGTAATATTTCCCTACCCTGCAAAACTGTTGTCAGGTTTAAATAATGAACAGTTTTAGAGCCCTGCATAAGCATAATGTATTACCATTACTTTAGAGATTTTCAGTATTCTCATTGGAATTAAATGAGAATTGGGAACTTAATTCCCTTAAATGCTTTATATTACACAAAAACACTAGGGACATTGGGAAATGACATAATTAAAGTTACCTGTGACTCTCTAATTCAAACCCCTAATGCATGTGCTTTATAATAGTTACTTACATGAACATTTTGAGCATAATTATGTTTCCTTTACTGCACAGGATGGACAGTGTAGTTTAAATGAGCAACTATTCAATGTTTTGGTTTCTCCATGTTGCTCATTGTTTACCTTTATTTATAGCACACTATTAGAAACCCTGTTCTGAAAATAGAATTAATCATTTCCTATTTGAAGCACTCCAGTATCTGAATGACTTAAAAACTGAAAGTTGAGACCAAAAATACCCACTAATATTGGGTCACCAATTTGAGATTCAAAGGACATGATTTTTCCGAGTATTTAGTAGCATATGGCAGTTTATACATTGAAAGGTCCCAATGACTTGCCATGGAGCGCACTGAGTTTTCAGTACTTCTGCAAATTATACTTCCATGTTGCCAGTCAGGGACCAATAAAATAACAAGTACATTGTTAGTAGTTGTTCTAAGTATTTCGGATTTTGGAAGGCAGTGGCCATACTGCACAAATAATACTGTAATTGTTTTTGTAGAAGGGAAAGTGCAGAATTTGTGCGCGTCAAAATTGATGGGGAATAGACAGAATTTGGAATTTGGCAAGGTCAGTTGGCATAACAGATCATCCTGGGAAATTTACCTAACAACACACTGTTTCTGCAGTCATTGGCTTTGTTTTTAATTTAAAGAGGGGACGAAACAGTGGGAAGAAGGCGTGGATTTTTATTAAACCCATTGTCTCTGCACACTTGCACGAAAGGAGGTGGACCAGTTTTAAGAACTCAGAGACATTTTGCATAGGCAGAGGGTGAGGGTACAGTTGCTTTTGGGCATACTTGGTAGCGCTCTCTGCAGTTGTGTATAGGGTTTACCTTAAGGCAGGGGTGGACAAAATGTGGCCCAGGGGCCGAATGTGGCCTGCCAGGCCATTCTATCTGGCCCACAGGGCCCCTAAAAAATTTAGAAAATTAATATTTATCTGCCCCTGGCTGCTTGTCATGCAACCCTCGATGGCTTGCCAAAACTCAGTAAGCGGCCCTCCACCCAAAATAATTGCCCACCCCTGCCTTAAGGCCAGCAGTCTTAAAGGTTTCACACACATCCATTATCTGAGAGAGAAGTGGGCTGGAGCTCAGTGTGGAAAATTTATAAATGGGGAAGTTGGAGGCTTTGGACTGAGCCACTGAACTGTGGACTAGATTAAAAACTGGAAGCTGAAGAGAAAGCCAAATGCTGACTTTTGGACTAGACTTGCTCTGGCTGTGAGGGTCTTTAGACTGCATTGCAGGACTGTGGGAAAGAGGTATGCTGTTCTCTTCTGGGTCCAAGGAGTGCAGCTGACATATGAGATCATCTTGTGAAATGTTTATATCTCTTCCCACTGATCTTCATCCTGTGAAATACTGTAGTTGGGACCAAATATCTCTGCTAGAGAATTGAGTTCACTTTACAGTCAGATTAAACTAAGATTTTATCTATCTCCACTGCCTGAGTACCTGCACTAGCTACTTTCTTCTGGGTTCTCCAGTGTCATAGGGTCTGCTGCAGCAGTTCCACCTCCCTATGTTCTGGTGCATTATTAAATCAACAGGGAAAAGCCTGTCTTTGTGAGGAGATCAAATGGTACCTGCTCCCAATTCTGGTTATACCATGTAGCTACATAAACCATTGTTTTCTAAACATATGTGCAAGTGGCTCCCACTTGTTTTCAAGTTCTTGCTTTCTTCTAGGGCAATGCTTCTTAACTTTTTTGGACTCGAGGTTCTTTTGTGAATTGAGTGGCACCCAATTTTAAAAACTAATTTATAGATTACAGTGCTTACCTCCTTGCAGAAGGGCGTAGCAGTAGGAATAGGGGATTGTCCAGGCAGTGACAAGTACTTATCTGCTTAGTTTAGCTGCTTCTCTCCTAACACAGGGGTGGGCAAAATATGGCCCACGGGCTGGATGTGGCCTGCCAAGGGATTTTGTCCAGCCTGTGATAGGTCCCTTGATCCTGCCTGACTCAGGCACAGGGAGCAGCCCAGGCCATGATGTGTGTGGCCAGTCCTGCTGTCCCCAGGTGTGCAGCAGGACTGGTGCGGTATGGTGGCCGGACTTGCTTCCAGCAGCCTCAGTGGTGTGGCTCCTGGCTGCTGCAGCCACTAGACCAAGCCCTGCTGCCTGGGGACCCTGGCCTGTCTGCCTCATACCCACTGCTGGGGCAGGACCCACACATGCAGAGCACTTGGCCAGGTGGCTGGGATGGGGCTGCGGGTGGGCGGGGAGTGGCATCAGGGAGTGAGATGGGTGGATGGGGCCAGGGAGACCCCAGATCTTGGGGCAGTGACAATGCAGGGCCAGGGCCTGGGTCAGAGCCACGATCAGCTGCTTGCTCGGCCTTGCAATGGGTGCAGGTTCCACAGGTGGATCATGGCTCTGCCCTGGCCCCGGCCCTGTGCTGTCACTGCTCCAAGATCCTGGACCTAGCCCTGGATGCAGCTCCCTGCCCATCCGCAACCCCATACTGTCCACTTGGCTGTGCGCCCTGACTGCCTGGCTCCTGGCTGGTCTCCATAGAGACCCCAGGATCCTGGGGGCAGGGACATTGCGGGACTGGGAGTGGGGCAGAGCCATGATCTGCTCCCTGGAGCCCTTCTGACAGACACCAGTTCTGACCATAGAGACATCCAGGGAGTGGATCATGGCTCTGCCTTGGCCCTGGCCTCACGCTGTAAGGGGTGTGCCAGTAAGGTTGTGCTGGGATGGGAGGTTGGAGGGACAGGGCTGGTAGCAGCAGGAAGACTGGTGCCAATGGCCATTTCCTCTACCCAGGTCCTAGCTGGGGCAGAGGCCAAACCCTCACGAAGCCCAGCCCAGTCTCCATGGGAGTTTGGCCCTGTCCCAGTCTTGCAGGGGCTTGGCCTGGCCAGGATGGGCTATGCCTGGAGTTTGGCCCCTGCCCTGATCACACAGGGGCCAGGCCAGGGTGAGCTGGGCTTTGTGGAAATTTGGCCCCTGTATGATCAACTTCTGCCAAGCCTACAAATATATAAGAAAATGAGTCAATTGACTGGATTTTCTTGGGGATGTTAAGTAGTTGTGCAAGATCCTACATGGTTCAGTACTTCCTTCCTATCTCTTGGGTCAGTTGAGTTCAAGAAAAATTGCAGTTAACTTGAGTTATTCCTGCTCTCGTGTGGCCTCTCGTTATTCTAATGTTGAGACTCAGCAAGTGTTAGGGAAACATTAGCTGTCCCAGATCTCCTTGCATCTGGACATTCCTGTACAAAATCCCCGTCAGACTAGGAAAAGCTTTGACCAGTTTCACAAATATAGCCAGGTCTCGTATTTCTCCTTCTTATCCTAGAATGGTGTGCCTTGATTTGCTCTCTGGAATCTTAGCTGTTAGATATATATTATGATATGGTAAAACTTTCCAATAAATGGAGGGTGGATAAATATTAATATTTTAAAAAAGGAGAGGGGTTTTTTATTTTTAAAATACAATTGCATTTAAAATTATAATAAGATATCATTTTTTATGGGAGGACTTAATATGTATATAATTATATTACAAATAATTTTAAAGGTGACCTTTGCTGCCAGAGTCAAAGAAGTTAAACCACTGAACTAGTGGTGACCAAGTACTGGGATCCAGAGTTTGCTGAAGTGATAAACCAACATTTGACTATTGTAGCTTCATAAGTGGGTGCAGAGAAAATGTTTTCATCATTTCAGTTTATTCAGCTAGTTCAGTTCAATGACTGGTTCATTTAAATATGGGAGAGTTATTGGGAGTTGAAAAAGGAAGAAAGGAGTTTTTTTCCCAACCTATGAATGAAGATGAGATCTGAAAGAATGACCTCTACTAATTCTAAGGCCCTGAAGGTGACCAAAAACAAATATGTTTAATTTACTATCTATGGCTAATACTTTCTTTGCTTAGTAAATCGGTTTTACATGCAGAATGTATTTTGATTTCTAAATGTAGTCTTTCTTAATATAAAAATGAAGAATTTGAATCATTGCACAATTAGACTATGTAATATGAATCATGCAGGGTCAAACTCATTTGGTCCTGTAAGCCACATGAAGTGGCACAGGGCCAGAGTATGGACTGTATTAGGCCCATGGATTCCACACCCCCTGGACCTGAGCATATGGTTGGTCTGGTGCAGAATGTGGGTCAATGTGGGGCCAGATCCAGCCTGCGGGCTGTGTGTGTGACTTCCCAGTATAATGTAAATATGCAAAAATATAATGTGCAAATAACAAGTATCACATTTGATATAAAAGCCATGTTTAGTAGCAAATCAAAATTTCTTTTGGAAAATTACTGAAAAATAGAAATGCAAAACAAGATAAAAAAGCAACGATTTAAATAAAGGTTTACTTTTTGTTGATTTATGTCATAATGCAGTGAATTTGACCACTTTCATTTTAATGCAATCTACCCTGGTAAATAGAAATAGAACCTTAGTGTTAGTTTGAAATCTCTGTGATATACTGCCCTCATCACAAGGCAGGACTGGTAGAAATCTTGTAGCTTGTGCTGCTCAGTTACAGAGGTCAACACAGGCTAATTTATCCTCCTCTTGAAAAGATGCATCCGGTGCCCATGTTAGCTCATTTAAAGCAAGCTAGGGTATCTCTACATGACAGACTTCAGTGTAGAAATACCTGGAATAGGTGGATTGGAAAAACATTTTATTAATCTTCTCTGTTTTATTTTTTGCTCATATTCAAAAACTAAAACAGTTTAATGGGCTCTTTGAGAGAGAACTGGTATGGCATCTGACTTTATTGGACTTACAGTTAATGTCAATTGAATTGTGACAGGGAGCGTATCTGTTCATCACCAGGTGCATGTAATGTATGTAATCTGCACAGCGGCAGTATCGTAGCCTGTGAGGTTGAGCTGAGGTGCGATTTTTCATAGATATTAGGGCTGGAAGCGACCTCGAAAGATCATCAAGTCCAGCCCCCTGCTCCAGGGGCAGGAAGTCAGCTCGGGTCAAAGGATCCCAGCAAGATAAACGCCCAAATATTTCTTAAAAGTGTCCAGAGTAGGTGCCTGCACCACCTCTGGGGGGAGTCTGTTCCAGGCCTTGTGGGCTCGGACAGTAAAGAAGTTTTTCTTTATGTCCAGCCTAAAACAGTCTTGCAAGAGTTTCTTACTGTTGGACCTTGTCATCCCTTGGGGTGCTCTGATGAACAGGGGTTTCCCAGATCCTGATGTACATCCCTTATGTACTTATAGGCTGCCACCAAGTCACCCCTGAGCCTGCGCTTCTCTATGCTAAAGAGTCACATAGCTCGCAGTAGTGGCAACACATAGGGGGTGCATGGGGGCGTACGTGCACCCCCTGAGAGTGCTGGTGTACTCCCTGCTAGTTGAGAACTTATTTATGTACTGATGTACATAATTAAACAGATTTGTATCTGTTGTCATTTTGAATTCTGCAACACGTAAATAGCCATGGAATTTATCAAAAGATGCCTGTTTCAATACTAATAATTCCAATTTATTATCTAAATAGTTGGGCAGGGGATTTGAGTATAACTTCTAAAGGTCCTTTCTAACCCCATAGTTTTGTGATTCCTCTCATTTTACTTGCTTTCTGACATTATGCAAGAAGAGAATTCAAAGGTTGTGCAATGATAGATTACTTCCCCCAAACCCTACAATAGTACTGAGCAAATTCTTGAAATGCATGAAGACCTGTACTAGTCATGGAAGTGTCCATGTCATAATGGCATCTATTTTTTCCATATTTGAAGAAATTCCACCTTGGGAGATAATGACACTAATATTCCACCAAGATCTGAAACTGAATTTGAAAGCGAAAGTTTTAGACCATACTTCTTCAGTCTATTCAAAACTCTTAGAAAGCATTCCTTAGGTTCATTTTCAGTGGCTAAGAAAGCTCCATCATTCACTGCAAGGTTGTTAGGGCACTGGTAAATCTTAAAAGCTACCTCCCCATTAAGTCTCAGTAAACTGCTCGTAAACTCAGTTTGAACTTTACTACTATCATGCTCTTGCTCTCACTAGCAGATTTCAAAACTTGATCTAACAACTCATGTGGACTTAAAAAAATTAACAACAACAACACGTGTTCCCTCTGACAGCATCCATTAGAAAGTATGGATCCCCTATTTATTAAACCTCCAGTTCATTGGTTAATCCAGACGTTAAATAAAGCTTGTCTGGTAAGTATCAGGCCCTGCATCAGAATGTCCAGCACATTAAATGCTACTTATTCCCCTTGAATAATTGTTTCCTTATGTCAGGGGTGTCAAACTCATCTGGCCCTATGGACTGGATGAGGTGCATGGCGCTTTTCCACGCACCAGATAAGGCCCACAGACCCCCTGCTTGCATGCCTGAGCCATGAGTACACATAGTACCCACCCAGGCTAGTCCAGGATGCTGGCTTGATTAGGTACCACATTTGACTTAGCCCAGGACACAGCCCCAGCAAGTGCCAGGGGCAGTGCAGCCTGGGTCTGTGGCACAGCATGTAGGTCAGCAGGGCAGCACTGGGAGTCAAATTGTAGGGCTCCACAGATCAGATACAGTGGGCTGTATGTGAAACACCCCTGCCTTAAGTGTATTACAAGGACAGGATGTGCAGTTTCATGAAGGAACACTCTGGGTGCATCTACACATGTGCTTTACTGTGGAGTAGACTAATTAGCTCCTCAGTAAAGTGTCACTGTCTACACATGTGCTTGTATTAGGGCTCAGTAAACCAATTAACTCTACTGTAAAAAAGTATGGTTGGGGACAGTACTGTCTTGTGGTGGAGCAATTGACTGTGCTGAAACGCACATGAAGACAGTAACCTGGCAAGGGCCAGACTCCTGCCTGCCACCAAACTACATGGCTTTACAGAGTCAGTACCCTCATGCCCTGATCAGCCCCTCTACCACCCAGTGCCACCACCCGGAGCCTGGGGCTGATCTCCCTCCTCCTCCCCTGTGCCCCCTGCCAGCTCAGGCTTGCTCCATCCCAGCTAAAATTGCTGCTGTCCCAGGCACATGTGTAGGTGCTGCACCTGGGAATAGTTTCTCCAGCTCAAAGTGCTCCAGAGTTTGTTTCAGATTAATGTTACATGTTGATACACCCTCTGTATGATAATCACCTGACTGTGCTCTAACAGCCCACCATGCTTCAACTGCACTAGCAGTTTCCCTCACTTACGCTGTGGTATCAATCTCAAACACAAATATACCAGCATAAATTCTAGGAATTCAAGGTTCTGGACAATGCTATCAAAATAGTATGCACTATATACTAGAGAAGATACTATCATTACTCTCTAATTGACTACAAGCAACAGTTTGAATTCTGTAAAATTTTAAGTCCATGCCCATTCAAAAACAATTTTTTGTAATGAAATAAGGGGGCTTACTAATGTAGGATTATATGCAGTTAATACTTTCACTTTTTTCTGAACTTCAGTCTACTTCTCTGCTCAGGTGCTGGCCAGAGCTCAGAACCATTATTTTTAAAGTAACAAACAATTAAATTACAAAGATTGTGATGTATATTTTCTTAAAGAGTAACATTTTGTAGATGTACATACATTTAACCTATATTTAGAATCTTTCTGAAAAAATAATTTCCATGCAATAACTCTGTTTATGGTTTCCCCCTGTGGCAGAGTACCTTTTGGTGCCTGCCACATTAAGAGGCTTAAGCAGGCTGTGGAGCTGCCGGCAGGTGCAGTACAGCCTAACAGGGCAGTCACATGACGGTGGGACGATGGGGCTGGGCAGCCTCAATATAAACCCATGGGAGGATGGGGCTGACCTGGATTCAAGGATGGGGCTGAGCAGCCTCAATATAAACCCAGGCCCTCAGAGCTGAGCAGGTAGTTGCTGCAGGGAGCCAGAGGGATAATATTGCTAGCCAGAGCTCCTGCTCCCAGAGCATCTGGAGGTTAAAGGTAGGAACTATGGGGATGGAGGAGGTTCCTGGTCCTGGGGCATTACCTAAAACTACACCTTATTAGGGTTGGATGGTGACCTAAAATTACATCCTGCTATGGCAAGGTGGTCCCCAGGAAATGCCACGCTAGTACATCCTTAGTGAAAGGTAAGTATGGGGTGCCATGTAGTCTCAGCCCCCATGACCTGGGGGTTACCACATAGAGGGGACAGGCAAAGATGCATGACGAATAGGTCCAGGGAGGTGATACTTCCCCTCTATAGGGCGCTGGTCAGACCGCAGTTGGAGTACTGCATGCAATTCTGGGCGCCACACTTCAAGAAGGATGCGGATAACCTGGAGAGGGTCCAGAGAAGGGCATCTCATATGGTCAAGGGCCTGCAGACCAAGCCCTACGAGGAGAGACTAGAGAAACTGGACCTTTTCAGCCTCCGCAAGAGAAGGTTGAGAGGCGACCTTGTGGCTGCCTTTAAGTTCATCACGGGGGCACAGAAGGGAATTGGTGAGTAATTATTCACCAAGGCGCCCCCGGGGGTTACAAGAAACAATGGCCACAAGCTAGCAGAGAGCAGATTTAGATTGGACATTAGGAAGAACTTCTTCACAGTTCGAGTGGCCAAGGTCTGGAATGGGCTCCCAAGGGAGGTGGTGCTCTCCCCTACCCTAGGGGTCTTCAAGAGGAGGTTAGATGAGTATCTAGCTGGGGTCATCTAGACCCAGCACTCTTTCCTGCCTATGCAGGGGGTCGGACTCGATGATCTATTGAGGTCCCTCCCGACCCTAACATCTATGAATCTATGAATCTATGAAAGGGTGCAGGCATGTCATCGAGCCTGAGACACAAATGGCATAAGGCCGAGAGCCCCAGTGAGGGGGTGTAGTGGGCCCAGTAAGAGGGCATGTGAGAAAGCAGTGAGAAGGTTGTGTAACACATGGGCTGATCTTAGGGATTGAGTAAGATGGGTTTGGAGGGGCCCAAGAAGGTGGACCCATACGAGAGAGAGAGAGAGAGAGAGAGAGAGAGAGAGAGAGAGAGAGAGAGACTCAATAACCTGACCAGAGAAACCCTCAACTGGTCAATGCTGGGGCCAGGACGATCAAAGGGCCAGAGCGCCCACCGTGAGGGATGCCCAGATCCAGGGGCCTGGGGTTTTGACTGGCCTAGAAGCAAGGCCAGGGCTTGTGTGGCCAAAGGTTCTGGAGGGGCCACTGCTGAGAGGCATAAGGGCTCAGGGAGCTTGGAAGCCCAGAATGAGGGCAGAGCAGATCACCTGAAAAGGAGGGATCTAGTTAGGATGCAAATGCCAGGTGGGCATAGAAGGATGTCCATTGTGGGACTGGAGCCATATAGTGATGGCATCTGCAAGGCATGGGACACAGTATAAGGGGAGGTTTGGAGCTGTGTATTAAGCCCTTGGCATCAGGTAGTAAAATGGGCAGCCTCCTGTCTTACATATAAGCTCCTAATTAGGTACATCAAAGGCATGACAGGTGAGGTAGGTGGGCAGACTGCCCTAGACAGGTGGGAGGGCCAATGATTTGACCAGCTGTGAGATGGCCTTCTGTCACACTCCCATAGACTAATCCACTTTGTTGCTGTTGTATTAGCTTTGTTTCAACACGTACCTTGGCATCAACTCATATACTCATTGTTCTCGTTGACTTTTTTTTGCAGAGGTGACTATTTGTCAGAAATAAAGGAAATTGGAGAAGTCTGTATAAGCTCAGTGGCTGAACAATGCAGGACTAAGATATCCTCTTTGAGAGATCCTCAGAGGACAATGATGACTGTATTTTTTGCTGCTTTTATATCTTAGCTACTTTTGCAAGAAAATGTGGCAGTTGAAGAGAACTGCCGGACTCCTAGATATAACATTTATTTGAAAGATTTCAAGATATTTTGCAAACTAGTCTACCATTAATTTACAATGCAAACCTCATTTCCAGGTTTGGTGCGTGCAAAGCTAGAGGAAGAGGATGAGCATGCACAAAAGCAGCACCTCAGAGTTCCGGGAAAGTCTGAAAATACCCCTGGCAAGTTTTTTTCCCCCACCAGTTATTCAGATGGATAACTTCAGAAATAATTAAGAATATGCTTGTCAACTTTTTCTACGTTTTAAATATAAATCTTAGCTTTTAATTTCTATGAATATATAACGGCTCCATGCTACTGAAATACTGCTGAGGACATATGCTGAATTCCAATTTCCATTATTTCTTTTCCTCAGAACACTAAAAACTAATTCTGAAACTAGTTTTAGCAGTTAATTCTGATTACGTAGAAAATAAAACGGTGATGACATCCAAACCAGATTGTCCGCAGATGATGAAACCATTTCCTCTTTCCGTAGTCTGCTTTCCCAAACAAAAAAGTTGTATCATTTATCTTCCTGGATATGTCATTTAAAAAAAAAAGACAGTGTCAGTTTTGCATTGTAACATCCAGTAATAGACCAATCATCAGAATGCAGCCACATACAAGACTTTTTGCTTGGGGAAATTCACCTTCTAAATATAAATATAAACTTCTATGAAAGTTTCAAATCATTAATCCTCTTGTGAGATTGATTTAATAATATGCAATAAAATGCTTTTGGTAATAGAAACAGGTATTTTAGCATAGATTTTATTGAGTTAGTTCCTAACTGCTATAAATCACTTCATTGGATCGGCACCAATAAAAGGAAAATTATTGGCTATCAGGTTTTTTTTTTGCTGGTGTAGTCAATAATGTCACTGATAAATATAATGTGCCTTCTGGCTGGGGCCCCCAAATGCTGCATGCATGCATGCAGCCAAACGCATGTACCTGGCCAGGAATGCAGCTGGGCAGTGTGGAGAGCAGGGCCCTGCAGGTAAGTCTGTGCAAGGGGCATGGGGGAAGGGAAGAGTGGTGTGGGGGAGGCAGATTGAGGCCCCCATGGTGATGAGGGAGTGGGGAAGGGGCTGGGGGCACTGCTCAGCCAGGGCAGTGAATGGGACCCAGGGCCAGGGCTCCCTGCCACTGCGCTTACCCCCTGGGAGAGGCATGAGGGGGGCATGTGCAGATTTGTGCATAGGACAGATGCAGGCTGCCCACTGTGGGCTCAGGGTTCTCCACTCTGCTGCCTTTGTGCCAGGGGCTCCATGTCGGTCATGTATCCCATGCCCGCTTGACAGCAGCAGGGGTGGTGAGTTGTGCCCCCAGCTGCCAGGCAGGCAAGGGACACACATCCAACTTGGAGCCCCTAGGGCAAAAGCAGCAGAGCAGAGAACCCCGAGCCCTCAGTGAGCAGCCCACATCCACCCTTGCCCCACTCAGCTCAGCTGCAGTTAATTGTCCCTGCACTTAAAAATGGTGGTGGCGGCACTTGAACTAAAATTCATTTTTCAGCGCCAGGAAACTGATCCCCTGGACAAGCTGCCCGTGGCTCTGTCCCACTCCCCGCCCCGGTCCCATTTACTGGCCTAGCTGGACAGTGCCCACAGCCCCAGTCTCTGCCCCTGCCTCCCCCCCCCCCACTCCTTCCCTCACTGTGGGGGTCTTGATCTTCCCCCTCCCTCCCCCTCAACTCCCCTTCCCCTCCACAGATTTACCTGCAGGGCTGCCCAGCTGCATTCCTGTAAATTGCCACAATCACCAATACCAATTCAATAACCAAAGTGGGGCTCCCGCCTAGCCACAGTGCTAGGTTCCCCACTTGCTTTTGGGCATGCCAACCACCTGACTCTTCTGCCTGCCTTGTTCTTAAGGAAGTAAGATGTTAATTAAGGTGGGAGGCTGCCCATTCATGCCCCAATGCCAGGGGTGCTATGTGCAGCTCTGTATCTCCCCTACACTGCAGCCAATACCTCGCAGATAGCATCCAGCTGTTAATCACATCAGCCCTGCACTGGGCTCTAGAATCCTCCATTTAGGACCCCTCTTAGATCCCTCCATTCAGGCGACCCACCCCACCTTCATTCAGGCTATCTGGCTCCCTGAAACCATTTTTCCTCTCGGGCGTGGCCCCCCCAGGACCTTTGGCCACACAGGCCCTGGCCTCACCTCCAAGGCCAATCGGGACCCCAGGCCCTCAGCTCTGGGCATCCCTCGCGGTGGGCCCCTGGCCCTTTGACCATTCTGGTCCTGGCACCAGCATTGGCCAGTCAAGGGTATCCTACATCAGGCCTCTGCCACTAGCCCCTTCACTCTCTTGGGTCTGCCTTCTGGCCCCTACTAGGGGTTACCCACCTGGTTGTGGGAGCTGGGGTAACTCACACCATAACTGGTGTTGCAGGGTCTCACAGGGACTCTCATTCCCCCCCTGGAGCAGCACGTCATTGTGCTCTATGTATATAAACATACTGGGCTCTCAGTTTTCCTCCCCCTTCACTGGGGTTCCTCACCTCCACCCCCTCACTGGGGCTGCTCATCTCTCCCCCCTCACTTGGGGCTCCACACTGCCCCCTCACTTGGGGCCATGGAGCTTCCCTCCCTGGTGGGCTCAGGTGGCCATAGCCATGCCTGGCCCCAGCTCTCCCTCCTCAGGGTCTTGCACCCCATAGAGCTTAGGTGGCTATAGCTGTACCTGGCCCACACTGCCTCCGATGTTACGCAAACCCACCCAAAGGTGAGGGCTAGGGTTAAGGCACCCTGACCCGCCTTTCACTGGGGTGGTAACTGGCCTGGCATTTCCTGGGGGCTCCCACGCCACTGAGAGCCCCACCAGGCCACACACTCCCGGCAGGGTGCAGTTTTAGGTCATGCCCAGGACCAGAAGCCTCCTGACCATCCCCTACAACTCCTTCCCTTACCTCCAGGATGATACCAGCAGCCTTGCAACAAGGCAATGTTACTGCCTCCCCTGCCAGCAGTGAGCTGCCCTGTTTATATAGGCAGCCCTGAATCTAAAATGGCTGCCGCAGTCAAGCACCTGCTGGCTGCTTGGCCTATGTCTTAAAGTGGCAGGCACCAACAGTGCCCTGCCACATATCTCCCCACTTAAAATGGTACTTGGGTGAGGTTTTTCCTGCTGCTCCTCCAAAGCAGGCTCCCCTCGGAGCCTATGAGAGCCCTGAAGTGATGAGCACCCCCAAAGGTGCTCCGCCACACACCTCCCCACTTAGAATGAGATCTGGGGGGCTTCACTTGGCTGCCTTCCCTGCTGGGCTCTGCCCCAGCACACTGCAGCCCCTACCACTTGGCAAGCACCCCAAAAGTGCTCCGCCACAGTGATATGGCTAGTTAATAATTGGCTATTAGTATCGGCCAAAAAATTCTTTATCAGTGCACCCCTAGTATAATTTAGAACAGCCCTGAGAGTTTTATCATTCTTTAGTCTAAGATGAAATAGGAAAATCTTGTAGTCCTTTGAGTTTCCCATTCCAAGACCATTTGCTGGTAGTTTTCTCATTTTATAGCCTGGGAGGGGATTTGCATGCGAGACCAGATATTTTACATTTTAAAATACAAAAGAACTCAACATTTTTATAGAGAAATTGTCTATTTATCAGTGAATGAACAGGTAATATTTTTAAAAATGAATTGTACAACTGACAATTCATGTTTAGTATCACTTGTTTTCCAGTTCATGTAGTTCACTAAGCAGGCACTATTTTACAATATGGTAGAGGATGATGTAATTGTGTATGACACACAGATGTAATACAATATATTTCTGTGGCATTTGTGATATGTGAGTAGAGTAGAGATATATCAGTTTGAGTAGAAACCCCAGTGTAGCTGAAACCATAGGGAATTGGGTTTGATCCAAGTTTGCAAAAATCAACCTATCCAAATTTTCTTTTCCTAGCCTTCTGACTGTACTCATGAAATGCTACAAAAGATGCTAAGACAAAACAGCCTGGACCCAGATCCATGGAAGTTAAAGACACCTAAACAGTCTGCTATTTACAAGATAGATAGCAGAGCCTATGGGTACCACTATTCTTTCTCCATCTTCAGGTCTTCAGTGATTCCAGGAATCATGGTCAAGTGAGTCCTGGGGTTATACTTTTTGTCATAAGTAGCAGGTCAGGGTACACATAACCACTGCCATAGTTTCCCCCGTTTGTGAAGTGGGATCTAGCATTGTCACTATCCCAGGGGTGGTGCTTGTTTAAAATAATGGAAGGAAATAGTCTCTGTCCAAAAGAGTTTGTGACTTCAGTAAAGTCTGCCTGCTTTGTAGATGAGTTGTGAAAATTAGTTCATTTTTGAGCATAGAATATTTTGAGAACTTTGTTTCATCTGAGGAAACTATGCAAGTGTGAACTATAATTTGTTCTTATTGTCAGTGAAAAAGACATTCTAATAACATAGAATAAATATTTAAACCTCTAAGAGGGATTATTTTAAATGCAGATCACACTAAAGTCACTTTAACAACAAATCTAAGGTGGAAACCCGAGAGTTAGGGTTTCAGATTCCAATGTTAACAGTTTTCATCTCTGCTTCCCAGTGAAAAGCAGTACACCCTGTACCTTTCACCCTTCTTCCTGGCTAGACAGGTAGAACTAATTTGACTCATAGGATTAGGGAAATTATGACCTTTACCAATTGTCTATCTGGAGTTTTTCTTAAATTATTCACAATTGTTCTCTGTGTTACTTAGTCACCCTATAAACTGGCTTTGGGAAGTAAGGTTAAAAGTGAGAGTTCAATCTTTTCTAATTTTAGAGAAGAGTTTTGATAATTATTCAAGGCCTGAAAAACATGCCTTATGCTGAAAGTAGAATGAGTGTCTTTAAGTTAACTGAAGAGAAAGATAAGAGGTGGCTCGATTATGATGTACAAGAACCTACATAGAGAAGAGATTTTCTATAATACTTGGCTTTTTTAATGTAGTAAAAACAGACATAACAAGGCTCAGTTCTTGGAAACTAAAACCAGACAAATTCAAACTGGACGTAAGGCTCATATTTTTAACCATGAGTGTAATTAACAGTGGTACAATGATGGAGTCTCTGTAAATCAAGACTGGTTGCCTTTCTAAGAGAGATGCTGTAGCTTAAATAGAAATTATGAGCCTGGTGCAGAATTGAGATCTTTGACTTGTGTGACTTAGGAGGCCAGATGTTCCAGTGTAATAATCATAACCAGTGGTCAGCAACTTTTTTAGGCTACAGGCTGATGTGACCCAGCTTTGAGTCTGAGGCAGAAGCACAGGCACTAGTATGCTGCTGCTGCCACCACTTTTTTCAACAGCAGCAAAAGGGAAGGTGCCACCACTGTCACCTTTTTCCATGGCAACATGGGAAAAGTACCTGCTGCTACTGCTTTTCCCCCTAGTAGCATAGAGAAAGTGCCCACAATCAGTGTTTCTATCTGCAGTGGCACAGGAAAATGACTGCTGCTGAAGCCCCCCATTGTCAAACACTGTTGAAGCCCCATGTCTGCTTGCTGGATCCCGTGGCTTTTCAGGCCAGATCCAGCCTATGGACCGTAGGTTGCCAGCCCATAATCATAATGTTCATTTGTCAGCTTAAAATGCATTTGTATAATGTTCTAGAAGGGTTTGACTGTTGTAGCTGTGATGGTCCAGGAAATGTCCAAGAGGCAAGGCTCTTTTGTGATATCTTTTATTGGGTCAATTAGTTTTCTAGAGAGTAATTAAGCAGGTTTCTGATTCTCATTTGATTCCGATTCAGACTACAATTCTTGCACCACAATTCCTTGGGACTCTTATCCACTCTTTAAATAAATATAAAAGGGTGCCTCCAAATTGGAGGTTTGGCAGAGGAGTTTTCCTTGTAGCTGTGTTGGTCTAAGGATATAGGCAGACAAGGTTTTTTGGGTAAATGTGCTATCTTTTATTAGACCAATTAAATAGTTGGAAAAATTGTTTTTTGGAAGCTTTTGGGCACAGACACCCTTCTTTCAGGCACAAACACAAGGCACCCTGTCATATTCACACTCACACAGCCTAGCATCACTTAAGACTTAGCACTGGCTAATGGATAAATTATAAAAACTTGGTCATTTGACTAATACATTTTATAAGATTCTTTATCTAATGTCTCACATTCCAGAACTAGTGGTGACTTGTCATGTGTTAGCTATCCAGTCTGGAAAGCAATGGCATTTCTATGTGATTTTTGCCTTCTTAAACTATTTTTCTCCATTGTTAGTGTCACTGTTTTTGCATGGCTTCAATGCAGCAATCAATACACACTAAGGCAGCTTCAATCCAGTTTCAACCCTACTGTCCAAGGGGAAAGAGGAAAGTAGGGGAAAGCTTTGTTCCTATGACTTAGGGACAGTAGGAGGGCTTCTGTTTTGAACAGATGAGGCACAGCTGTGCTTCCCAATTTTTGCTCGACTCAGACCCCTCCATGTAGCAGGGTACAGTAGGGACCGCCTCTCTTGTCCGGGTCTACTGGGTCTCTGCCTCCACTTCTCTTCATTCTCACCTGCCACACCTTGTTGTTAAGAAAATTAAAGGGAGGTTAGTTGTCCAAAGAAGAGCAAAGATGTGCCTGACTGAAGGCCATCCTCTTCTCAGGGCTCTTCCCACCCCTATACCCTGCTCTTTACCATTTATGGCCACATAGACCAAATCTGTGGCCTTAACTCAGACTCCTGTACCCCTCAGGCAGTCACTGCCAGTTGGCCCCTTTTTATCCAGCCGCTATTCACATGCTCAGAGACACTCACTTTCATATCCTCCCTTACAGGCTCCCAACCCAACGTCTCCTTTGAGCCTTTCCTGGTATAACACAATCAATTCTTGGTCTAGTCAGGAATGCTGGCCATCAGCTACTTCATTTCACAATATCATAAAAGATCAATTAATTATCAATTAATTTAATAGTCTCTCCTGATTCATGGGAGAGGGGCCAATCATCAATGAATTCTGCCGTCTCTCTTAATTCAGGTGAGGGTAATTAATTATCACTGAATTCCGGTCTCTCTTAATTCATGAAAGAGTAGTCAATTATCAATGAATTCCACAGTCTCTCTCAATTCTTGAAAGAGTAATCAGTTATCAATGAATTCCACAGTCTCTTTTAATCCCTAGAGTAGCAATTAATTAACGGGCTCCCTAATCATTAATGGATCTCATGGGCTCATAGGAGATCAATTAATTCCACCTCACTCCTATCAGTCTCTATATCTTATACAAATTCCATTAATTTTCCTTTTTTCACTCATCAACGTGAGGCTCCACACTTGTATGATCACATCAACATTTTATCAACAGTCTGTGGTCACACACTTAACTCATTACCCTCATGGAAACCTCACTGTCCTTTCTGCTGGTTGAGCTCCTCTTCACTTGCTCCAGATCTCTCACTAGTCCACTGCCAAGCCTTCCTGGGAGCACTCCACTGGGTCCCTGGGATGCTGCTGTGGGATCCCAGCTCCACATCTCCACGCGGTTTGCACAGCATTCTCAGCCCACCCTGTGTTCCCTTCTCTCCGGGGGTTCTGTGTGTGCTGGCTCCTTATTTCCAGTCCGCCAGAAATCCTGCAGACCAATGAAGGCTCGATCCCTCTGCATGTGACCATATGCAGATGGGGTTTGGCTCTTTTCACTCCAGACCACACATGGACCTCTCCTCTGCCTACTCCGGTGCCCGTACAACCCCATCCCAAAAGCATTCCTCAGGCTGGAACAGGGACTGGAGCTGTTTCTGTTACACTGCACTTTAAAATATTCCCTACTTCAGGTGTATGGTATGCAAAACCTGACCATTCATGGAAAGATTTGCCTGTTCTGTTTTATAAGAATGACCCTGCTGATAGCCACTAGCACCCTGAGCCACTGTGAGTGTCTAATTTATACACAGAGATGAGCTCCAGTTATATTTTGAATACAAGGAACTAAACAATCATAATTACTTTTCCAAGAGATTTTACAAATCCAACTGCTTTTGAAATTCAGCATGCTTTACCAGGCTCACATACTGTAGGCTGACATGTACATTAGCATGACAAATTCTGTGGCTAAAAACATCACATTTGACAAGACGGGTTGAATTTATTGCTTGTATAACTTAACTACATTTGGATTCAAAGAAGAAATTAATCTGATTCACTGTGTCAAAACGTGTCCTATATAGGACAAACCCTTTCAGTGAGTTCAGTCCTGTATAAATGGTTTCTTTATCATGATTAGTCATGTTAGCGCTTCACTGCTAAAACAAACAACTAGATCATGCCATTTACAGTAAACAGCAAGAGATTCCTCAGGGATCTCATCACCTTCCTCCTTTTGCAGTATTAGTTGAATGAAAAGGTGAAAGAAAACAACTAGTGGCAAGCTGCCTTGAGAGCTGTACAGTATCAGATACTCTCAGAGGATTTGGACAGCACTGTGAATTAGATTTAACAGATCACAAATATGAATTGGACATTCTTAACTTTAGAAACTTTATTTTTCATAAGCAATCTAACCCACAGAGCAGAAACAAGTTTTAATAAAGAAAAGCATAATTCAGAGGTTAGAGGATGGTTCTGCTCTAAAATGCAACTGTGTAAACCTTTTCCTCACCAGGGGTCTGGAATGCTCTTACTGACACCAGTGGACTTTGGATCAGGACCCAGTACCATATGTGTTTACTCTCTGACAAAAGTAAGTTTTACTGCTTTCCTGCCACAAAGGTAAAAGAGTGCTCTGGATTGTGCCTTCATATGCATTACCAAAATTGCCCTAAGTTCCATTTCATTATATATGTGGAAACCCATTAAAGACAAGAGAATTGCACAAATACAACTGGAGGCCTAAAGTGGTCTGCAGGATTTTTCTGACTTACGTTGGTATAAAAGTAGGGGAAAATCTGGTACAATTGTGACTATTAAAAAAGAACCATTTGATATGGGACTCATTCAGTAACAGTAAATGTGGAGACATACAGAGCCACTTTTATACAAGAACCTCTTGAAGAACAACACTTACAACCAATGCAGAGATGTTTTAGAACAACCCATCCCCCTTAATTTTAATGGGAATGAGGTGCCCAGAACTCTTAGCCTAAACACACAAGTTACATTTTCTTGGAATATATTTCTTGAAATATTTTATGGATGTGTAGAATGTTGTATTATTCCTGTGGCACTAGGCAGGCATTAATATGCCTAGGATCTTGCATGCAGCTCATAGTATTGGTGTTTTTAGTGATATACAAACTTACATATTATATAAGCTCATTATGCCCATCTTATTAAAAAAAAATTAGCTTACATCTTGTGTCACAGAAAAAAACAAATTATAGTCCTACAGCTTTTTTTGGCTTTACAGATATCATCACTTAAATCCGCTGAAAAATCTTTACCATTTTTTCTTTTTATAAATATTCCTGTTCAGTTATAATACTCCAGGGCTAAATGTCATTGCTTCTCTCTCACAGCAGGCCAAGTTCTTCTTTCTGTTCTGGAATTTCCCTTCTCACATCCTTCCAAACTCACCATACTATTGAAATCTTGAAGCTGAATTCCACAGAAAGTAAAAAAATGTAATAACAATATGGGGCTTTAGGTTTTAGTAATGAAATGAGACAAAACCACAAGTCCTATAAATACTTAGTGGCTCAGGAATACTGGAGAATAATGTGGGGCAAAAACCAGCCACACACGGACTCCCTGCTTCTTTCGTTGCTGCCTGCAGGGCCTGAACCTGGAGGACACAGTGGCGGTGGGAGAAGCGGGCCCGAGATGGGTTGGGGGAATATTGGGTACACCACAGTGTCAGCAGCAGCGGCAGGGGAATGGGAGGAGTGGGCTTGGAGCTGATGGGTGGTGGAGGGGGGCTGGGGGAGGAGTGTGCCTGGGCCCAAGTGGGGAAGAGGCTCGCTCCTCCCCTCCCCCAGCTGATACCACATTGGGCCGGGGCTGCTGCTACCCCCCACTGCCACAGCAGGCTGGTTTCTCCCCCGGCTCAGGCCTCCTCCCCCCCTCAGGCCTGGACCCACTCTCCCGCTTCCTCTCCCCCATTGGCTCCGAGCCTGCTCCTCCTGTTCCCTGCTGCTGCTGAGTTGGCCCAGGACTGCTGCTCCCTCCGCCATGGCAGGCCACCTTCTCCCCACCCTCGGGCCTGGTCTTCCCTTCCACTCTATATAGCAGTCTTCAACTACCTGAAGGGTGGTTCCAAAGAGGATGGAGCTAGACTGTTGTCAGCGGTGTCAGAGGACAGAACAAGGAGTGATGGACTCTAGTTGCAGCAAGGGAAGTCTAGGTTCTATATTAAGAAAAACTTTCTCAGGAGGAGGGTAGTAAAGCACTGAAACAGGCTACCCAGAGGGGTTGCGGGGTCTCCATCCTTGGAGGTTTTTAAGATCCAGGTAGACAAAGCCTTGGCTGGGATGATGTAGTTGAGGTTGGTCCTGCTTTGAACAAGGAGTTAGACTACATGACCTCTTGAGGTTCCTTCCAAACCTAATTTTCTTTGATTCTATGATTCTATGGTTATAGTTACTCTCATGTTCAGAAGTGACACCTGCATTTAATACAAACAGCACTGCAATATTTTGTCCAAATGCCAAACTCATGTTTGTTGTTCTTTAAATTGGCAAGTAAATAGCTCTTACATCTATGCTGTGCATCAGTTTGGAGAGGCATAATTACAGATAAGCATGTATCCATAAGCCACTTATAATGTTTAATTAACTTTTTTTGAACCATCATGAACAAGAATAGAAAATATGTTTTAAAACTTTCAGTTTAAAGACACTTTGCTACCACCACTCTTCGCTACCACCACTCACATTCTAACAGGTAGTTAGGAAATAGTTATTCCTGTTTTTGAGGACTGCATGAGATCATGTATATTACAGTTTTACAGCTTTGTTGTCTGACAAGCGACTAATATCACAATGATAGTCTCCAAACATCTTCCCTTCTGACAAGAAGTGGAGTTAATGGGGAGCTTTTCATCATATCAACCTAAAGTTTACTTATAAAAATAACTTAATTTCATGGGTTTGCTTTGTAGACTTTACTAAATAAAAGCAATATATCAAAGCTGATTCAGAATTGTCTATAGACTAACATTAGATAATGAGACGAAAATCAATGGGATGTCACTTTGCTCTGTAGTATTGTGTCTCTTGTGCTGAAAAGTTTTCGTCTTTTCAGTAATAATGATGGAGGTCAGTGTAATACCACCACTGTGAAACTGGGTTCTCTGGAAATGGTGCTACTGAGGAATAGACTGTGCCTAATCATAGAGAAGGTGTACTTTCTCTCTGGAGACATTCTAATATCTATATGCTGGAAGCAGAAGTTCCCAAGAACCCAGATACCAGAGGTATGGAAATGCAACACCCTCTACTCTTCATGTAACCCCACAAGAGAACAAGAAAATCCAAAAAGCCTCTTCTGAGGGCATGTAAATGGCACAGCTCAGCAAAATCAGGGTGGGTTTCACAGCAAAAGCAACATCCTGGACACACCTCCCTTCCAAGTTTTATGTCCTCATTTCTAAAAGCAGAGAAGGAATAGGATTTTCCAAAGAAAAGACTGTCAGAATTATTTTTAAGCAAAATGTATTTTTCCGTAGGCTTTTTCTCAGAAATCGTGTAGTTTGGATTGAAATGCTCTAAAATGAATAAATATGTGTCATTACATGTGTCAGGATGGTTAAAGTTTGGCAAAGTTTGGAACAGCTGACAGCATGGGAAATATCAGATAACCTCCCTCATGCTGTCAGCTATAATTAAAAAAAAGATTTAAGAATCTATACAAAATATTAAAATACATTTTAAACATGCATATAAGGCCAGGCAAGATCCAACTAGCTCAAAACTGATTAGTCAAAAGCAACCTAAGAGAAATTGCAAAATAACAGACCTTCATCAATGAGAAAACAGAGAGGGTTTAAAGCACTAATTAAAATAATGACTATCAAATATTGATTGGATTTTTCCAACTGTAGGGGCATATTAGAAAATGATATAACAATGCTGCAGTAGAGTTCATCAAGTATGGTTGGGTGATATGAATTTGGCATTATCTCTTTATCTTTTGAATGGTTCTCCTAGCAATAAAGATGTTGGGGAGTAGGCAGATGAGGAAAGATTTGAATCCTGGAATAAAACTTGAATGGATCAAGATTATTTTAATAATGCTTACAGAGATTTATCTGTAATAGACAAGTCCTGAAATGGATATAAAGTTAGTGAATGACCTATATAGTCATAGTAAAGAAAAATCATGATACTTCAGAATTGGTGGAAGAAAACATTGGCAGGGTTTCTCAACCAGGGAGGAGATAAGTAGATAAGTACAGGCTCAGGCTTGTCTCTGCCTGGCTGATCCTCCCACTTCCCATTGCCTGGTCTCTCTGTAAGGAGATAAACATCATAATATATACATAAGTTTTTGCAGTTGGGTGCCACTCAATTCAAAAAAGTTTATGGAGGGGTCCCTCAAGTCCAATGTTGTGTGCCTTGAGTCCAAAATGGTTGAGAACCATTGCATTAAAGTTAACTCCTTTATCCCCTTTATCTGCTTAAGAGGCACTGGAGTACTGCAATTTTTGGCATTTATGAACTATTTGGATTTGTAGCAGGGCAGTTGGGTGTGCCTGCTCCTTTAAAGGAGCAACAGCTTGTGAGGCTGCTTGCCAATGGTACAGAAGCTAATGAGAGGCTGACCTGACCAGAAGAGGGCTCAGGCTAGAGCTATATAAGACCAGACCCTGAGCCAGTCAGGCAGTCTCTCCCTGGCAGCTACAGGATGAGGAGCTCTGGGCATCAGGGCTCCTAAAAGGACTGGAACCTATATAGCCAACTCTGTAGGCCTGGGAGCAGAGGCAAGGCCCCTGGGTAGAGAAGGACTGAGTTTTTACAGACAAGTGGCGTTTGTTTTACCTGGACTCCACAGAGGGTCCTGGTGCCCAGAGAAGGGCTAAGCCAGACCAGAGGGTCCCTGAGCTCAGAGAAGGAGCGGTGTGCAAGACCAGGGTCTGGGAGCCCAGAGAGGGGATTGTGCGCAGGACCAGGGGTCCAGGAGCCCAGGCAAGGGGTTGTATGCGGGACCAGGGGTCCAGGAGCCCAGAGAAGGGACTGCATGCAGGACTAGAGGCCTGAGAGTCCAGGAGGAGACTGTGTAAGAGACCAGGGGGTCTGAAGGCCCAAGGGGGTTGAGTGTGTGAATAGACAACATAATAGAGAACACCTGTGAGGTTTGGGTATGGTGTAGGGGAGGTATGGAGCTACGCATGGAGCCCTTAAGGTGACAGGTGCCCAGCAGAGGTACAGACAGGCTGAGAGGGCCTGCAGGCTTGGGGCACAGGACTGTGACTGAGGGGACCCAGGATAGGCCCGATTCAAGGGAAGGTTTGGGCAGCGGCTATCACAGCTGCCCCCTTGGCTGCAGACTTGCTACAGGATTATATAGCTGAAATCACTATGTGCTTCCCTTCTGAGCACATTTAGAATGCTGTGCTCTGGTTGTGTAGGCAGCTGTGGTGGAATTGCATCACCCAAGTACAAGCATAACCCCAAGTTAGTACTGAAATTTTAGTTGCAGAAGAAACGATGGGTTTTTGTTGCTGGAGGAGGACATAGTTCCTCCTGCCTTTTGTCTCGGTAACCTAATGGTTAGGGAAGCATGAGATCTAGCTTCCAGGGCCTCCTCACCCAAGGACCTCCAGGGCCTCCTCACCTGCATCTCCTAGTTTCTAGTACAGTGTTTTGACGCAAAGCTCTCTCCAGCCCTTCTTTGAAGCTAGCCCACCAGGCAGCTGAGGGGAAGGGAGGGATACTAAAGAAAAAAGAACAAATTGAAGGTGTTTGCTGCCCTGGAAGAGAAGGGGCTCCTGCATTATGGCCCTACACCTTGTTCCTGTCTCAGTGGAGCAAAAAGCAATCCAACGAATATTAAATGTAAGGTGCAAAAATGTCATTAGGGATGGGGACCAAAGCCACCTCCCTTCCAGAGCATTATCTCTTTGGCTTGCACTTTGTTATTAGTACTTAAAAAAAATTCATAACCAACAATAAATTCATATTTCATGTATTAATTGCAGCCATGTAAGCTGTTGCAAATCATTAGAAGAAAAATATCATCCAAAGGGGAGATTTTGGTTTAATACCTTGGCTAGGGACAGAAGTTACACATAAACTGGTTTAAGTGATCAGAAGCTGGTTTAAACCTGTAACAGAATAGAATCTCAGTGCACATAAACCAATTTCAAAATGGCTGAAACTGGTTTAAGATAAATCTGGTTGAATGCAGTATCAGACTTAACTGATTTAAGTCAAACTGGTTTATGAAACTTTTGTCCCAGACCCCTTCCTAGATCAAGTTAAATCAGAGTTCCTTAGCATCCCAGCATTTTACAGCCCTGAGCTGGGCTGTGCTCTCTGCTCCAGAGAGCTGGGCTGGCCCTGCCCCAATGCTCTGAGGGCTGGCTCACTGGCCGGCTCACTGGCCTCCCCAGGCAAACTCCTGCTGGGGTCTGGAGCCAGGAAGGGAGTGTTAAACTTCCATTTCCCTGAGTATGGAGCTGGACTGCCACGCTTACTTAGTGCTGGCTGAGACCATGGACTACAAATCCCAGAGGCACCTGCTAGCAGGAAGAGGAAGTGATGTGCAACCCTGCAGAGTCCTGCTGCTTTGATTCTGGACTGCAAATCCCAGAGATCTTGGGGGCAGCAGGAAGAGGAAGCAAAGACACAGCCCATGCTGGCTACTGCCAGAGAGCCGTGCTCTAGCACCCCCTGGCTGCTAGCTTGAGCCACTGCAGGCATGTAGCTGTATTTACTTATTTGTTCAATCTTTGCAGCTTAAACTAACTTGCAAAGACTGATTCAATTCAGCCTCGGGCTTTTTGATTGTCTGTACTTAGCCCTTTTGGCAAATACTTACCTTGGAAAAAAATTCCTTATAAAAAAAGTTTAAGAAGTGGAAAGGTGGTTTAAATTTCAGTTACTAGCCCTCTAGCAACAAAACCCACATAGTTCTGTTCATTTTTGTTTATAAATACATTTAAATAAAATTATTGGACTATCTTCTAATCTTGTTTATTCTGGTTTAAAAGAGGAATTTTTCCAATTGGAATGACTGTGGAGTTACTCTGTATTCAGAAAGCTGTAACTATGATCAGAAATTTGTGGGGGTTTTTTAAAGCATTTCCTTCTTTTTGTATTGTTTCCCATGGGATGCATAGAAAAATCCCAATAAATGTTTTCTTCTAAGTCCTTGTACTTTTGTTGGAATTGTTATTTGGCTCTAATTCATTCATATGTTTCATCTATATGGCACAATGCCACATTTCAAACCCAGATTTCCTTTTTCCACTGTTCTTGTATGATACTGGATTCCCATTTATTTTGCAAGTTACTAGCATGGCAGTTGCTCAGGTGTTAAAATACAGTTACAGAAAAGATTATTCACATTAAAATAAATTACTGTCATAACAAGAGTAGTTTCCTGCTTTTCTAACTTCCTTTCAGGCTCTGTTTCACTCACCAGGGTGTGCCTGTGTTGGCGGGAAATTATAATTTAGGCAAATAAGGTCACCAGCCAATTAGTAATTCAGTGACCGAAGGCTAATGAGCGCAGTCCAAGCTCCAGCATCTATCAACTCGCTACTTGGACCACTGCAAGGAAACCACATGTAATTCGAGAACAAACTTTTCAGACATGAATTAAAACTGAAATGAACACTAGCAGCTTATTAAGCACAACAACAACTGGAAAAATCTATGAAATCTATTACACTATATGAACAATTTACTATGCTAAAATAGTTCTATAATCCCTATTATTTACACTATAACAAAGAGGTAGATTCATAGATTCATAGATGTAGGGTTGGAAGGGACTTAAGTAGATCAAGTCCGATCCCCTGCCCTGGGCAGGAGAGAATACTGGGCTCATGTGACCCCAGCTAGGTGATTATCAAGCCTCCTCTTAAAGACCCCCAAGGTAGGAGCTAGCACCACTTCCCTTGGAAGTTGGTTCCAGATCCTAGCCCTGACTGTGGAGTAGTGCCTTCTAATGTGCAGCCTGAACCTACTCTCGAACAACTTATGGCTGTTATTCCTTGTTATTCCAGGAGGTGCTCGGGGGACAGGGTCTCTCCCATTCCCCACTGGTCCCCCCTGGTAAGTTTATAGATGGCCACCATATCCCCTCTCAGCCTTCTCTTGTGAAGGCTGAACAGGTTCAGGTCCCATAGCCTCGCCTCATAGGGTCTGCCCTGCTGTCCCCAGATCATGTGAGTGGCCCTCCTCTGGACCCTCTCGATGCTGGCCACATCTCTTCTGAAGTGCAGCACCCAGAACTGCACGCAGTACTCCAACTGCGGCCTGACCAATGTCGCACAGAGGAGGAGGATCACCTCCTTAGCTCTGTGATGCATCTGTGAATGCAGGACAAGGTGTGGTTGGCCTTACTGACTGTGTCCTCACATTGGCGGCCCATGTTCATTTTGGAATCAATAATGACTCCAAGATCTCTTTCTGCCACTGTGCTTTCAAGAAGGGAGTTCCCCAGCCTGTAGGTATGCTGCTGGTTCTTACTGCCCAAGTGCAGTACCCTGCACTTGTCAGTATTGAATCCCATCCTATTCTCATTCACCCACCCCTGTAACCTGTCCGGGTCCAGCTGTATCCTGTCTCTCCCTTCTAGTGTGCTTTTCACCCCCTCGTCCAAGTTGCTGATAAAGAAATTGAACAGTGCGGGCCTGAGGACATAGCCCTGGGGGACTCCATTGCCCACATCCCTCCAGGTCAAATATGACCCATCCACCACCACTCTCTGGGTGCAGCCCCTCAGCCAATTTGCGACCCATCTGACTGTGTAGGCATCAATGCCAAAAGCTAGGCGACTGTGGCATTGATGCCTACACAGTCAGATGGGTTGGCTGAGGGGCTGCACCCAGAGAGTGGTGGTACGTACAAGACTTACTAATGTATAACAATGAAAGGGAAGGAGGGGTTATATTTACTTCTGGAGACTGAGAGTCAGTGCAACTGAGGACAAGGAAGGACAATTCAGGACTACGCTCCCGCAGTCTCCTGGCACAGTGTGTCTATGATGTGGCCTTCTAGGATGTAAGTAAGTCAACCGAGCTCTTAACAGCATCAGGTAACTTCAGGCTTACAATAAACTACCCTTCAGGCCACTCCGTTTTCCTACTTGACAGGCACACACCAAGACTCTCTCTTAAGCACTCTCTCTCTCTCTCTCTCTCTCTCTCACACACACACACACACACACACACACACACACACACACACACACCAAGACTCTCTCTCTCACACACACACACACACACACACACACACACACTGAGGTGAAGGATCCTTTTATATTTTGATTGCACACACAACTCTGGGTTTTCCACACAGCCCACTACTTTTCAGTATCTGCAGGCCTCAGGGTCACCAGAAGGTCAACTCTACACCTGCCACTTGACTAGAGCTAATTAATTTAGTCATTTAGAAGAAATCTCAGATTTTTTTGTACATGCAACATATAATTGCTGTCAAGATTCATACTGAAGTTCTTTGAGAGCAGTTGCATCAGGTGAATTAAAGGAAGTCTGCCACATCTATCACTTCCTTATGGTCACCACATTTTCAGGCATAACGCCTTCAAAAACATCAGTGCAGATTAGGGAAATTTAAAAAGCAATTCTCCTAGTTTTTAGAGTTGAGATAAATAATGTAGAGTATGTAGTGTATTATGCTGTTTCCTGCACATCACTGTTTTCCAGTATATCATCCCAAGTTTAGCTGATTAGTATTTCTAGATCTGAAATTGCTGAAACATTATCTTTCAAATGTAATGTCTTTATAAAGAATACAATAGAGCAGCAAAAGAAGTAACTGTAAGAGAAATCAAGGCAGCTGGTGTGCAAAAATCAAGTTATTATTGTACCCTGGAAGTACTGTGTCCTTCCACACCCTGCACCCTTCCTACACAGCTGCGGCAGTGGGGAAGGCAGAGGGGCAGCGGTGGCGACTAGTGGAGGAGTGGCTAGAGGTTTGCTGCTATGTCGATGGAAAATGATACTTGCTTTTTTGCCATGAACACTGATTTTTGGTGGCAAAAGATGAGGTGATATCTCCTCTGCCACGTTAGCGAAACTCAAGCTGCTTCTCCATTGCACACTGTTGCCACTTCTCTGCTTTTCCCACTGCTGGATCTGGACCTGGAGCTGGAGCAGTGAAAGTGCAGGGAAAAGATGGAACGGAGGGTGAGGTGGCGCCCCTCCCTTCCCCTCCCCTCCCCTCCCCTCCCCCCTGGCTCCCTTCAAGTACCTGCCGCCAGGCAATGCCTGGGGCTCACTCGCCACTTGTACACCCATCTTTACACTACTATATCAGCCTGACTGAGGCAACATTCCAGAACATGCACTAATCTTTATTAGTTTAGTTTAGCTCCTTAAAAAGGGATATCTTTGCCAAAAAATAATCTACCTTTTTTGCGAAGCCTAAATCCGGTCTCAAAATTAAAGCTCTTATTAATTAATATTTTTGCAAAATAAAAATAAACCCAGGAATCAAATTGCTACCATGTTAAATTTAATTCTGTTTTTTAAACCTAGATTGACAGACAAGCCCAAAGTAGACATCATTATTATTTTTTATTACTTGTGTTACCACAGCACCTAGGCTCCCTAGAAATGGTTAGCAATGCCCAAAGCAACATGATTGGCAAAAGGTGACCTTTCAGGGAATTTCAGTGAAAGCCTTTGTGCTATTTGGCATGGCCTTTCTGAAATTTTCAATCCGTATAGCTAAAATCTGTATGTATATACATCTTTGTCTCTTTGCATATGGAGACATGTATGTACATCTTTGTATACAGATGTATACAGTATATACCGCTGTATGTATATACATCTTTATCTCTTCCAGAATGTAATAGTCAGTTCTGCTATCTGTATTCATTTGGAGCAGTGTCTTACTCTGTGGCAAATAAGCCTGTGGAGTAAAAGAGTAACCAGCATGAGTGAGAGGGAATATCAAGTTTTAATTTTCTTAAGGAGACAAGGGGCACATTTCTGAAAGCTTATTGGAACATTTTAAATTCTGAAAAAGCCTAAGCTTTACTTCTGGATGATCTGTAATTCAGTGGTCACATATACACATGCTATTAATGCACATTAGGCTTTACTGGTTGAATCTACATATGACACTGACTGCACAGTGGTTACTGTGTACTCATTTAATACTTGCATACACAGGTACTAAATGACTGTGCAGTAACCAGGGTTACTGCACAGTAGTGTCCCAGAACAGCTTTTTGATGACACTGACTGTGCAGTAGCTTGTTACTGCTGCGCAGTAGTGTCTCAACATGCTTTGTGCCACGCTACGCTACTGCACACTAGTAATGATTTTTAGTAATAATTTTTAGATACGTGGGGAGCCGGAGGAAAAGCAAGGCCAACATTGGACCCCTGCTAAACCAGATGGGACAACTAACAACCAATGCCCAGGAAAAAGCCAACTTGCTAAATGGGTACTTTGCGTCAGTCTTTTACCAGTCCCATGGGACGCCCCTGCCCGTTATGGGACAGGGAGGCCCAGGTGAGGGAGATTCTTTACCCTCCACCAATACTGACCTCGCAAAGGAACACCTTGAGAGGCTGGACACCTTCAGGTCAGCCAGCCCTGACAGTTTACACCCCAGGGTACTCAAGGAGCTGGCTAGCATCATAGCTTGGCCCCTGGCACAGATCTTTGAGAACTCCTGGTGCTCTGGTGAAGTGCCCGAAGATTGGAAGAAGGCCAATGCGGTGCCTATCTTCAAGAAAGGGAGGAAAGTGGATCTGGCAAACTACAGGCCTATCAGCCTGACCTCTATCCTGGGGAAGGTCTTAGAAAAGATTATCAAAGAGGCCATTCTTAACAGACTGGTCAATGGCAACATCCTGAGGGATAGCCATCATGGGTTTGTTACAGGTAGGTCTTGCTTGACCAATCTTATTTCCTTTTATGACCAGGTGACCCATCACCTGGACAAGGGAGAAGAGATTAATGTCATATATCTTGACTTTAAAAAAGGCTTTGATCTGGTATCCCATGATCACCTCTTAGCAAAACTGGCTCACTGTGGCCTCAGCCTCACCATGATCCACTGGCTGGGGAATTGGCTCCGTGGTAGGACCCAGAGGGTGGTGGTTGATGGAAGTCAATCGTCATGGTGTGCGGTGAACAGTGGGGTCCCTCAAGTCTCTGTCCTAGGGCTTTATGAAGAGAGGCTAAGAGCCATGGGACTCTTCAGCCTGGAAAAGCGCAGACTCAGGGGTGATCTGGTAGCTACCTAGCCACCTATAAGTTTATCAGGGGTATACATCAGGATCTGGGGGAACGTTTGTTCACCAGATCGTCCCAAGGGATGACAAGGTTGAACGGTCACAAATTCCTCCATGACCATTTCAGGCTGGACATGAGGAAGAACTTCTTTACTGTCCGAGCCCCTAAGGTTTGGAATAGACTGCTGCCGGAGGTGGCTCAAGCACCTACTTTGAACGCCTTCAAGAGACACTTGGATGTTTATTATGCTGGGATCCTGTGATCCCTGATGACTTCCTGCCCCTGGGGCAGGGGGCTGGATTTGATGATCTTCCGAGGTCCCTTCCAGCCCTAATGTCTATGAATCTATGAATGAGCTACTGTGCAGCCAGCATCTCATGCAGATACAGCCACTGCATAGTAAAATATTGCACAGTAAGCCTTCCCCAGAGCATATCTACACATGCCCCGTGTTGGGTGCAGATTTGCTCCCAACAGCAGCAGCCTAGTCCGAGGCTGCTCCTGCCCTGCTCTGCCTTCATGCACCAGCCAGGGGGAGCTCTAGGTTCCCCCGGATGCCAGCCTCGGGGCTGGCAGAGGGCTTGGGAGCCAGTGGGGCTGCAAGGGTGAGAGAGCTGTGGGGCTGCAGGCAACGGAAAAGGCAGTGACTTGTATCACAAGAGACTGCAGCTAGCTTTTCCTGCTTAGTACACCTGCTTTCAAATCCCAAATCATTTAAATGTCTGCAAAGTCCCTTTTCCATTAGAAATTTGCAGGTCTTGGAATAACACTTAATTTTATTTTTTTTTATTTGAAGCCAAACAAATCTGACTAGCATTTACTCAAAGCGAACCAGTGTGACTGCCTTATAAGGAGTTTCAAACTAGTTATGTGTGTCATAGAAAGAAACTATTAGCACATAGGGTGATTTTTCATTAAAGGTACTGATCTAGTATGTGAGTCAAATCTATGAGGCCCAAAAAGTATAGCCTACTGACTTATTTCTGAAATATAGAATGAAAAAAATAGATTAAGAAAGACTGTTTTCTCAAGATAGATATTATTTCATCTAGCCTTTGTAGTACAGCACTACCTAATTAATATCTCAAACATTTTATTTTATTCATAGCAGACAGTAGTGAAAGCCACAAAATTCATACTAAGATTTAAACATTCCCCCAATTTGTATAGATACTTAGTTATATATAGAACTAGCCAGAAAATTATTTTTTCTCATAAAAGTCAATGTTTCTACATTATTTTAATTTTCATATACAAAACCAAATCTGAAAACAAAAATGTTCAGTTTTGATAACAACATTTTTCAGTTTTTCACAACTGAAATCAGTTTTTTGGATAAATTCTATTAAAAAAACACAGTTCTTTCATTTAAAAAATTGGTGAAACCCCATTATTCAGTGGAAAAAAATGACTGTAATTATGGGGATTTGTTCTGAGCAACTATACCCATGGGAATCCCAAACACATAGATATTAATTTTCTTAGCACTCAGAGTGTTTGAATCGTGGGTTTCAGATGGTTAGCCGAGAAACGGGGCCTGAACAGCTCACAGCTTTTCACTCACAGCCTCAAAGTACATGGGGAATTTGGAACTCAGATTTTGGTGTGGACCAACGTCTCATTCACAGTTTTTTAGAGAAGAGAAAAGGAGCCATGTGATTCAGAGTTAAAAAACGATAGCTTCTGTCATAGGGCTTGGTCCAAATCACATTGAAGTTAGTGGGAGTCTTTTTTTCCACTTCTTCAATTAACTTTGGATCAGCTCCTAAGACAGTATGTCATCTCTTGGTTTTCTTTTTTGGCACCCTAAGAAAAATAGAGGAAACAGATATATTAGCCCTAAGAGAACAGCATGAAACACCTTGCTTTAAAAATGCTCCCAACAGAAGTCTCAGGCAACATATCCTTAAAGTTTGTTCTCTGCAAGGATGAATAATTATAGTCAAGAGATTCTCACAAAGAAGACTAAGTGAGTAAGTGCAGCCTGTGTAATTTTGTGACTCAGCAGTCTCACAAGGCAAATTATACAAAGCAATTGTTTGGGTTTATATAATTTTTACTTGCATCTCCAAACCCTGTCTCCCCTCTGCTTCTCATCGCCACCTAATAAATATAAGGCCCAAGTCTTTGGGCTCTCATGTGAAGGTTAAGAGTAATGAATCACACCTGCAATGAGAAAAAATCCAAATATCCTCAAAGGAAAGTATCTTTAAAAATATTTCTGCTATGAACGGATACTTTATACTCAAACTGTTTCCTAAGAACTATCAGTTAATTAACTAGCAATATGTTCAAACAGTTCATTTTCACAGGAGACAGGATCGTCCTGTGAAATGAGTGGGTAAATATTTGTCAAACATATTTTTAGTAAGAACTGGTCTATTTATAATACCAAATGACTGAGCACATAAATTGTGACACTCATATATTGTGGTTTGAGACCATCTGGTATTCTGTGAGGGGATGAGCAAAGCAGTTTTCTTGTTGCACATCTGTAGGCCATCAAGTCAGATCATAGCCAAAAAAATGTACTGAGTTTTATAATAATGACATACTACCTTCTAGAGACTGGAACGTTATGTGATGAGAAGTGTATCCACAAAAGAGTCCCTCTGCCCAGCTGCATAGAAGTCTAGGAATGTGACTTTAAGCACTGTTTTGAAAAAAAGTTTTAAGGCCAGAGAAAATTGCAAATGTGCTTAAATTTAAAATGGGCATACTTCCACCTTTTATGTAAGTTCTTTGATTTCTATAAGCTTGCTTTTCAATAGGTTTAGTGAGAACACACATTTTTAACACCCTTAATAGAGATGATGAGTTTGAATTAGGATCCCTGTTATGGTTTACCAGAGTTCCTGGGGTTGAGGGAGTGGTGGGGCTAAGAGAGGATGTGAGATACCCCTTCAGCATCCTAGATCTGAATGTGTCTTTGCAGCTTTGTTTCCAGGTGAACTCCACAACTTGATTAGTCCTGTTTTCTGAAATCAGTTTAGATATAGCTGGAATGGGTAGAAATCTTGTGAGATCACTTGTTCTAGTGGTATTTTTGCCATTTAAGGACGTACTTTGTCATGAGAAGCTGATGATTTGACCTGATTGGGGATTTTCCAACATAACCAATTTTCACTGGAAGAAGCTGATTTGTCAACACCAAAATATTTTCCTGGAGTGTATCTGTTTCAAGGAATTTCTGACACAGGGCAATTAAAAATGTGGCTGGTTTGCTGCCAGTTTACAAGCTTCCAGACTGTGCACCTCTGAAGCAATCCTGCCAGGTGGACTGAACTAGTCAATGTTGTTGCCTGCATCAGTAGAAATTAAATTTAAATTAGGTATATAAAATTCATTTTATTTTAATAATCTAAGCTGTTGCAAAGAAATGTAAGTAAAGTAATTTGTTTGGACTTTTTAAAGCATGGAGCTTAATATTGCTCAAAACTATACCAATTGAAACAGCTCCCAGTGGACCACCTGTCACCAGGACACTGTTACTAGATTTGCCCATCACTTTGGGGTGTGCTCATTTATTAGGGATATGTTTCTAGGGTTTTTGTAATTCTATCAATGTGAAGCTTGTGTTACTTGTGTTTCTATATGGAGCTGCATATCTCCCTTCTGCAAGTCTTCACCCCCAATGGAGCTATCTTGCAGGACTCAGTTTCAACGGGGCTGAGTTCCTCCAGCCACCAAATCAGTCATACACACACAAACACACACAGATTAACGTGACACGCCTGACCCAGCCGGGTTGATCAGCACGGACAGGCTGACACCCTCATATGCCAGGAATCAGTTCATTAAGTTAACAATAAAATGCAGTCAGACACAAGCGTACAGGTGAACAGAATACCTCTGAATCCGGCTGGGTGTCCAGCTGACACCCTCATGGGCCAGCATTCAGTGCATTAGGGCACGTCTGAGCCAACTGGGTCAATCGGCCTGTACAAGCTGATCCCTTTATGTGTTTCAGACTCAGCACGTCCCAATCTTTAGCCTCTTAATGAACAGACCTCACAGTATTTTTGGGCTTCACAGGGGTCTTTAGCTTATGTAAAAGAAGCGTTGCTGCAGAGCAAGTGGGGAAGGAGAACTAGAGAAGGAAAAATATACCTAGTTACTACCAGTTTGACTATAAAAGTTATTTATTGCTAAGTATAAGAAATATATAATGGAACTAGTAGTAATAGTCATGCAAAGGAAAAATAAACACAAACAATTACAATACTACTCTGTTTTCACTAAGTATTTGGGGAAACTTAGCTCAAGCTTAACTAATACAGTTCAAGTTCAGAAATCTATGCCTAGAGAGAAAAGAGAGAGAGAGTGAGAGCTGGGATCTCACCAGTCCAAGGCACTCGGGTTCCAGTGCTGACAGGTAAAGTTCTTAGCACAACCCTTGAAGGGAGACTATCTGTTTCTTCTAGCTTCTCAAGAACAACTGCGGATGGTGTCAGAGAGACTTCTCCTCTTGAAGCACACTTCGCTGCTTTTTTTAGATTTTTATACCCCCAGTTCAGCTTCTTCAAAGCATGTTTTTTAATGGTGTAAATAATTGTCTTTTCTATCGACAAAGGGTTATCTGGTTTGGAACAGCTCAAGAAACTGATTAACAACCAGGAAGAACATAAGTTTTTAAGGAGTAACCAGATACTTAGGAGCCAGCTTGAAAATCCTATGGATAGTAGATATACTGGATGGGATACCTCATTGTTTCTTCAGAAACTATAGATAGCTTGCAGCATCAGGGGTTTGGATTTTTACCTGTTGTGAACAAGCCTCAGCTTAGCATGACTTTTCCTAACTTTTGTGGGAAGGACTTCCACCAGTCATCCTGGGAAAAGTATGACAACACTTGTGGTCAGGGTTCCAACGGGCTGGACGCTGTATTGAACCCTTAACCATTGTTCAAATGTTGCCCATACCCACTCTGACTCGTTCTCTTTGCCTCAGCATTCCCTAACCTGGCAACCGAGTTTTAGTCAATCAAGTTTAAGTAGGACTCCCATAGTGGGACCGGGGAATGTACAGCCCGAGATGCCTATTAAACTTTACTTCTGCTTAGAGGTGTGTGTGTGGGGAGGGTGGGGGGGTGGGAAAGTCCTTTGTAAATCCAGATTAGAATTGGTCTGATAAATGCTGAGCTGCGTGTGTGTAAATATGGGTCAATTACCATTTGGAGCACAAATTCCCCATCATGCAGTGCTCCTCTGCTTCTCTGGTCCCAGAATTCACTGCGGTCTTTGCTTCGGGCGTTCTGTTCTCCATCTCCCATGTAAATGAATTGTCATCTGGTTCCATCTTGCATGCAAATGAGACCTAGGGCAGCTGTTTCACTCTTGTCACCCTTATCTGGAGGGCTTTAGGTGCATCTCCCACTGCATCTTCATTGTCTTTTGTAATCAGTTCTTGTTCAGGTAGAGGAGGGGAAGGGGTGGAAATCTTTGTGAGTCAGACAGGCTGTGTCCTGTGTCAGGGTTCCCTAACAACATGGAGCTGAGAGGTAACAACACATGCACCTCAAATAGACCTCCTCCCAGTTTGCATTCATTTCCTGATACATCACATATGCTGGGAGCTCAGAGGAAGAAGAGTGGTGCAGAACAAGGTGTACCAGCTTTGCACCAAAAGAACATGAGAAGTGTCTTACTAGGTCAAACCAATGATCCACTTAGTATCCTGTCTCCAACAGTGGCAAATGATGCTTTAGAGGGAGAGTATGTGAGCAGGGCATGTCTAGAGTGGTTCATCCCCTGTCATACTCTCCCTAGCATCTAACTGTCATCGGTTTAGAAAAGTCAGAGGATGCAGCCCTGATGGTTCTGTTTAATAGCTCCCAATGGACCTGTCCTCCATGAATTTTTCTAATCCCTTTTTCAACTTGTTTATACTGCCTGCTTCCACAACCTCCCCTCCACTATAAATTCCTCAAATTAACTATCCTTTATATAAAAAGTACTTCTTGTTTGATATAAACCCAAATCCTTATAATTTCAGTGGATGTCCAGTACTTCTTTTATATTAGGACGTGGTGAATAGTAGTTCCCTACTCACTTTAGGGGTGCAGATAGGAGTGACAATTTTCACCCAATCTGGCCACAGAAAGCAGTCTATAGCCATGACTAAACACAAGTGCACAGCTGCAGACAGATTAATAAGTGGACAATTGGGTGAAAATCTGCCCCCTCATTGCATAAGGTATCAGATAGACATTTCAAAATGTAGCATTTTCTGTAACTTGGGTCTACAGAGCTCACAGCCTGCTGCTGTTTTCAGATAGGGAGAAAAGAAAGGGAGCAGAGGGAGTTCAGTCTGGGGGTTTCTCAGCCCCCGTCCCCCCTCCCCCCAGAGGGTGGGCAGGGGTATTGGAGCATCCCCAAGGTGGGAGGGGAGGGCTCCAATTCTCCCACCCCACCCTTCAGCACCAGCTGGGGAGCCCCAAGAATGAGCTCCCTCCGCTGCCTTTCTCCCCTCTTGTTCTAAAAACTGAGCACGGGCTCAGAGTCCTGGCCATTGCTACGGGAACCTGGGTGCAGGATCCCAGCAGCAGCTGGATTCCCCTCCCCCTGGAACCAACAGCGAACTTCCGTGTGGTCTGAGGTAATGTTGTAACTCAAAATGCTTTGCAGAACATGTTCTGAGTTACAGCTGGGAGCTGCAGTTCTGTTCGGATCCTTTATTTCTGTCCTTCATGATTATATAGACCTTTGTCTTTATCTCCCCTCAGCCTTCTCCTTTCTAAAAGGAAGTCCTAGCCTTTTCAGTCTCTTCTGGAATAATAGTTACTCTATACCCCTGTACCACTCAAGCCAGATACAGACATTATACTTTTACCAGTATAAGTGATTGGAAACTGGTCTATAGCCCTAACAGAACAGAAGTTTGGCACACAAAACAGGCCTATACCCATAACAGAACAGAAGTTTGGCTCACAAAGTCTGGTTTAAAAATGATGGAACGTGGTCTAATATTCCCCACCCCAATCAAAGGGCACCTGTGTGTTCTGTTCACTACTGATCTAAACTATGCCGCTTACAGAAAACCACATAACTTAGCTTGATTCTGCCTCAGGCTTTTTGAATGTCTGTACCTAGCCGTAATTCTTCCTCTCATATTCGGGTTACAGCGAGGTGTAAAGTGTATTTGTACAGACTTTAAGATCATGTTACACTTCCAGACTGATTTAAACAGGACTGAGTGTAAATGGGATAAAAAGATAGTTTACTTTTGACTTGGCTTTTATTTTTTTCCCCCCAACTCTGGTCAGTTGTGATCGTTCAGTCATGGAATTATTCACAATCTTTAGAAACTGTTTTAGCCTCAGTAATTTGTTTTTAAATGGATATTAGTTAATGCTCGATTAAGCTTCAGAGCAGCTGCTGATGTCATTTACAAATTAATGACATCTAGTTGTATTCCTTTTATAAGCTTATTCAAACAAAAATGTGTCACCTGTGTCATATTCATCAGCAAGACAAGATGTGCTTTTTCTAGTGCTTTAAAATAATCCCATTGAATAATTACAAACATTTCTTTGTGGACTTATGTACTGGGTTTGTGAGGCTTCCTTTAACCATGGGTTTTGTATTTGCTCAAAGGCTGGTTTTATTTCTAAAAACCAGGAAACAAACATTCAATAATCCTTAAATAAAGGGGTGATTTTGTTTCTGGCTTGGCAAACACAAAGGCCTCACATAGTGGTAGGCATATTACTAGGTATATATTTCAGCACACTAAGCAAAGCAAGCACTTCTTGCATCCATATAAACTGCCCTACATAGGTGCTAATGAAAGCACAGCCCAACCTTTAGTTATATTCTTGCCCTGGTGTATTATTCCCAGCATGGGACCATTCTATTTTTCAAAGTTTGAACCTAGGAGATAATGATGCCCCCTTCCAAAACTATTTCCACTTCACCGAGTTAGGGGTTGAGTTTGAATCAAGATTGGGGTTTAAGGAAAACAAATTAATACAAATGTTACACTGTGGATTTTTAATTTCCTTGTTCTGGGAATGAAGAACACAAGAGATTTCTGGTCAAATTTCCACAGCTGTGCAGATTTTGTTCTCTGCTACACACTTACTTTCCACTGGACTGAAGAAGGCACAATGAATCTGTGTGGTTGCATACAAGTAAATGAGAATGAGCAGAATTTTGTCAGTCAGACTAAGAAAATCATGCTATTGTAAAAAAAATGCTTATCACCCACTTAATTTTAATTTGCCTCCCTGTCATGTTTTGCTTGGGAGGATAAATTCTATGGAAGGGCACTCAAAGTTGCTTGTTGAAGACAGCTGCATTCTTGGCAGCGTTGTGCTTCCCATTTTCAAACACATTTTAGCCTCTGTATTTGCTCACTCGCCCCACTTAACATACCACACCTATTAGAACTACTTTTCCAAACAGCAGCAGCCCAATGCAGTGTTTTAATTAATTGCTTAGATAGCCAGAGCTACAGCTAGAAAAGTTCACAGACTTCTGTGTATTCTATTAAAGTTTCAATATCATTGCCATTACAAGAACATGGCAGCTTTTGCCCAGGTGCCCATCTCTACCAAGTTAGATGCATTTGAAGTATCATACTTCATACTTCATATCATTCTCTTGCTGTCTCTCTTTCTTCCCCTTTTCTCTCCTCCCCTCCCCCAGCCTCACAAGCAATTTGGTAATTCGACTTACTGGGCAAAATCATGATGGAAGCAATGCGATTTCATGGGTGTCAGTGAAGGCAGAGTTAGGGTTATTGTATAATAATGTTACTGAGATAATTTTAACTCTGTTGTAATGCCTTATGTTAAGCAATATTAAAGCCAGGGGCAGATCCAGAGGGAGAATGTGGCCAGCTGTAGCTCCTTTTCAGTTGATGCCATGGGAGCAGCAGTTGGGGACTTCTATTTAAGTCCCTGAAAAAAGTAATAATTCCCACTCTTTTCTCCTCCATGGCACATCCCATCCCCTCTCCCATTCCCCCTTTCACAGCCACTTATGCCTCACTCCAGTTTGGCTCTGTAGTGATCCAAGCTCCGCTGGGGATAGCAGCAGCAGTGGGTAGATAGCTCTTCCCTCCTTCTTTTGGGGTGTGTTCATTGCCAGCTTGGGAGCCTGTGTGGGGGAATCGGAACCCACGTGTTACCACTGCCACTGCTCCCACCACCACTGCTGCCACTGTCTGCAGCCAGTGCCAGCTCCCAGCTGGAGCAGGTATGAGTGGCTCTGAAGCCTTGCCCCCTACCCTTGGCACAGCCTGGGACAGCAGCAGTGGGAGGTGGGGGAAGGAGAGGGATGAAGGGGAGGGAACATTTTGCTGAACACAGATTGGAAGGGATCAGGGACCAAGTGGGAGAGAGGGAAGATTCTTACCTGATTTGGGGAACTTAAAAAAAAAGTCCACCATTGCTGCTCTTTCTGCAGGGTATGCCTGCTCAGTGCAGGGAGAAATGGGAGTAGAGGGTGCAGCCTCTCCTATAGCACTGGTGGCTGTTCCCAGACTTTCTGCCCATGATTAAAGCTGTAATACAGGCTGATCAAAATTAGCAAATTGACAAGTGAGAATATTGACAATCTTCTTCCCTCAACTTGTGGTGTTTGTTTGCTTGTTTTAATGTTAAAATGCAGCACAATAGCATCAGCTAAGGAAGTATTTTCAACCAGGACATTGAACCTTTTAACATTTTAGCTGTATCTGAACCCCAGCTCCCTTTTTTTTTTCCTCCCTACTGTTCATCTGCTAAACTGTGCATTAAAATCAGAGCAGGAATTCATAGTTTTACATGTTTACAAAATGGTATAGCTTTATCTAGATATTAGATTAGCTGTCAAGGAAGTTCCTTTCGCTGGCTGGTTTGTTGAGACGTACTGAATGAGCAGGAATTGCATGAGCTAAATGAACACAGCATATGGTCTGAACTGCAGTCTTTTTTAATCCTCTCTCTAGCTAAACTGAGTTAACCCTAATTCCATTTTCCCAGCAGTATAATTCATTTCCTGAGGATTATAATGATTAGCACATGGGCCTGGAGATAGAGTGGGAGGGGGTATGGGGAGGGGGCATGGGACTTTGATGCAGAGAAACTGAGGTCTTAATAAAGAGAAGGACCAGAACAGAATAGAAGGCCCCTGATATAAGAGTAGTAAGAGCACGTTAGGATTGAGCTTTGCTGAACAGTGGGTGCATCTGCATGTGCATATAATGTGACAGAATAAACCCTGGCACAATTTGAGTTGGAGTAAACTAATCTGGATGTCACCATCTATATATGCATTTAAGCACAGATAATTTATTCCGCCATTGGATAGTACTGGTGTCTGATGGGACTATCCAATGGCGCAGTAAATTAGTCTACTGTACCCTAATTGCCACTCATGTATAGATGGTGACACTTTACTATGTTGTAAATTAGTCTACTGGATAGTAAAGTGCATGTGTAGACATGCCCAGTGACTTGGCATAAATGAAGTTCTCTTGGAAAATCTGTCCATGTCAGGAGAACTCTCCTCATGGGGAAGTATGACTTGGTAAGGCATTGTGCTTTGAAGCTAACATTTAAAACTTTCTGGCTTCTCATATCTGATTTTTTTAACTACTGTCTTATTCCTAAATCAGTAATTGCAAAAAGTACTGAAAGAAAAGATGGTTTGGTCATAAAACTGCCATTAATATGAATTGCTAACCACAGATTCTGTGACTAGATATACTTCTTCACTGACACTGACTTTTGGTAAATCTTTAACACTGAGGATTCCTCCAGTCTCTAAGCTTCTTTCCCATGCCATCACTCGTGACATAGTGACACGAGGCTCTGAGAACATGGGGAAATTCCAGGAATTACCACAGATCAAGCACACAGACCACATTCAGAGCATGCAGAAATCTCCTTGAGTGATGACAGTAAGAGAAGCAAAAGGCTTCAGCTGAGTGTTAGGAAACAGATCAGGTAGTTCAGAAAATTGGCTATTTAAGGACCTTTGAAATATGGCAATTAGTTCATTTACAAAGTCAACCTACTGCGCCCAAAAGTAAATATTTAGTTATCTTACACCACCCATGTTGGACTAATGGCTAAGGTGTAGTTACATGGGAAAATACAAAATGGGTCATAACTATAACCTGAATGATTGTTGCTACTGTAGAGTCTCCCTTACTCACCTTTGGCGTTTTTCCCTCCTCATTCTCCCCACCCCCTTTCTCTGCTTTACCTTTTGTTTTCCTAATTTCCTAATTTCCATTTTCACTGACATCCTGTCACACTTTTAGCTTCTTTCATTCCTTAGAGTCTCAGAACAGCAGAAATTTCCTGCGCCTGAAAGTTTACGAAGAACTTTTTTCCAACTACTCAGTTGGTCTAATAAAAGATATCACATCTACTCAAAGAACCTTGCCTGCCTGTTGCCTTAACAGAACTTTAGCTATGTATGGCTAGAGGAGATTAAATACAATGGAGCCCAAGTCTCTCTTTTGGTGTGGATTTCTTTACCAAAACAATAAGTTCTGGAGCGATTTCAACACAAAATCACTCCAGAGCATATTGCTGCTGGGTGCATGTCTGCATGCATATATGGGATTATACCACATTGAGCCAGGGCAAAGAGGCCCCCGGGGATCAGCCTACCAGCCCGGGGCTGCTTCCCCTGGCTCGATGTGCTGCGGAGAGACTGGCTGGGGCATGAAGGTGCTTCAGGAAGGGGCTAGCTGGTAGGCAGCTCCCACACTAAAGCACCCTCATGCCCCAGCCAGTCAGGGCAACATTTGCGCATGTACTGCAGTGGAGTTCTTTACTTTGCAGTAGGATAGTGCTTGTATTTACTAGTACTAATTAGACTGAGGGCTGTGGGTTGGGAGTGAGGGGCACCAGCAGAGATGGGGGGCTGTGGGTCAGGAGTGAGGGGCACTGCCAGGGCCAGGGGGCTGCAGGTTGGGAGTGAGGGACACCGGCAGGGATGAGAGTGAAGTGGCTTGGGAGTGAGACATAATTGCATGGGAAGGGGCAGGGCGCTGGCATATCAGGCCTGGACAGCACCACAAAGCAGCTGGAGGTGGGAGGGGGAGAGGGAGGGGCAGCTGCAGCAAGACCCACATCCTGGTGAACAAAGGGGGTAGGGGAAGCTCTGATTTTCCATGATAAAAACCAAAATCAAACAACAAAATATATAGGTATTTAGAATTTATTTTATTATAATGATTGAGGCACTGGTAGGCTTCTAAATTGCTTTACAATTGTAAATATAGCAATAAAACATTGTTTGACTGGAACCTATATATATAGTGGCATTTCATTTTAATCATGGAAAGAATGCGGATTTGGGGATTTTTAATAAGAGAATATTGGGGGTTTTATAAGAGAATTTTGGATTTTTTTTAACAGAGAAAACCAGGATCCCTACATTAAGTAATACTTGTATCTTCTCTCACTGCCTGTCCATATTTGTGCATGTGACTTAACACAGGCACTAGTACATTTTTCTTTTTTTCCTCTTTTGCTTCCTACATTTGATATTACATCCCAAGGAATTATGTGCAGAAAAATTCAAAATGATTCAAAATTAATTACTCTTATTTTTTTTTTACATTTCATTGTATATCCTTAATATCTGTGCCAAAAATCCCATCCCATCTGGGTGGGCATGGGATTTGTGGTTGGGTGTGGACCTCCCCACCACATGTCAATCTCCTCCCCTACCCCCATGGTGCACAGTCCCTGCCATTGGCAGCAGCAGCAGCAGCAGGTGGCGGGTCCTTGAGATGCTCAGGGCCATGGCAGGCAGAGCTCCCAGCAGCACGCACTTCTGGTTGAGTCCCTGGTGCTGCATGTGACCGCCGGGAGTCAGCCCAGCCCCGCCTGCTAGCATGTGCCTTCAAACAAGATCGGGCTGGCTCCATGCTAGCATGTGGGGGTCGCCACTCTGCAGGTGAGAACCACATACCATTGGGCCAGCCAAGCTCAGTGCCTCCATGTGTGGCTTCCTGCTGGAGTGCTAGAAACCTCATGTGGAGGCACGAAGCCTTTGAAGAAATCCCCCCACCCCTCCTTTGGGTGATTCCAGCTGGACCCCTCTCTCCCTCTGTCTTGCTTTCTATTTGGTTCAGGTTGGTCAACCAGGTGACCTGGCTGGATAAATTCCTGAGGAGATGGGGGAGCGCTCTCTTCCTCCGATGGGCATTTTGAAAAGCCACCAGCAAAGTGCCTCCAGGCTGCAGCCTGGATGAACTTCTGTAAGTAAAAACTTGCAAACTAGCCAGATGTTAGGATTTATGTATAGGCAGACACGTTTTAAAAGGATTCTTATGTCCAAGGCTGTGTAAGACTCTGATTGATTATGTTGGCTCAAAATGTATTCTGACTTCCTTGTTCTGCCCCTGCCCCCTCCCCCTGATCAATAAAGGTATCAGGTTACAGCATGCCTTGCTGTTTTGCTGTGGAAGCCTGAGAGGCAAGCCTTTTTGCTCCCAGTTTGGCTAGCAGAGCTTGCTATGTTCTCTCAGTCCTACCTGAGGTTATCTTGGGATGCTTTGGGCTGGAAGAGGCACCCAGAAATATTACCAGTGGGCAAAGCACCCCCAAGGCTTGCAGGGTCTGTGTGCCCTGGCTTGCACAGAGCCCTAACAGAGACCAGTACCCAGGTGGTGGCAGCGTTACCCCAGGTTTGCAGGTGTTCTCCAGCAAGTGGGAAAGCCAGCTGTAGGCACCCCATGGAAGACTCCCAAAGTGAGGTTTTTGAGCCTGGCACCATGAGGTGGGTGTCTCTGCATAGTAGCACCCCCTGCTGTGCCACCACAAAGCCCACCCAGCCTTGCCCGATGGTGCACAAACCGGGAGCTGTGAACCATTGGGCCAGGCAGGCTCTGTGCCTCCACATGGGGCATTTAACACCCCGGTAGTAAACTGCACATGGAGGCATGGAGTTGCACACCATCGGGTTGGGCAGGAGCTGTGCATAATGGGGGGCAGGGTGTGTGGTGGGGGGGCCCACACCCCCACATCCACTCTCCCCTCCTGCAGGCAGGAGCTCCCCTCCCCACTCACTAGCTGGCCGACCATGCACCACTGCACTTGGTGCCTCCACGTGGGGCTCCCAGCTAGAGTGCCTGTAGCCCTGCAGAGGTGGAAGCACAAAGCCTGCCTGGGTTAAATTATGCAGTGTTATACAATTATACATGGCCATACGTTTTATGCACATGATTGCATAGGCACATAATTGCATAATTCCATGGGGTATACATATGGAATTATCACCCCAAATTTATACCTTTACCACCTTGCACTTTTAAATTCTGATTTATACATACAAACACATATATCCACAGTGCCCTGAGAAATTTTTGCCCTTACAGTATTTAATCATTACATTGTTCAAGTACAAAGGGGAAAAATGTGGATCCCAATGTTCAGTAACCATTGGTAAAATTATTAGCAGAAACTACTATGTACAAGCATACATTTATTCAAATTAGTACTATATGAAATATTGCTAGGCTACTGAATTTTGGAAGAAATAAGATTATAGATTTCAGTATGAGTTGATCAAAATGGTCTAATATAATAAATGAACAAGTTCTGAAATAAAAACCACCCTTTCAATACATTATAGGACCAGTTCTTAAGTGAAACTATTATGATCTGCTTTGGATAGTAACTTCAAAATGAGGAATTTTTGATAACCTGCTTTGTGTA